>NC_060069.1:4634264-4948529 GCF_922984935.1 Meles meles
TGCTCTGTGAGGAGCCTGCTTCCTCCTCTCTCTCTCTCTGCCTGCCTCTCTTCCTACTTGTGATCTCTGTGAAATAAATAAGTATTTTTTTAAAAAATGTAAAACAGTACAACTACTGTGGAAAACAATTTAATGGTCCCTTCAAATGTTAAAAACATAATTACTGTAATCCATTAATTCTAGTCCTATGCATATACTCAAAAGAACTAAAAACACATATTCAAATACTTGTACACAAATGTTCATAGCTTCACTATACACAATAACAAAAAGGTAGAACAACCCAAATGTCCATCCACAGATTAATGGATAAGCAAAATGCGGTATACAGCCATATAATGGAGTATTATTCACCCATAAAGGATGAAGTACTGACGCATGCTCCAACACAGATGAACCTTAAAACCAGGACACCAACTGAGAGTCCTGACACAAGAGATCACATATTGTATAATTCCATTTACATGAAATGGCCACAACAGGTGAATTCTTATAGACAGAGGGCAAATTAGCAATTGCCAGGGGATGAAGAGAGGGTATAATGGGGACTAACTATTTAATGGGAATGGGGTTTTCTTGGGGATGTGACAGTTGCACAACACTCTTAGTATACTAACAACCACTGAAATGTATACTTCAAAATGACTAATTTTGTTATATGAATTTTACCTCATAAAAATTTTCTTTCTTAAAAGATTCCCACATCAAATCCTATTTCCTTTCTGCCAACACTTTCCATTCCCACTATTCCCATGCTATTTCAGGCCCATTTTGTTATGTTTGAGTCTTTGATAACCTTCCAGACTAGTTTCCTTATTAATCCAATCTGTCTCACTCCAACCCATCATCCATAAATATAGTTGCAATCACATGACAATATTGCTCAAAAGTCAACAGTGGCTCTTCACTGACTATCAAATTAAGAGAAATACTCTTCCTAGGATCTATACCCCTCTCCGGAATGTCCACATTCTTCCTTTCTAGGATTACGGTAGACAGTACTAAAAAGAGCAACGACTTTTTAATTTTTTTTAGAAAGATTTTATTTATTTATTTGACAGAGTGAGAGAGAGAGAGCATACAAGCAGGGGGAGCAGCAGGCTACCCGCTGAGCAGGGAGCCTGATGCAGGACTTCATCCCAGAACCCCAGGATCACAACCCAAGCTAAAGGCAGATACTTAACTGAATGAACCACCTGGTGTCCCAAAATACAGCACAGATTTTGAATGAGCCTTTGGGCTCAAATCCAAGCTATACCACTTACTGTGGAAACCTGAACAAACTATTCACTTTTCTAAGCCTAGAAATGGAGAAAACACCACTTACTGTCATAGTGTCATAAGAAGTGAATAATTTTTTTAAAAAAGTGAATAAAATAATGTAAATAGCAGCACAGTACATTCAGTAATTGTTAAATAAAAGATTCTTTCCATAATGCCCTGCGGTGAAACTATCCTAAATCTTACTAAAAATGGGCCACTTAAAAACCCAGGAATAAGTAGTATTTTAACCTTCAGGATTTTGTTTGCCTTGTTTGCTAGTTTCTTCCTAAAACCTTATTAAACCTTCTGCCTGTTGGGGTACGTGGGTGGCCCAGTTGGTTAAGCATCCACCTTAGGCTTAGATCATGATCTCGGGGTCCTGGGATTGAGCCCTGCAGGGCATCAGGCTCCCTGCTCAACAAGAAGCCTGGTTCTCCCTCCCCTCTGCTGCTCCCCCTGGGTGTGTTCTGTCAAATGAATGAATGAATGAATGAATGAATGAATGAATGTTAAAAAAAAAAAAAAAAAAACACAAACCTTTCCTTTGCCTATCAAAAACCTACCCAATTCAAGAAGTGCTATTTCAAATAACAATTTTATTTCATTTACTTCCCATTTTGTGTTTTCCAACATCTTTCATTTCCCACCATCATCCTCCAGAAATGTAAGCTCTCCTTTTTAAAGCACTCTAGCACCTTGTACTTCTTAGGTACTTGTATCACACCATTTCTTGCGTTTGTCTTTTAACCTCACTCACTACCATAGCCATCAGCTTCCAGAAAGAAAGAGCATTCCATGTCTGATCTTTTGAGTTTCCTATACTATTTAGAACTGTGCATATACCAGATGCTCAATAAATGTTAGGATGATTAAAACCGAAGAGTGATATAACCAAACAAAAATTTAAAATTAAAGTTAATGGCTAGTTTCAAAATGATTTTTTTTTTTTAATTCTGAAAAAGATGTCTAAGACTAATTATACATTGTCAGACCTACCCATTAAACTTCCAAGTGGGAAAACACCAAAAACAGCCTATTTAAATTGCAGAGGTCAGAAATATTTCAGGGGAAAAAAACATAAACTTAGAATATTTGTTTCCTATGCAACACAAAGCCCTCTGTAATCTTTGAGCATTTCTTTAACTTTACACTAATGCTAAGGAATATAAGCTCCTCAGTACAAAAAAACCCAGGCCCCTGCAAGACTCTGAGCCTATGCCCATTACTTTTTTTTTTTTTTTTTTAACCTCAAACACATGCCACCCTCATTTTTCGAGATTCAAACAAGGTATTCTCTTCTCACTAGAGCTTTCCCTCTCTCCCCAAAACAGAACAAATGTATTTCTCTTTTGTGCCACTACTATTCTTTGTAAATATTTTTAATGTAATGTTGACCATCTGTATACCAATATTTACTTCTTTGAGAAGAAACACCAAGTTTTTTTTTTTTTTTTTAGAAACACCAAGTTTTTAATCACTTCTCTACCCCCATGCCTGGCCCATATTAAGTGTTCTATTAGTGTTTATCATGTGAATGACAAATACATGCATAATCGATAGCTTGCTTTTTTCTCCCCTGCTTACAATTCTTTGAGAAGAACCTGTTTACTGCCCTTTGTCTCTATTGCTAAAAAAATGGTATTTCCAATTTCTTGTTACCAATGAGGGAATACATGGAAAAGTGCTTTACAAAATTATACAAATGTAAAATACCAGTATCTCTTTCAAGGAGATTGTCTACAACAAGGAGGGTCCCCCCAGACCAAGGTATTAACTTTTCTAAATTCTTCTCAACTTCACAGTTAGTTCTCCACAATCATCCTAATCTTAGTCCTTTTGCATCAAGTCTTTCTAATCCATTGCTTATCTGATTCTATTTCTTTCTCTACTCTTTAGCCATAATGCGTACATAAGGCAAACTAACAACAACAACAAAAAAAAACTTCTAAATTTAAATTTTAGTCCTGGTACTTACTAGTTAATCTGATCTTGGCTGAGTTATTTCATCTTCATTAAACTCCAGTTTCCAGGTTTGTGAAATGGTGGTGTGTAAGAACCTACCTTTTAACACTTGTTCAAAGAAGTTTATATGTAAAGCACCTAGCACAGTACATAGCGCATAGCAGGTACTCCATTCATCAATCCATTCATCAATGGTAGTTATTACTCCTAGTGCTTCTGGCATTTAATTTTTCAAAAACACTTAAATCTTTATTACTGCATTTTATAGCTAGACTTTGCCAGGGTTGGGAAGGAATGCTCAGGTCTGAGCACTGAGGGTGTGCTCACTCAAAAGTGAGGCAGTCATTTTTATCATGAGCTTTGTTCAGAGAACAAAGTATAGCTTTCAATCTGCCCCTCACTCCTACCCACTGGTCTGTCTTCTCTCCTGCTACAGCACTATTTCTTGACCAAAACACTGTATTATTAACTCCTCCAAGTTTTGAAGAATCTGGTTAAGCACTGGGAATATTCCAGTCACATGACAGTTGTCTTTTCCTTAAGGCAAATCTTTGTACACATAACTACTTTTATATAACCTGGTTTCCAAATCCTTGATATACTGGATACAGTATTTGGAAGTATCCAAGTTTCTCAATACTACTGTTAACGTATATCTATCCAAAGTGGAGAAACTATGTCATGTTTCATTTGGCCAGCACACACATAAAGTTTCGTGGGGTTTTTTTTTGTATACTTTCACTTTAACCACATAGATTTGAATCAATTCTATCATGAACTGCACTGAAATTCTTTAGCACCCACAATAACATAGCAATCTTGTTTTAATTTTTTTAGAGGTGGTGGAAGGGCAGAGAGAGAGGGAGAGAGAATCTTGGAGCCCAATGCGGGGCCCAATCCCATGATCCCGGTATCATGACCTCATAGCAGCTTTTACTCATAAACAGTCCTGCCAGGCCAGGTTTTCAGCAATCTCTTCAATTCCCTTTAAAAACTTAATGTAGGGGCGCCTGGGTGGCTCAGTGGGTTAAGCCGCTGCCTTCGGCTCGGGTCATGATCTCGGAGTCCTGGGATCGAGTCCCATATCGGGATCTCTGCTCAGCAGGGAGCCTGCTTCCCTCTCTCTCTCCCTCTGCCTACTTGTGATCTCTCTCTCGCTGTCAAATAAATAAATAAAATCTTAAAAAAACAAAAAAAACAAACAAAAAAAAAAAACATAAAAACTTAATGTAGAATTTTATATTATAATGCCTGCCCCTAATTCACTTTGCTTATTTCTATTTTAGTTTTTACCTTTCAAATATATGTATCTGAACTCAATATATTATTCTATCGTCCTTAGTCTTCTTTTCTTTAAGCATGTCATCTTCCCTCCATCTAAATCACTGACTAAATAAATGTTCAAGAGAATGAGGCCAAAGCAAGTATTATTTATTCTAATTCTTTAAGGAACTGTAGTTCTGGTTTTTAGTTCCTACTTCTTCAAAACCAGTTTCTCCCTCATGGACTTTCCTGATTTCTATCACATGTAGACTGATCAGTTGTTTTACCAGGACTTTAAGACTTTTAGAGTTAGAAGGGACTTTCCAGGATTATCTAGTCTTTCCCAACTCTCCTTTACAAATAACAAGAAATCAGGAAAGTTTAGTTACATAGCCTTTGCCACATGGTTAAAAGTGATATAGCAAAATTAAGGAATTCTAAATACAAATATATTGTGTTCTATCCAGCACTAGTTTTTATTTAAATTTTTGTATTTTTATCTGTTCATCTACATGAAAGATAAATTATTTTTATTACCCTCTTTGTTTATTCTAGCCACTACACATGGAACACATATACTGTATCTTCTACTGCAAAGCAAAATAAATACAAATTTTGGCTTGCTGCAGTTAATGAAAAAAAGGAGTATCTTGGTTGCAAATCTCAAACCCTCACCCTCAGGTCTACAAACGTAATTAAGATTATTCACTTTCTGAGACAACAGAGAGAATGATAACTTTATCACTGTATCCATGGTATATAATGAATCACCATACCAATGATATATTATGTTCTTTTTACACCATTTCTGGTTGATTTATGGTAACTTATGACCACTAAGCAACCAACACTTATGATTAAACCAAGATATGAAATCCACTATATTAATATTAAAATAACAACCTCCTCACCATGTAAATTCTATGAAAGTTAGTCTTAGTTTTTCATTGTATGATTGTTGTCTGGCTTGCAGTAGGCTCCCAAAGAAAATATGTTGATAAGTGAATAAATTAATAACTTTCCAAAAGGAAAACTAACCCAAAAAGTGGATCTTAAAATGCATTAACTTTCTAAAAGTAAACAGAAGACAGATATTCCAGAAGAATTCACTTGGCCACCAAAATTAACTAAAGAAACAAATGAGTCTTAATATTAAAATTATGACATTCTTTCTCAGCAAAGTACTTGCTCCTTCTCCATTCTGCCTAAAAATGAAATCTCTCAACAGGTTACTCTTTGTTTCCTTAGATTCCTTACGCATGAGACTTCTACAACAACCCCTCTATTCATTTTTCTAGAAACACCAAACAAATATTCAAAGAGATCAAATCAAGTTCACTCTCATAAGATCATAAAAAGGCCATTAGCAAATATACACTTTAAGCTCTGGTTAAGTTAGCATCAGTGTTACATTATGACCTGAACTCAAAACAATCCCACTAATTCATTAGTTTCAGTGTTTTTATTTTCTCTGTATGCAGCTCCTCTCAAGACTCATTTCAAAATATCCAATCTCGCAATTACCAAAAGAGCAATTTCTAGCAATCCTACATTGATTAAATCAAAACATTCTCTTTATTGCTTTATTAAATGTCATCTTCTATATCATTCCTCTAAAATCTAAGTAAAAAGTACTAAAATAATATTTATGTTGATTCAAATACTGAGGATGGAAGAACTTGCTCACCTAATCCTTTCTTTTCCTCATATTTTTTTTTCTTTTCCTCATATTTTTAATGTTTATAATTTTAATTCACTTCAAATGCCTAAGTTCAAAGTTACCAAAGTAAAACTAACTGCAAACTCATTTATATCCTTTCTCTTTACTTTCAAACACTGATGATAAAACATTTTAAAACCTATTACTTATCAAGTCAAAACTGATATTATTTGAAGTATCAAAACTAATATTATTTGAAGTATCACCAATCATTTAGCTCATGTTTCATAAACAACATAAAGCACCAGCCTATTACAGAAACACATCAGGTTCCATACAGTTTTTCTTTAAATTTGCAAAAGTGAAAAATCTAATTCAAAAACTACAAGAAAACTATGGATTTAATAAATAGATAAACTTACTGAAAAAATCTTTAAAGACGTTTAACCAATCCATTTTGAATAAAAATCCCGTGTTCTCTTTTGTCAGTTTGTCAACACAGCTCAGGAAAATTCTCTGTGAGCTTCCTGGTCTGTTCTGCAACACTGAAACTCCCCACACCCAATCCATGTGACTTGGCCTACACCCAGGCAATAGAAAAGTTTTTCTGATGCTTCTCTCTAAAATTTCTCCCCCTGAACTATAATACAACCTGTAAAACAAGCATATCATCATGGCCACAAAGTTACCTTATTATTCAGACTTATTTTAGAAGAAGCTTTAAAGCATATATTTTCAATAGTTGAAAATATATTCATGCATTCATCTCTCCTTTGTTTTCTCCTTTTCTTTCTTATCTTTCAAATAATGTCTCCACCAGCACAATCATTGTGAAACAAATCCATTAACCACAGGGGACATTTAAGTTACCAAAAAGGGGTTCAGAAATTCTGAGAAAGAGAAAGCTATCTGATACAAAAGTTGGAATCACATCATTATACAGGAGAACTAAAGATCATTAACTTAAAACAGAATGTTTTCAAGTATCCTACAATATCTATAATATAGTAATAAAGTTAACAGAGATATTCTAGGACTTAAATAGATAAAAAGTCTTTCCAAAATTGTCTCAATAATGTCAGAAAACAGTATGGAAGGTTTCCCAGGTGTATTGACAAACAATAAAAATTCTATCTAGTTGGGCTTTTTAAGTTTATATGCAGTACTATCTAAAACTGGGATATATTTCCATTTTGCTCTATGATATTAGGTTTTTTCACAATATTCTGTTTAAACATTTAAACATATCCAGTCCCAGGATACCAGTACCCTTTTAAAAAGGAGTAAGAAAGTCTAGGTATAGCCCTAATCCCTGTTGTGCCTTCATAGCGATGTTATGTTGTGCTAGTCATAACAATGAGGCATACTTTCTTGATACAAAGTTACCTTAATTTTCTCCAATACCTCTGATCTACATGCTTTAAATAAGTGTCCAATATTTGCAAAATCAGAAGTATTCCTGGTTCTAACTATGGTTTCTTCAGATGATCAAGGATAACCTCTTTCTGATTTGTCCTTCACTTAAAAAATAATAATAATGGTCTTATTTGCAAAACTTAAAAATCTTAATAAAAGGTAATCTCAGATACAGCAGTTAAAAGTCATAGTGAAAACTCAGATTGATTACTTCATTTATTAAACTACCTTTAAAATACTAGAAATGTTATTCACTCAAATCAATATTCCAGTATTTTATATTTACTTTGAGTTGTACTATATTTTAGTTTTGGCTATTTTACAGTGTTAAAAATAAAAGATCTGTCTTCTATTGCTGTTAACTGAAAGAACACTCTAGACTAATAAGGCCAAATAAAAAATAAAGCTAATATAAAGCAGTTAGTAATATTTCATATTTGTCAATCATGCCACATTACTCCCAAACTGTTTCTGCAAAGAGAAATTTTACTTTCTTTTCCACATATATTACAAAGAACCATTAAGTAACAGCCTGTTTGCCTGAATACCAAAAATGAAATTCTGTCCCTCCCATTCCTTCCTGTCAGCCAAGGAGAGTTTAATTAAAAGAAAAAAGAGGCCAGTCCTCATCTGTGCATATTTCCTTCCTATCAGCTCAGCCAAGCCCACTGTGAGGTGGGTTCCATTATCTCTGGTCCTTATGGAGAGCTAATAAAAACAAACAAACTTTACAGTTAGAGAAAGGGGGAAAAAAGAAAAACAAAATAAGAAATCAGCTTTGTAGATGCTAACCTACAGTAATAATCTACAATTTAAAACACTTTTATCAAATGCAAAATGAAATGATAGCTTGTTTTTTAAAAGCAAAATTCAAAATGTAAGCTATTAAATGTTAAAATACAGCAATGTTCCGTATCTTAAAAATTACCTTAGTGCGAAAGAGGCAATTCTGAATCTCCCTCATTTATCTCTCTCTCAATTAGATGTAGAATTTACCTAACTTCAACAGGCAGTCACAGTTCAAGGGGTCCTGGCTAGAGGATCAGATTCAATCCTGCTCATTGGCACCACCCTGGTCTGGCCCTTGAACACCAGCTAGATTTACAGAAATTGCCCATTAAAACTTACAGCCTTTAATGTACTTCTGACTTGGCTGAGTATCTGCTATGAGCAAACTTAACCTGGCCTAGCTGAAATTCTAGTCTTGGCCTTTCTATTTTGCCCAATGCTTCCAAAATTCTACACAAAGAATCAAGCTCTAGCATCCACTTAAAAGAAAGCATTATTGGTGTTTTAATACAAAAATAACTTACCTAAAGTATCCTTCAGATTTTTTACAATAGATGCTTTCCGAGCACTGTTTTTCCTCTCCACATAGTTAGAAGGCACAAAACCCGTTTTATTCATGGAGTTTCGAACTCGCCACCAGGACTTAGAGTCATCCAGAAGCCATAATCTCTCATTCTTCTTGATGTCCAGCTCTTGTTCTTGCTGGGCTACATAATCAAATTTGGCTACTACCACCACTTCTTCTGCCATCTTTCAGCAGCTTCAGCACTGCAACCACATACAAAACATTTTTATAAGGTCTAGTAGTAGTCTACATGCTTCTCAAAAAAAAAGACACCTGTGAAAACCTAAGAGAGTAGTCTACATGTTTTTCAAAAAAAAGACACATGTAAAAACCGAAGAGAACTGAAAGACTAAAAGGAAAAATATGAAAAACAAAAACAGGCAATACCAATACTAATCAAATACTAATCAAGACAAAAACTGGTGTGGCTATATTAATACACAAAAAGGACAAACCATCAAGGCAAACCATTCCCAGTAATAAAGAAGTTCACTACACAATTGAAGGTTTTATTAAATATACAAAACAGCCGAACTTGTATGTATTTATTAACATAGTTCCAAAATAGACTGATAGAACCACACAAAAATGTGACAAATCCATTGTCAGAGAGGACAATTTTTAACATATTTACTTAATAATAAATCAAGGATACAAAAAAATTAATAAGGCTAGATAAAAACTGACATCAAAACCATTAAGTCTGATCTAATAAACATAGATAAATATTACTTCCAAGCAGAATAATAGAAATGGAACATATATAAAAATTACCAATGTGAGGTGATAGAGAAAGTCTTAATAACTTTCATGTACTTGGTATCCTACAACCATATTCTCTGACAATCATCACAAAGACAGCTTCTTAAAAACCTCCTGTTTGGGAACTTCTAAAACTTCATGTGTCAAAAGAAGAAATTATAATAGCATTGTGAAAATACTTACAGGATTAAATAATAAAAAGAATTTATATAACCAAACTTGTTGGATGCAGCAAAAGGAGTATATAGAGATTTTAGTTGGAAATAGTTACATCAAAAAAACAAGAAAAACTTAAAATAGTGAACTGAATATCTTTCTTAAGCAGTTAGAAAAGTAGAATACTATAAAGCAGAAAAAATGAAATAATATAAATAAAAGTAGAATTTCATGAAACAGAAAACAATGACACAGAAGAAAGCTCAACAGAACAAAAATAGTTCTTTGTCCTGACTAACAAATGGACATAGTTCTAGTTAAGACTTAGAAATGAAAAAATTTCAGGAAAAAACACACCCAAATACCTGGAATAAAAAGGGAGTCATAATTAGAGATGCAACAGACATTCAAATCACCTGGCAATATTGAAAATAACTTTACGAATAAATCTGAAACTAAAATGTACAAATTTATAGAAAAATAAAAATTAAAAAAGTAGTAACATTCAATCAGTCATTACGAAATCTTCCCATAGGGGCACCTGGGTGGCTCAGTGGGTTAAAGCCTCTGCCTTCGGCTCAGGTCATGATCTCAGAGTCCTGGGATTGAGCCCCACATCAGGCTCTCTGGTCGGTGGGGAGCCTGCTTCCCTTTCTCTCTCTCTGCCTGCTGCTCTGCCTACTTGTGATTTCTGTCAAATATATAAAAATAAAATCTTCAAAAAGATTGGGAAGAAATCTTCCCAAAATGAACAGCAGGACCACATGGTTTACATGCAAGTTTTATTAAAATTCAAAGAACAAGTACTTCCAATTTATACAAACTCTTTCAGAACAAAGAAAGGAAAATTACAAGCCTAACTCACTCTTGAATTTATCAGATAAGCTCCATGCTTTCAGAGAGATTTATTTTACATAAACAGCTACCCTTGGCTTAGCAGGCAAATAAATTCAGCTTTCAATTTTGGATATTGAATAGAATTCCCCCTCCCTTTTTTAAAAGATTTTATTCATTTATTTGTCAGAGAGAGAGAACATGCACCCACAAGCAGACAGGGAAGCAGGCTCCCTGTTGAGCAGAGAGCCTGATGTGAGACTGGATCCCAGGATTCTGGGATCATCACCTGAGCTGAAGGCAGACACTTAACTAACTGAGCCACCCAGGAGTCCCAGCATTCTCTTTTCTCAACAACGAAGTAAGCTGTTCAATATTTTCGAAGAAATGATTTTAATCTAGAATTCAACATCCACTAGCATTAAAGTATAGATACATTGTGGTTAGAAGGTAGACGCTTTTGGGGGGGCATTGCAAGGCCTCAAAACCTACCACACATTCTCCTGAAAGAATGACTCATGTGTGTATAGCAGTGAAATAACTAATAATGCTAAAATAAGAAGACGATGTGGTATTCAAAAAATAATGAACAGAGAAACCAGAAAAATCAATTTGTATTCTTGTAATTTTCCTGTTTGAAATTACTCACAAATAAAAAGTTATAACCAAGGATAAATAATTACTAGCTCATGATACAAAAAATTTACAACAATGAGTGATGACTTTCTGAGGCAAGAGAAAGCAGAGGGGTTTTTTTTCAGGCAAACTTAACACCAACTCTGATTCCCTCCCTGTGGGAAACTGTACACCCACACTCTTATAATTAATCTACAAATTTAATGAAATTTAATCCTAGGCCCCAACGGAATTTCTTTTGAAACTTGACAAACTGACTTTAAAATCCATCTAGAAGAGTAATCACATAAAACCAGCAAATTACATTCTACAGAAAATTAGAGTTGATATGACACTGTAGGTTGTATACCCAGAATTTTCTACTTTCCTATCAATATCCCAATTATCCTTCCAGTTGTCAACTTACTATTATTGTATTAGCCATGCAACTCGTGGGGACTGACCCTACTTTCTAAGCTGTATTTGGGTTAGTCAAAGCTCTCTCCTCCAATCAAAAGGATAATAAGGGAATGCTACAAATAGCTCCACACACACAAATTCAACAACTTAGAAGAACTGGACCAATTTTTCAAAACAAAAACAAAAACAAAAAAACACGAAGTACCAAAACACACTCAATATGAAACGGATAATATGAATAGCCCCGTAACTATTCGGGTAATTAACTTCGTAACTTGAAAATTCCACTCCCAAAAAGAAATCTCCAGGTCTAGATGGCTTCTCAAGAATTCTACCAATTATTTAAAAAATTTACACCTATTCTACATAATCCCTTCTAGAAAATAGTAGAAGGTAAATGGGGAAATACTGTCCAATTTATCTTTGAAATTGATATTAACTGATGTCAAAAACTAAACAGTATAAAAAGAGGAAACTACCAACCAATATCCCTCATTAATATAGATCCAAAAATCCTTAACAAAATATTAGCAAACAGAATTCAGCAATATATAAAAAGAATTAATACTCCATGACCAAGTAGGGTTTTTCCAGAGATGCCAAGCTGGTTCAATATATAAAATTAATTAGTATAATTCACCATATTAACATGCTAAGAAAAATCGTATGAGCATATCACTCAATGCAGAAAAAGCATCTGGCAAAATTCAACCCCCATGATAAGAGTTCTCAGAGAAACAGAAATAGAAGGGAACTTCCTCAACCTGATAAATAGGATCTACAAAAACCTACAGCTAACAACTACTTAATGGTAAAAGATGCCTGCCTCCTACAATGAAGAACAAGGTAGGTATCCACTCTCACTATTCTTACTCAATGAAGTGCTACAAGTTTTAGCAAGGTCAGCAAAGCAAGAAAAGGATATAAATGGCATATAGATCAGAAAAAGAAGAAATAAAACTCTCCTTATTTACAGATGACATGCCTGATTACAGACAAGATCCTAAAAGCCACCAAAAACTGCCCCCCCAAAACAAACAAAAAACACCTAATCTCTCCTAGTATTAACTAGTGAATTCAGTAAGGTCACAAGACACAAGATCAACAAGCAAAAATCAATTGTCTTTCTATATACTATCAATGAACACATGGACACCAAAATTTAAAAAGCAATACCATTTATAATTACTAAAATAAAAAAGGAAAACAAAAATGAAAAGAGGTGTAAACTGAACAAAACATGAAGGAGACTGTATGTTGAAAATTACAAAATGCAGATGAAAGAAATTAATCATCTAAATAAAAGTGTTTTTGAAATAGAAGACTCAAACATAATCAGGATGTTATGTTTTCCCAAACTGATATACAGGTTTACATAATTCTTATCAAAGTCTCAGAAGCTGTTTTTTTTTTATATCCAGACAATATTATTCTATAATTTAGATGGAAAGGCAAAAATAACTAGAGTAACTAAAACGTTTTAAAGTAAAAAAAAAAAAAAAAAAAATGGGGGAAGCTTACTACATAGCTAGAGTAGTCAAGATTGCATGGTATCAGCAAAGAAACAGATATGTGTATCAATGGAAAAGAAAGAGAACCCAAGGGACACCTGGTGGCTCAGTCAGTTAGGTGACACCCAGGTGGCTCAGTTAGGCGTCTGCCTTTGGCTCAGGTCATGATCCCTGGGTCCTGGGATCAAAGTCCTGCATCAGGCTCCTTGTTCAGCAGGGCACGTGCTTCTCCCTCTGCCTGCCCCTCTGCCTGTTTGTGCACCCTCTCTGGCTCTCTCTGATCAAGATACAAAAAGTAATTCAGTGGCGTGGGGGGAAGCTTTCTCAACAAATGATGCTAAAGCAAAAGGACATCAATATCCCCCACCCCCACAAAAAAAGTACAAGACCTAATCTCGCACCTTAGACAAACATAAACTCAACATGAATGACAACCTTAAATGTAAAACTATGAAACTTTAAGAAAAATATATAGGAGAAAATCTTCAGGATACAGAGCTAGGCAAAGAGTTCTTAGACTTGGCAACCAAAGCAAGATCCATAAAGGAAAAACTCAAGAGCAGAAAAACAAATTCAGTTAGAAAACGAGCAAAAAAATATGAAGAAGATATAAAGATGGCAAACAAAGACATAAGAAGATGTTCACCATCATCAGCTATTAAGAAAATGCAAATTAAAACCATGTTGAAATGTCACTACACACCTACCAGAATGGCTAAAATAGAAGAGTAACAACACCAAATGCTGATAAAGACATGCTGAAACCAGATCACTCATACAGTGCTGATGAGAATGTGTTAAATGACACAGATGCTCTGAAAATAGTTTGGCAGCTTCTTGTAAAATTAAACATGCAACTACCATACCAACCAACCGTACTCCTGGCATTATCCCCGAGAAATGAAGACTTATAGTCACACAAAAACTTTTACATAGATGTTTACAGCAACTTTATTTGTAATAACCAAAAATGGTAAACCACTTAGATGTCCTTCAACAAGAGAAGGGCTAAACACGGTGTGGTACATTCCATACCTAGGAAAAGGGAAGAAATAACAGATACATGCAATAATCTGAATGCATCTCCAAGGAATTACACTGAATAACCAAAACCAAAACCAAAACAAAAACAGGGGCGCCTGGGTGGCTCAGTGGATTAAGCCGCTGCCTTCGGCTCAGGTCATGATCTCAGGGTCCTGGGATCGAGCCCCGCATCGGGCTCTCTGCTCTGCAGGGAGACTGCTTCCTCCTCTCTCTCTGCCTGCCTCTCTGCCTACTTGTGATCTCTCTCTCTGTCAAATAAATAAATAAAATCTTAAAAAAACAAAACAAAACAAAAACAAAATAATAAACCCAAAATAAAAACCCAAAATAATAAAAAAACCAAACCAAACAAAAAATAACAGAACACCGACCCCGAAGTTTATACACTATGTAACTCCATTTATGACATTCTTGAAATGACAATTATTTTGATTGCCTGGGATTAAGGAGGGAGTTGGAGGGAAATAAGTGTGGTTATAAAAGGGCAACATCAGAGATTCTAACGGTGATGAAAATGTTCTCTCAACTGTATAAATATTAATATCCTGGTTATTATATGGTACTATACTTTTGTATAGTATGTCATCACTGGGAGAAACTAAGTAAAGGAGACAATGGATCTTTCAGTAAGTTGTAATTTCTTTTGATTGCATGTGGATCTATAATTATCACAAAATTAAAAGTTTAAAATAAAATATACTGATTAAAAAAGAAAAACAAAAAATAAAATATAGAAATAATATGTTCACATTCCTGATATAAGGAAGTCTTTTTTTTTATTTTTTAAAAAGATTTTATTTATTTACTTGAGAGAGAGAGAGAGAGAGAGAGCATGAGAGGGGAGAGAGGGTCAGGAGGAGCAGCAGACTCCCGCTGAGCAGGGTCTCCCCCCAATCCCTCCATGTGGGACCTGATCCCAGGACTCCAGGACCATGACCTGAGCCAAAGGCACTTAACCAACTGAGCCACCTAGGCGCCCCAAGGAAGTCTTTTAATACCATGATTTCCATGTTAGAAACTATAAAATGAAAAACGTTTAACTTTTATACAGCAAAGGACATTAGTACCTACTGCTGCTGTAACAAATTATCACAAACTTAGTGACTTAACACAAATTATCTTACAGCTCCAGAGGTTAGAGGTATGAAATGGGTGTTATGGGCTAAAATCAAAGTGTCAGTCAGCAGTGTTGTGTTCCTTCTGGTACGTGTAGGGGAAAATCTAATCCTTGCCATTTCCAGTTTCTAGAAGCTGTCTGCATTTCTTGGCTCGTGATTACGTCACCCTGACCTTTAGTGTGATCCTCATATCTATTTTGATCATTTTAAACCTTCTGCCTTCCCCTCATATGGACTTTTATAATCTACAGTGGGCCCACAACAATAATACAAAATAATCTCCCCATTTCAAAATCCTTAATGTAGGCAAAGTCTCTTAAACTATGTAAGGTAACATATTAAACTATGTAAGGTATTAAACTATGTAAGGTAACATATTCTGGACGATAAGGAGTATACATCTTTGGGGCAGACTTTATTGTACCTACCACCAACATCAAAAAACAATGAAAGTAAGTTTAAAAATTGGCAAAGAACAAAGACAGTCAAAAAGTATTATAAAAGATCCTGAATGTCCTTATATAATTAAAGAAATGAAAAAAATTGAAGTATTATTCTTTATCAGAGTAACAGAAAAAAAGTCAAGGCTTATTTTGTAATCAAATAATAATAAGCCTTGGGCTGCCTGGGTGCCTCAGTTGGTTAAGCCACTGCCTTCAGCTCAGGTCACAATCCCAGAGTCCTGGGATCAAGTTCCCCATCAGGCTCCTTGCTCAGCGGGGAGCCTGCTTCTCTATCTGCCTCTGCCTGCCACTCTGCCTGCTTGCGCTCAAATAAAATTTAAAAAAAAAAAAGCCTTTGTAAGACTATACAAAATAAACCTTCTACTACATGCCTTACTGGCCTCATAACTAAAAATTGATATAAAGCTTAACTTTTTTAATTATGTAAATTTTCAACATATACAAAGTAGGGAACAGTAGTATAATGAACCCCATACGCATCACCCAACTTCAATTACCAATACTCTGGCTTTGCAGTTCATTTATTCCCCCTAATTTTTGGTGGGTGTACTGGAATCCTATGCTCTCATCTATAAATACTAACAGATAAGAACACATATCCCACAAAAAAATCAAGGGGTCTTTTACCTTTTTTGCCATGGGCCCCCACACCGCAGCAAAAAGGTTAAGTCTGGTAAAACCTATAACCCCTACTCAGAATAAGGTTTTAAATACATAAAAATACAAGGCATTGCAAATAAACTAAACTATACTGAAACTCAGTTATCAAGATATTTTTTAAAAACTTGTACTGTTAAAAATATGTGTTTCTTTATTAAGGTTAAGAGAACCTGCAAACAATTCTTTTATTTCATCCAGTACTGCCGTTCAAGTTTCACTGAGTCTATTGAAATAAAAAGTCCTTTAGAGTTGGTTTGAACTGGGATCTAAACTAAGTCTGTATATTGCACTTTGGTTAATGTTTTATATCTCCTTAATCTACATAACACAGTTCTCTTTCTCCACTATTTCCATGCCATTTATTTGTTGAAGAACCTGCCTCCATTTGTCCTGAAGCACTTCACACACTGTGGATTTGATTGAGGTGCATCCTCTTGGTGTTCCTTTATCTCCTCTATTTCCTGTAAGTTGGTAATTTTATCTAGAGGCTTTACTGCCCCACCCCCACCCCAGATTCTTCTATTGTTGATGATGCAAGAATACTTCACGGATGGGGCGCCTGGGTGGCTCAGTCAGTTGAACAACTGCCTACAGTTTAGGTCATGATCCTGGGGTCCTGTGAGAGCGCCCAAGCACCACGGCCCCTGCTCCACAGAGAGTCTGCTTCCCCCTCTCCCTCTGCTTGTATTCTCACTCGCTCACTCTCTGTCAAATAAATGAATAAAATCTTAAAAAAAAAAATACTTCATAGATATTCTCAAGAAATACTTATTGGCATAATACAGGAGGCACCCTGCTCTGGCTGATGTTTAAAATGAACAGCGGATACAGCAGTATCAAACTGATTCACCCACCAAGTTACCCAACAAACCTTCACCTAATGGGTTTATCAGCCACTGATGATCACTGCCCAGATCTACCATTTCCAAAATGATCTGCCAGCCATACATGCTTTTAGAAATTGTGACTGCTTTACTAAGAACATTTTTGATTACACTAGTACAGAGACCCTACAAGAAAGGCAGAAAATATGTCTCTCTGTTTAGAACACCAACTATATAAAAAGCTAGATTCATTTGTTTCTACTTTTTGGAGATCACTTTATTTTTCCTTTTAATAATTTAATTATTTTGGTGGGCACCTGGGTGGCTCAGTCATTAAGTATCTGCTTTTGGCTCAGGTCATGATCCCAGAGTTGTGGGATCAAGCCCCACATAGGGTTCTCCGCTCAGCGGGAAGCCTGCTTCTCCCTTTCCCACTTTCCCTGCTTGTGTTCCTTCTTTTGCTGTGTCTCTCAATGTCAAATAAATAAATAAAACCTTTTTTTAAAAATTTATTTTTTAAAGTTTGTTTATTTAAGTAATCTCTACACCCAATGTTGACCTCACAAACCCAAGATCAAGAATTGCATGCTTTTCTGAATGAGCCAGCCAGATATCCCTAAAATTTAATTTAATTTCATTATTATATAAAGCATTTAGATGGTTCTAAAAAGTGTAACAATCAAACAAGGTACATTCAGAGAGCTCTCTGCTTCTATACTCACCTTCTCTCTCTTTTCTCTCCCTCTCCCTACAGGATAACCATTTTTTATTGGTGTTGGTTTATCTTTCTATTGTTGCTTTTTGAGTATGTAAAAGAAAACATATGTAAATTAGAAATTCTAATTTTCACACTCCCTCACAACAAAACATGTACACACACAAAGGGAGGGGCACACTATGTACTGCCTGAACCTTGCTTTAAGTTCAACAATGTATCTTGAACATCATTCCATAATAGGATCAGAGTTCTTTTCCAGTAACTACTGCACAGTACTTCATCATTATAGAAGTATCTCAGTTTCCTCAACTTGACCTTACTGACAGACAATGAGTTGTTTCCAGCCTTCTGATAATAAAAAGTGCTGCAATGAGTAGTTAAATATACATGTCATTTTGTTTTTCTGTTAGTGTGCCTTTGGGTTAGAGTCAAAGAAATAAGAATGCTGAGTTGAAGCTCAACATTTATATAATTTTGTGAGATGGTGCCAAATACCCTATCTATTGGTTCTTTATCCCTCTGTATTTTCCACAATATATGGGAATGATTATTTTTTCACAGCATTACCAACTAAATATGGATTTTGGATTTCTGCCAGGTAAGAATTGGTATTTCAAAGCAGTTTTTTTTTTAAATAAAGAATTTATTTATTTATTTGACAGAGAGAGAGAGAGATCACAAGTAGGCAGAAAGGCAGGCAGAGAGAGAGGGGGAAGCAGGCTCCCCGCTGAGCAGAGAGCCCGATGTGGGGCTTGATCCCAGGACCCTGAGATCATGACCTGAGCTGAAGGCAGAGGCTTAAACCACTGAGCCACCCAGGCGCCCCTTCAAAGCAGTTTTAAACTATTTCTCTGTTAGTGAAATTAAGCACTTTTCCCCAGATTTAAGGGACACTTATTTTCGTTTTTCTGTGTGAACTACCTGTTTATATCTTTTGCCCATTTTCCCAAGGTATGGCTTTTCTTTTCCAATTTTTTAGAAGCCCTTTATTTGGTATATCTTTTGCCCATTTTCCCAAGGTATGGCTTTTCTTTTCCAATTTTTAGAAACCCTTTATATAGTAGGAATACTTGCCCTTTGTCTTTGATATAAATTTTTTTCAGTCATTTATTGTTTTAACCTGGTTGTTATATTTTATGTATAAAATTTTTGAAGAACAACTGGATAGTAACTATCAAAATTTTACATGCACATTTCTTTGAATCAGCAATCTACATACTACAGGAAAAAATAATTCAAGTATTCAAAGTCATGTGTGTAAGAATGTTTGCTGTGGCACTGCTAGGAACTGTTAAAAGTAAGGAATGAAATACACTGAGAGTGTTCTAAACTGTAAGCACTCGCATGCAGAATGACCAATAAATATTAAGCAAAAATGCAAATTCTAAAACCATTGCATTATAATTCTATTTTTTAAAAAGTCCCATTATATATATTTGTATATGCATTAAAAAGTTCTGGGAGGATATACATCAAACTGTCAAAGTGGCAAGATTGAAAAAACTCAGTCCATACTCCACAGATATGTATGGTTTGAATATTTTACAAAAATACTATTTTACTTTTACAAAATGTACTATAAAAAGAGAAAACCAACTGAAAGCTATAAATAACAGGAATTGGCAGCCAAAACACAAAGTAGATGTGAGGAAACACTGAGATAGTATGAGGAAAAAGAAATGATAGGGAACTGAGAGAAAAAGAAATGAGAGAAAAATAAGGGTATAAAGTAAATCGGCTTTATCGTAGAATCACAACTAAAACCTAAACAATTAGAACATAAAGCAAAACAAACACAAAACCACAAGAAACAAAAACAAAACAACACTAATAAACTAACTTTGCTTTGATGACTATTTCTTCAGTTAAGCAGCAGGTGAAAGAGCTAACTTGAATTCAGAATCCTGATAATAGGGAAAATAATCTTTAAACACAAGAAACAGTGATGACATGCTTACACAAGAGGGACAACAACCGAGGCCAAATGAGAATGCCTACTCATGCCTACTCTAAAGCATAAACTAAGAGTAAACCGGGTAGAAACATTTGCACTATTTTAACAACCATTTCCCTCCTGATCTCTTTTAGCCAAGCTTAGTTCAAATTACATAAACTGAATATGATACAACTCCACTATTCTTTGATCCAGCCAAGAGACCTGGTTGTGAAGATGGTCACTTAACATTCTATATTCTCCTATAAAAGTTTCAGCTCCATGTTTTCAACTACACTCATGTAATTTATACTTGGCTGTTCCTGGCCCCTACTCTTGCTTTCAGGAACCGGATTCCTGTCCTTTTGTCTATGTCCTTGTACCTGGCACCTGAACCCAGGAGCCTTACCAAGCAGTGTCCAATTACTGCCTGAAATCAAGTACTCCTTTCCTTGATAGAATGTGAAATGCCTATTTTGATCCCCACCGATTGCCAGCCCTGCTCTGATAATACAAATATCATGGACCCTGGAATTGACATCAAGTCCCTGTGTACACGGCTCACATCCTGCTTGTCTATTCCTCCTGGGTTTATTTTGCTGATCTCAATGTGCTTTTCAAATTCACCTCCAATCTCATTCCCAAACTAGACCTATACATACTTGCTGATCATACTCCTGGCCTTTCCTGATCTGGATATTACAAGAATAGGACCAAACTGAAAGTAAAGAACTCGTTTCAGTGTCACTGGGACAATACAAAATTTACTGTTCTAGAGATCTGCATAAATTATCACTCTTTATTATTGGAAAGGGATCAGCAGATTAAATTGGAGAATACCTACGGGCTTACAATCAGAGGTCTTTTAGACCCTTCCACAAAGGCTGGGGTTGTTAAAAATAGTAACTCTACACCCAAGGAATGTTTACTGAATGTATGTAATTCAGGTTAACTTAGCATTTCCCTTACAATAATCCTTTGAAGTATTATCCTCACTTTACAAAATATGATATGAAGAAGTTAACTTTTAAACCTTAGAAAATTAAGTGGAGGAAACTGGGAGACAACTGCATGTTCCTTTCATCTCTTCAAAGTTCATATGCTTCTTTTTTTTTTAAATTTTAATTCCAGTACAGATAACATAGTGCTACATTAGTTTCAGGTGTACAAAACAGTGATTCAATAGTTCTACACATTACTCAGTGCTCAACATGATAACTATATAAGTTGATGCACTTTTTATTACCATGCTGCCTTTTTTTTTTTTTCTTTAAATACTTGTAGCAAGAATTACTATCAAACTCCACTCACTGGGCCAGAGACCCTTGTGGCATTGGTGAAAAGATTTGCCTCTCATGTACCACAATACCTATGCTATAAGTTCACTGGCCAGCCAGTGGCCTCAACTTCAAGCTCTAACAATGTGCAGTACCATGTTGCCTCTTAAAGACCAGAAAATAAGGGTACAGGTTATAAAAAGATAGAAACCTTCTACCTACTAAATCAGCAATTCTCCAACTATTTAGTCTCAAAACCCCTTTACATACTTACAAACTGAAGACCCAAAAAGGTTTTGGGTAAGTGGCTTTACGTTGGCTTTATCAACCAACATTTACCACACTGGGAATTAAAAGTGAGAAAAATGTTTGGATATTTTAAAATTCAATTAAATATGATCATATTTAATACGGAACATTTTTATGAAAATTATGTTTTTCCACACAAAAACATTAGTGAAAAGAGTGGTGTTATTTTACATTTTTCCAAATCTTTTTAATGTCTGACTTAATAGATTCTCGTATCCATTTCTGCATTTAATGTACTGCAACATACTATTCTGGTTAACAAGAAAACTTGGTGTCACACAAATATGTAGCTGAAAAATGAAGAGTACTTTCAAGAGTCTTTTCAGATAATTGTGAATATTCTACACTAAAACTTGACAAGTGGTAGAGTTTCTTAAATACTAGTTTGTAATGTGGAATCTAAAGCTTTACCAAGTGAACTTTTCCACACAGTTATATTAAAATTCATTGGCCTAAGTATTTTTAATTCCAGAGGAAATGGGTATAAGCCCACTGCAGCCTCTCCCTCCCACTGATTACAACTAAAATCTCCAGAAATAATACAAAGACTCAGCTCCTAAGGACTCTGAAAAACAAGTAACAGGCAGGTTGGGAAGGGAAATCAATCTGAAAAAAGACCAATACATCAACAATAAATTTCCTTTTGGTTTCTCCCCTTTTGCTTTATTTTCTGGCTTTGACCCAAAGGTAGGCATAACAGGAAATTGCATAGCAGGTGCAGTCAGGAAAAAGCTCAAGAGAAGCTCATCTGGACAAAAGAGGAAAAAAGCTCTTGAAAGCCAGAAGACTGTGAGTTAAATCCCTGAGGTTTTATGTCTTCTTTTTCCCCCTCTTCCAGTGCTGTTCCAAGGCCAGCTTCAGCTGTGGATCTGCATCACTGCCACAATGGTGGAGACGGCACATACAGTAAAGACCCCAAAAGAAAACCTATTCCTCCAGATAAAGGAAGAGAAAAAGTAACTAGCTGGTACAAAGAATATGGGGGAAATACCCACTATCTCACCGCTTCACCTGAAGTCAAACACAGCCATACCCAGAACTGAGTAACAACATGAAAGACTGAAACTCATAATAAGAGAACCTAACCTTTCTGGTAAAAGGAACCAGAAAGAGGGTTGCTGGGGATAGGTAAATATGGGGAAAATTCCCATGAGAAAAGAGCTGGTGAAGGTAATCTATGACAAAGACTCTCTTCTCAAATAGGCTCCTCTAAGCCCTCTTCTTGACTAGGCTTCAATCGTGGTCCATTAAAAATTGCAGGCTCTAAGGATAAATGATTTTGTCTACACTCTCACACTGTGAGACTTGAACAAACACCAGCATTGTTTCTAAAGGCTTAAGGCCGCATCCCTCAGATGACTCCAGCCCCCTAAGTTCCTACACGAGGAAGCTAGATATTGCAAGAATTTACTGTTTGTTCCACCCCAAACCTGGTGATAAGAAGAGAGGTCCCTATAACCCCCCCTAGAGCAGTTACTTTAGAAAGCTTGAAATTATAAATATTTGCACTGCCCCTCTGAAATATAAATCTTCTACCACCTAGAGGTGTCTTCTCAAACTGAGAGCCATCTCCTTAAAATGTGAACATTCAATGGGGGGTGGCTCAGTTGGTTGGACATCTGACTCCTGGTTTTGGCTCAGGTCATGATCTCAGCATTATGTAATCAAGCCCCATTATCAGGCTCTGCACTGGGTGTGGAGCCTTCTTGGGATTCTCTCTACCTCTCCATACCCCTGTGCACACACACTCCCTCAAATAATGAATTAATGAATAAATAAAATGTAAACGTTCAACAAGATGTAACTCATTCTTGCTCCTAGTCCCTGTACAGAGTAAGGGTCCAAAACTTTGGTGGGCACCTTGCTCTAGTTTGTACCACGTCCCTTGTCATAAACATAAGTTTGTTTTTCCTCTGGATAAGTGTCAATTACAAATCCAGATGGCATAATCAGGTAGAACAATTAAAGAAGTATTGAAAATTGAAGTAAAAAATAACTACCACCCAAGTTCCAGACCATCCCCGACTATTACAGATAACACACAAATTCAAACATAACAGCAAAGGTTTAGAAAATGAAACTGATGCTGGCACTACTGCCCACAAAAAGCAAAAAGACTGGCTTGACTCTAATCAGATTGATGCCTGCTAAAACAATAGCAAAATAAAAATTCTCCAAGGGATTTTAACAGGATCCAAAGTCTCACAAAACAGCATTTAAAATGTCCAGTATACAATCTAAAATTATCCAAAATACAAAGAAGCAGGAAAATCGGGCCAGTAAGAGTTGGAAGAAAAAGATAACGAACAGATGCCAACCAAGAAATGACCCAGGTGTTGGAATTATCACAAGACTTAAAAGCAGCTGTTATAACCATGCTCTATAAGGTAAAGTGAACACTCTCAAAACAAAGAGAAAGATAAATCTTATCTGAGAAGGAGAAGCTATTAAACAGAATCAAAGGGTAATTACAGAACTAAAAATCACAATATTTGAAATAAAAACTTCATTGGAGAGGCTGAATAGCAGAATCAAGATGACAGATGTATTAATTTCCTATGGCTGCCTTAACAAAGTGCCACAAACCAGGTGATTTATAATAAATTCTGTCACAGATCTGAAGATATCAACAGGATTCCATCAAGGAATCTGAAATCAAGGTGTTGACAGAGCTGTACTACCTCTGAAGCTCAGAGAAGAATGTGCACTTTTCCTCTTCCAGCTTCTGGTGGCTGTCAAGTATTCCTTGTGGCTACATCACTCTAACTCTGCCTCTGTGGTCACACTGCCTCTTCCTCCTCTTCTTTAAAATCTCCCCCTGCTTCATTAGGTCACATGTCCCTATATTTGTGGCTCATCAGATAATCTAAGATATATTTCACCTCTCAAAATGCTTAAAGTCATTAATCACACCTTTTGCCATGTGAGGTTAATATAAATCCCAGGGATTAAGAAATGAATATATCTTTTTGGAGGTTGCCATTCAGCATACACAAGAGAAGAAAGACGATATGAACCTGAAGACAGATCAATACAAAATATCTAAGCTGAAGAACAGAGAGGGAAAATATTTTTAAAAGCATCAGAGCTTCAAGGACCAATGGGAGAATATCAAAAGAGCTATTATTCATTCTTTGAAGTCCCTAAAGAAAAGATAATCGTGCAGAAAAAAATACCTCGAGAAACAGTGGTAGAAATTTCTGAAAGTCTGCCAAGGACTTAAAATTACAGACTGAAGAAACTAAGCAAACTCTAAACAGGATAAACTCAAACCATGTCCAGGCACATCATAATCTAACTGCTAAAAACCAAAGGTTAAAGGAAAATCTTGAAAGCAGCCAGGAAGAATAACATATTATACACATGGCAGTGGTTCTTAACTGGGGATTATGTCACATCCAAGGGGATTATTTAACAATGCCTGAGGTCATTTTTTATTGTCACAACTGGAGAAGGTGACAGGACGGTGCTACTAGGGGAGGCCAGGAATACCGCTAAACATCCTATAATAAACAGGACAGGCCTCCACAATAAGGAATTATCCAGCCCAATGTGCTAAAGTTAAGAAAACCTGACATAGGAGCAATCTGAATAACTAAGGACTTCTCATCAGAAACCATTACCATATCTTAAGAATGCTGAAAGCAAGCAACCAAAAATCCAGAATTCTATAGGTAGTGAAAATACCCTTCAGGAATGAAATGACATAAAGACATTCTCAGATGAAGACAAACTAAGCCATTCTGTTGCCCAGTGGACTGTCTCTAATAGAAATGTAAAGGAAGGTCTTAAGGCTAAAAGACAAGTGATTATCAGAGGGAAACATGAAACTTCAGCAATGAAAGAAGAGCAAAAAAATGGTAAATATCTAGGTGAATATAGTAAGATTCTTTTTCATCTTTTAAATTCTTTAAAACACACGTAACTCTTGAAAGGGAATATTACAATACTAACACGGGAGTTTCACATATGTAGAATTCATATAACAATTAACAACTATATAAAGTGGGGAGGGCAATGGAACCTATCTGGTTGTAAAGTTTTATGTTCTATTTTAAGTGGTAAAAAGTAAATTCTAGATATACTGGAAGAGTATATAAAGTATATTATAATCTTTAGGGCAATCACTTAAAAAGAAAAAAAGTAAGATAAAGAGATATAACCCATAACCCAAAACCAGTAGAGACAATAAAATGGATACTGAAAAAAAGTACTCTGGGGCACCTGGGTGGCTCAGTCGTTAAGCATCTGCCTTCAGCTCAGGTCATGATCCCAGGGTCCTGGCATCAAGCCCCACACTGGGCTGCCTGCTCCATGGGAACCTGCTTCTCCCTCTCTCCCTCTCCTGCTTGTGTTCCCCCTCTCGCTGTGTCTGTCTCTGTCAAATAATTTTAAAAAAACCTTTTTAAAAATATTTTTAATTTTTTAAAGATTTTTTTTTTTTTAAGATTTTATTTATTTATTTGTCAGGCTGAGAGAGAGAGAGAGAGAGCGCGCACACACATAAGCAGGCAGAGGCAGAGAGAGAAGCAGGCTCCCTGCCAAGCAAGGAGCCCGATGCGGGACTCGATCCCAGGACCCTGGAATCATGACCTGAGCAGAAGACAATAAATAAAATCTTTTAAAATATAAATAAATAAATAAAAAGCACTCAAATAATCCAAAAGAAGACAAGAAAAAAAACAGACGAACAAAAATTCCCACAAGAAATACGAAACACATAATTAAACTCAAAAATGTCAATAATTACTTTAAATAATTGGTCTTAATTAAGAGACAGGTGATCAGACAAATTAACAAAAAAGACTCAACTGTTATCAAAAACCTATTTTGAATATAATGATACACAGCATAAAAGTAAAAGGATCATACAAACAGGAATCAAAAGAAAGCTGGAGTTGCGATATAAATATCTGACAAAGGAGATTTCTGAACAAGGAAAATCACCGGGTAGAGCGACATGAGATAATGAGAAAAAGGTCAAGTCATCAAAATGATGCAACAAATTTAAATGTATCTATACTTAACAGAGTTGCAAAATTAATAAAGTAAAAATGATCAGTATGGAAAGAAGTAGATAAAACCACTATTCTTGAAAACTGCAACTACTTTCAGTAATCGATAAAATATGTAGAAAAGCAGCAAAAAAAACAGACTCAAAAAACCAAGTGACTCTAACTGACCTTTATACAATATTATACAACAGCATAAACATCTTTTCAAGTGCACATGGAATATTCACCAAGACAGATCGTATTCTGGACTATAAATTTTAATAAATGTGAAAGAGTTAATATTGCACAGCACACATTCTCTATGACAGAATTAAACTAGAAGTATCAGAAAGATAACTAGAAAATCTAGAAGTATTTGGAAATTAGACAACATACTACTAAATGACTCATGTATCAAAGAGAAAAACTCAAGGGAATTTAGAAAATATTTTGAACTAAGTAAAAATGAAAACACAACATGTAAGAATTTGTTAGGTGCAACTAAAGTTGTACTTATAAGGAAATTTATAGTATTGCTGGCCAATGTTAGAAAACAAGCCCCAAATCAATAATGTAAGCATCTGGGGAAACTGGATGGCTCTGTAGACCAAGCATCCGACTTTTGATTTCAGCTCAGGTCATGAGTTCGAGCCCCACATCAGGCTCCAAAATAAATAAATAAATAGTAACAACAACAACAACAATAATAGTAATAAATAATAATGTCAGCTTCTGCCACAAGCAACTAGAAAAGCACATTATACCCAGAGGAAACAGAAGGAAGGACATAATAAAGACCAGAATCAGTGAGACTGAAACAAAAATTGGAGAAAAACCACTGAAACCAGAAGATGTTCTCTGAAAAGATCAAGAAAATTGACAACTCTTTAGCAAGAACGACTAAAAAGACAAATTTACCAATGTCTGAATTGAAAGAAACATAAAACATAAAAACACAGTAAGAAAATACTATTGCTATGGTCTGAAAGTTTGTCTCCCCAAAATTAATGTTGAAATCTTAACCCCCATAAGGTGATAGTTATTATGAAGCAGGGCCTTTGGTAGCTCATTAGTCCCGAGGGCTGGAGCTCTGATGAATGGGATTACTACTTCCCCTAGCCCCTTCCACCATGTGAGGATACAAGAAGCCTGCAACATGGAGGAGGGAGGACTCCCCTAACCATGCTGGCACCCTGATCTCAGACTTCCAGCTTCCAGACCTATGAGAAGTAAGTTTCTACTGTTATAAGTCACCCAGCCTATGGTATTTTATTATAGCAGCCCAAATACATTAAGACAAAAAACTGGTACCAAGAATTGAGGCTGTGGTTGTTAAGGGATACCTAAAAAGTGTGGGAGTGACTTTCAACTGGATAATGAGCAGAACCTGGAGGTACATGCTAGAAAAATTCTACAGTGCCATGAACAGATGTTAAGGGCAAATTATTCTAAAGGGTCAGATGTGGAGAGCTGTAAGGAAAGCCTCAATCCTTTTTTAAAAAAATTTTTAAAGACTTTATTTATTTGAGAGAGAGAGAGAGAGTGCATGCACACACCCGAGCATGGAGCCTGGCTGTATTCCAGGACCCTGACCTGAGCTGCAGTCAGATGCTTAACTAACTGAGCCACACCCAGGTGCGCCAAGCCTCAACCCTCTTAAGAGAATACCTAAGTGGTCATGAACAGAATAATGTTGGCTGAAATACAGACAACGTTAAAAAGAGACTATAGGCCCAAAATGCAGTTGCTCATGCTAAGCACCACATCAACAGACTAAGAGTAAGACTCAATACTTAACCTAACTGCAGTTTCAGTCTCTCCCAGAAATGTAACCTTTAACCAGTCCATCTGAAATCACCTGGTCAGCACCAATAAAGTAATCCACTCAACAGACTCTTCCATTCTCCATAAGAAGGTGACCTTTTCTGAAACAATCCACTCTTTGCTAGAAATTTCCTTTTCCTATAAAAGCCTTTAATTCTGTATAGCTCTTTGGAACCCCTTTCTATCTGCTAAATGAGATACCGTCCAATTCATGAATCGTCAAGTAAAGCCAAAAAGATCTTTAAATTTGCTCAGCTGAACTTTGCTTTTTAATAATAATAAAAGCCAATCTGATAACATCTGAGATCTCAGACAGAAATGAGGTACATGCTACTAGAAAAGTGATCCTTGTTATAAGATGGCAAGGCACTTGGCTGAACCATAGTCATGTCCTAGTGTTTTGTCCAAGCGTAGAACTTGTGAAGATGAAATTGGGTATCTGAGACCATTTCTAATCAAAGTGTTGAAACTGTGGCTTGGCTTCTCTTGAATGCTTATAGTAAACATGGAAAAAATAACCTTCAAGATGGAAATGTTAATCAAAAAGAAGTTAATTTAAAAGGTAGAAAATTCTCGGTCTGCTGTAGTGCAAATAAATGAGAAACACATTCAGAACCAAACACTAGGAGTGTAATAAGAGACAATGGATCCTTTCATAGAAAAGAGTATGGGTGAACATCAGATTTAATCAGCCACCCCAGCAAGAAGCAGTCAATCTGAACTGGAAGGAGACAAGAAGGAATTAAGAAAGACTGTCAAGTTTTCTTGATTGTACAGGATGCAACCAGAGAGCTATTCCACTGCAAACATGAGATATTCTTCAAGACAAGGGAAGAGGGACCCAAAAGGTGACTCAGAGATCATTAAGCCCATTTCCCCCATTTCAGAAGAGGAGGTCATCATGTGGTTTTCAACAGACTGGATGACTCCCACTGTGAAGCTGTGGAGGGCAGGCCAACAGAGCCACTGGGGTATTATTCCACCCTAGAGATCACTGCCTCAGGCTGTGCCCAGAAAAGCCATGGAACAAAAATATTTAAATATTTAACATTTTTAAATGGTCAAACACTTGAACAGATACTTCACCAAAGAAGACAGAGGTTTATCCCACTATCTCCAAGTAGAGCCCTCCTATGAAACCTTTCAGAAGCCAAAATAAGATGAAGTGAAGCGTATCCCCTGCTTTCTGAAAGTTCAAGTCACACCACTTTGCTTTTTAAAGACCTACATTAGTACCTGTTTTCACCAAACAAAAGAAATCTGAAGAGGATTTTCACTTTTACCTGCCCCCCAACCCCTGTAAAAAAAGGCCATTATTATACTAACACAGGTCTTAAATGGCATAATATGAACTTTTGGAAAGAGGGGATACTGGACAAGGATGATATAAAAGCACATGTGAAGATCTTCAACATCATTAGTCATTACAGAAATGCAAATTAAAACCACAAAATGATATCACGGCAAAGTGAATTAAATGGCTTCAAAAGGTAAGAGAGGTAGTAAAAAAGTGGGGAAGGGAGGGAGGGGAAAGAGGTAAAGGGGGAGAGAGAGAGGAAACACAAATAGTACCAGGTACCTGAGGATGCAAAGCAATGGGGAACTCATAACACTGCTTGTGGAGATGCAAAACAATATAGCTACTGTTTCATATAGTTACTAAGGGTAACAGTTTAGCAGCTTCTTATAAAGTTTAACACACATTAACCATATATGATCTCACTGAACCAGATTCAAAAGGCTATGTAGGACATTCTGGACTACAAAGCATGAGGGGTGAAGAACTGTTCTGAAATTAGATTGTGGTAGTGATTACATAACTGTATCAAATCTCAATCACACTCCAAAAAGTGTCAATCTTACTGAATGTAAACTAAAATACATAGCAGAAAATATTCACTGCTCAGTCTTATACTTTAAATGGACCTGTTTATACTCACATATGATTCTGTATCATCATGCAATATATATTCACTAAGTTTTACAGATCTTCAAATGTTGACATCTTATTATGAAATATCACTGCATTCGTACAGCCTCTGGAAACTCTAGTGTGAAAATGGAAATGAATATCTCAGTTTAATGAAAATAGTCTAGTCTTGTAGACTCCTTAAAAGGTACTTTAAGAATCTCTAGAGAATTACTAATCTAAATATAGAAATAATAACATCAGGTCAAACACCTAAAAACATATTCATCCCCAACCAACTTTTACAAATCCATTCAGCATATCTATATATTAAATGGCATTAAGTTTGTCATATCATTTTACCAAATCATATTGTGTATGGTATGTAAACTATGAGGAAAGATAGAGTTTGCTGTGTGTATAGGCCATAATAAATATGACCATTTTGGGCAAGACAGTTTTTACACTGAAAAGTAAGGAACCAGCTAGTGATAGAAAAAAATTCTAAAGAGAAATCTCTCATGTAACACAAATGCAATTTTAGATTCTTTTATTGTTTAACACATAACCTGACAATTTCCTGTTTCTGATAAAAATCAGCAGAGTGACAATACCCAAGTGACTAACTCCGGAAGTTTGGTTGGGTTACAGATCTTTCGGTAAACAATGAAGGGGGGAAAAAAATCCCCAAATAACTAACTTCTATGTGCTTTAAGTAATTCAAAAAAGACAAGGCAATTTATAAGATTTTATTCTATTCAATGTTTTAAACCCCAGTATCTTATCAAGTAATTTTAATTGTTAAACACTCTGAGAATGAAAAAAAATGGCTAAGAATCCCATCATGGGGAAAATAAAAAATTATAGACTAGTCTGAAATAAAGACTCCTTAAAAAATCAAGCCTTTTTTACGGGGCACCTGGGTGGCTCAGTGGGTTAAGCGTCTGCCTTCGGCTCAGGTCATGATCCCAGCGTCCTGGGATTGAACCCCGCATCTGGCTCTCTGCTCCACGAACAGCCTGCTTCCCCCTCTCTCTCTGCCTGCCTCTCTACCTACTTGTGATCTCTCTCTGTGTCAAATAAATAAATAAAATCTTTAAAAAAAAAATCAAGCTTTTTGTTTGTTTGTTTGTTTTTTAAGATTTTATTTATTTGTCAGAGAGAGAGAGAGAGTGCGCACAGGCGCACAACAAGCAGAATGGCAGGCAGAGGTGGGGAGAGAAGGAGGCGCCTCACTGAGCAAAGAGCCAGATGCAGAACTCCATCCCAGGACCCTGGGATCATGACCTGAGCTAAAGGCAGTGGCTTAACCAACTGAGCCACCCAGGCGTTCCAAGCCTTTTTTGTTTTGTTTTTTTGGTTTTTTTTTTTTTGTTTTTTCTTAAAGATTTTATTTATTTGACAGAGAGAGATCACAAGTGGATAGAGAGGCAGGCAGAGAGAGAGAGAGAGGGAGAAGCAGGCTCCCTGCCGAGCAGAGAGCCCGACGCAGGACTCGATTCCAGGACCCCGAGATCACGACCCGAGCCGAAGGCAGCGGCCCAACCCACCGAGCCACCCAGGCGCATAGGTCAAATAAAATGCCCCCTTATTCTATTTATTTTTGGAAATATTATTTGGAAAATCCAATATAAGCAAACACAAAATACAACACAGGCAAAAGTCCTGTGCATTATCAAAACTTAATCATTTATTCATTTGACAAAATGTTTACTGAGTAGTTATAGACTAGGAGGACATACAGTGAAGGCCTGAAAGTAAAGAAAGGCGTATCAAGCAAACATGATCTCAAAAAATATCAATGGCAAGGGCACCTGGGTGGCTAAGTTGGTTAAGTGGCTGGCTCTTGATATCAGCTCAGGTCATAATCTTAGCATCCTGGCATTGAGCCCCTGATAAGGCTCCCCGCTCAGTGGGGAGTCTGCTTCAGGATTCTCTCTCCCTCTGCCCCTCCCCCCTAAAATAAATCTTCAAAAAATATCAACTGTAATTCTATTTCTCAACAACTTATTTAATTAATGCCTTACAATACATAAACTGTTACTCCCTATGGATTATTTTGTCAGGTATCACAAAATTTTACTTATTACTCTGAATTACAATAACCTGTACCAAGATCACCTTAAAAACATTATCACCATTCTAGGGGCGCCTGGGTGGCTCAGAGGGTTAAAACTCTGCCTTCGGCTCAGGTCATGATCTCAGGGTCCTGGGTTTGAGCCCGGCATCTGGACCTCTGCCTGCCTCTCTGCCTACTTGTGATCTCTGTCTGTCAAATAAGTAAAATCTTTAAAAAAAAAGGAACATATCGCCATTCTATAATCTGAAGAATATTACATTTTATATAATCTAAAGAAAAAGCCATACGTTACTACTAACATAAAAGGAATATAATACTCTTGCTAAAATTGCTAAATGATGAGCAATTATGGTATAAACCAACTATGAAAAAATAACATAATGAAGAATTTAATGTCATAATTAATACCACAAATGTAAACCATTAACTGATTTAACCCTTATTGTATTACTAGGCACCTAAACATAAATGGGTGGATGATTGACTGTACTTATTTTTTTTTTCTTAAAGATTTTATTTATTTATTTGAGAGTGAAAGTAAATTGAATGAGCAGGTAGAGCCGCAGAGAAAGAGGGAGAAGCAGACTCCCTGCTGAGCAGGAAGCCCAATGCAGGACTCAATCCCAGGACCCTAGGATCATGACTTGAGCTGAAGGCAGACACTTATCCAACTGGGCCACTCAGGTGCCTCTGTAGTACGTTTTTAATGTACTATCTTTACAACTGTGGTACATATTCTGGTCTGAATTTTTTCCCCTACAAAATTCAGATGCTGACATCCTATCCTCTAGTACCTCAGAATGTGACTCTGCCCTTAAGGAGGTAATTAAGTAAAATGAAGTCATCAGGGTAGGACCTAATCCAGTATGACTAGTGTCTTTGTGAGAAAAGCTGATTAGACACAGACACACTCTGTGGGAAGATCATATGAAGACCCTGGGAGAAGACAACCATCTATATTATGTCAAAGAAAGAGGCCCTCAGAAGAAACCAAACTTGATGCCAACTTGACCTTAGACACCAGCAACCACAATTTTGAGACAATAAATTTCTGTTAAGCCACCCAGTCCATGATACTTTATTATGGCAGCCCTAGCTAACTAACAGAATACAAATAAAATTTACCAACTGAACCATTTTTAGTGTTGAGTTCCGTGGCATTAAGTACATTCACAATACTGTACAACCACAACTACTATCCATCTCATGAACAATTTTCATCTTGCAAAACTGAAACTCTTTAAATGATAACTCCCAAATACAGCCAAGCTACCAATTAAAATTAAGTGTAAGAGAAGAACAGTCATTTTTGGACAGGCATTCTCAAAAAATTTAATTCCAATTCACTTTGACTTAAGAAAAAAACCAGAGGATATGTCCCAGCAAAACAAAAGAGTAAAACAAGAAAAAAGAACACAAAGGATCTAAGAAGCAGGAAAACCAATGAAGAAAAGCAAAAGGAATTTCCAGAATGCTAGCAAAAGTAAATTAAGATCTGAAGCAGTTTTGAATAGTCTTGGAGTAAGATTCCAGGGGAAAAAAAAAAACCAAAAACCTGGTACAGTTAATTCTGACAGGACTATGTGAAAAATTATATACAAATACAAATTTTATAGAAATGCTGGAGAGTGTGGGAAGACTTAGCTATAAATTCAAAAACAATGAAAAAAATTTTAAACGTGAACCATACAAATTTCTTGTAAATTTCAGAAAAAATAAATTCACAAAAAAGACAAGTTAATCGTAGGAGGTGGGTCAGCTATAAACTATATGTTTATATAGTCATAATGATAAAAATGCTGAATATGAATATACATTATCAAGACAATGGGGCTAAGAAAGATAGATTAAAAAAATAAATGCGGGCACCTGTCTGGCTCAGTAGACAGAGCATTTGACTCTCAATCCCGGGGTTGTGAGTTCAAGCCCACGTTGAGTGAAGAGCTAGCTTACTACACACACACACACCCCCACACACCTTCCCTTATCTTAACAGAAAATCAGTAGATGTCTAAAATTAATGAATCAGGAGATAATACTAACAATTATATGTTTGTTTGTTTGTTTGTTTTTAAGATTTTATTTATTTATTTGACAGAGAGAGATCACAAGTAGGCTGAGAGGCAGGCAGAGAGAGTGAGAGGGAAGCAGGCTCCCTGCCGAGCAGAGAGCCCGATGTGGGGCTCGATCCCAGGACCCTGAGATCATGACCTGAGCCGAAGGCAGCGGCTTAAACCACTGAGCCACCCAGGCGCCCCTGTTTTTTATTTATTAAAGTAATACATGAACATAGTTTAAATACCAAATAGTGCTATAAGGCCTATAACAAAAGTAACAGTCCTTTGTTTTCTTCCCTCTTTTCCCTCCTGCATGTCTCAAGAAGTAATCACTTACAACTTTTTAAGCTGTTGCTACTGATACAGCTCAAAAATTTAGTGATTACTTCTTGAGGCAAGGGCGTAGAAAAAGGAAAGCAAAGAACTGCTTTTTGTCATTAGGCCTTTTAGCACTATTTGAAAGTTTAATCGACATTCAATTATTACTTTGATAATTCAAAAAATTAATTTGGAAAACCTTGCTGATCCCTTGAAAATCAAAACTAAGTCAATCAAAGTGTTAAATAGCTAGCTGACTTTTAAGCTATACCAGTATCCATTTTCTCTTCTTTTCGTAACAGTACCTCAACTTCCTCTTCAGAAACTATCCAGTTCTTTGCTTTCCTTTTTCTACGCCCTTGCCTCAAGAATCACTAAACTTTTTGAGCTGTATCAGTAGCAACAGCTTAAAAAGTTTTAAGTGATTACTTCTTGAGACATGCAGGAGGGAAAAGAGGGAAGAAAACAAAGGACTGTTACTTTTGTTATAGGTCTTTTAGCACTATTTGAAAGTTTAATCGACATTCAATTATTACTTTGATAATTCAAAAAATTAATTTGGAAAACCTTGTTGATCCCTTGAAAATCAAAACTAAGTCAATCAAAGTGTTAAATAGCTAGCTGACTTTTAAGCTATACCAGTATCCATTTTCTCTTCTTTTCATAACAGTACCTCAGCTTCCTCTTCAGAAACTATCGTCTCCATCCCCAACACTAATTCTATTTTGACATTCTTTACGTGGAGTTCCAAGAATTCAGGGGTAGTATATGCAATTCACACATGGCCAATCATAATATTAAATTCCCTTAATTCCTGTGACTAGTGACGAATGGGCTTAAAACTCAAGTTGTTCATTCAGAAAGACTCCTGGGATGCATACAGGGGTTACTGGGAAGGAACTTACTCTTTTCCCAACAGACTTAAACCTGAGAGCTGAGTAAATGGCACCATATAGAACCTGACAATGAAGGTGAGAGGGCCACAGAGATTAGAGTCCATTTTTTCAGCTTCCAAATCTAATTATTCCTCAACCCAGAACCTATCTCGGGATATTTCATTTCATAAACTAAAATTACTTTTCTGTTAAAACAAACAAATAGGGTCAATATATGATAACAGGTACCTGAACAGACTGAGTATCAGAAATTTTTTTTTAGGTTTAAGTAATCTCTATACCCAACATGGGGCTCCAACTCACAATCCTGAGATCAAGAGTTGCATGTTCTTCCAACTGAGTCAGCCAGACGCCCCTAGAGTATCAAATTTAAAAGAAAAAAGAAAACTCTAAAAGACTTCAGATATAAGAAAAATGCAAAAACAAGTATTTAAAAAAATGATGGAGATTAAGGAAACCCAAATACTAGCAAGTACAGATATTCCCAAATTTAACAACTGTGTGTGTGTGGTTAAACTCTGGAATAGGTTTAATGTAACCTAACACTGAACACTACATGGAGCTTATAAGCAACGAAATCACTGATTTTACCAAGCTTTCAACTTGTTTATTATTTATCTTTGGGCCCTACTGTGTACAAGGCAGAGTATGAGCTAACCAGCTTGCAAAGCTGCATCTGTCCTGACAGAGCTTACATGCTAGTGGGAAAAGCTCTATTTCGTGCTAATATAACTTCATCTGTAATGCTGACTTATCTTAAACTTATTCTGCTCCCGTCAGCATCACAAACTATGCCAACTGCATCTGTAAACTAGATCCAATATACTGCTACTTTTTATATATGTTTAGCTACCTCTGATTGAGCCAATAAAACCACCCATCTTTTTACTTTATAAACTCTTAGTTCCCAGAATCCACCTATTTTAAATTATAATATAAAAGCAAATGTCCTGTCTTGAACTCCAAAGGCCTAAAGAACAACTAATATAATGGTCCTAAGGAGGCAAGCTAGGCACCAGGTATAAAAAGGACAGGTCCAGAGAGGCAGCAAAGCTTTATACCCATTAGTTCTACGACAAGGCTGTACTTTCTGGTTTTATTCTCCTTACCTAGGGTAATACCAAAAAAGGGAACCACTAATATTCCGAGGACAGCTTGTATACTCCATGTGTCATCCACTGAGGTTCTGGGAAATATAAATTATCCTCCTGACACATGGAAGTAAGGGTTTTATTCAGCCTAGACAGCCTCTAACCCCTAAGTGCTGGGGGTAAATACCCTCATAAATAAACATGTCCTTTACTTAAGGGGAATGCAGCTTAACTAGGTAACTGCACTCTCAAAAACAAAATGGAAGTCAGAAACTACAGAAAAAGGCCATGACAGTAAAAGCAGATTTGGGTTAATCTCTTGAGTCCTTGTTACTATTAACCCCCAAATTGTTTCCATTATTTGGCTGTGTGAGCTATAAAAAAAAAAAAGGAATGAGAGGTATGTCCTAGACTGGGAGCTGAGAGAACTCCCAAGGGGCTGTGGATGAAAACAGCTTTAAAAGCACAGAGGAGGACACCTGGGTGGCTCAGTGGGTTGGGCCTCTGCCTTCAGCTCAGGTCATGATCCCAGAGTCCTGGGATAGAGGCCCACATCGGGCTCTCCCCTCAGCAGGGAGCCTGCTTCCCCCTTTCTCTCTGCCTACTTGTGATCGATCTCTCTCTCTCTCTCTCTCTCTCTCTCAAATAAATAAATAAATAAATAAAATATTTTTTCAAAAGGAGTACAGGAACCAATCCTGGCCTAAAGATAGAGCACCCCACACTGTTCTCACAAAAAGTGAAGTAATGCTTCGCAGGTACTTGCCAACATCATACACCGTACACCGAGGGCTAGGTCTTGAGGGATAATTCTCTTCTACCATCATCACTCCACCTAGCTTCCTCGGGCTATCCTTAATTTGCAGGGCTAGGAGGTATCTCCTGTAACTATTTGACATTTTAAACCATCTTCAAATATTACTCTGATAAATAAAGATCTTGAAAGTGCAGGGTCTGCATTTAAGAGTGACAACCTCCTTCAATTTTGTACCCTAGGCAACTTGCTTGTCTGACTCTAGTCCCAGCCCTGCTTCACTGTTCCTATAGATAAAATATACTTAACAAACTGGGATTGCCATTAAACTGCCCTGCTATTAACTCTGAGTCAGGGAATGTCATATTAACTAAAACTCCATTTTCTTATTTGTAAAATGAGATAACTGAATCAAATTATATCAAGAAAGTCTCTTGAATTACATCAAAACTACAATCAATATCAAAACTATCTCCTCAAATTATCTGGACTAAATAAAACCAGATTTGTACTGTGTTTTCTAATTTTTTCATCATCTTAATACTTTGCTGTTCCAGTTGTTACTCTGTAACAGACTCTAATTACTGTATTTCTTAAAAGTGTTGCTCCAAGTTGTACATATTTCCAAAAGAAAACACAAAGCATAGGGGACAGTGGAACTATCATTCCCCATGCCATACAGTGTAAATAAGGCTTAGATTATATCATCATTCAGCAACCATATTCTCCTAACATATACATGCTAAACTTGTGATAACCTAAACTCTCAGACATATTTAATATGCAATTAATCATAACATTTGAGTATTTTTCACATTAACTGCTGTGCTTAAATCTATTTCCCCCTCTTACCCTCCATGTTATTGACTTCCTGTTACCTTTTGGCTTATGCATGCAATAGGACCTACGGGAGTTACCAGGAACCAGTACACTATTACTTAAAATTCCTAGGTATGAAAATGCTTTCTGAAGTACTGTACTTACCTATCTCACAGGCACCTAGCACTTAACTACATTTTCCTTAGGAGTTTCTGCTTCTGTATTCTGTAATTCAGTAAACAGTACCACCATTAATTAATACAGTTATGTGGATTAATGAATGCCTACTCAGTCAATCCCCTCATTTCAAGTCATGTCCTTTTCACCTCCTTCATAGGACTCAAATGAATCCATGTATCTCCATTCTCACTACCACTGCCTTAGTAATAGTAACAAAAGCAATTGCCTCTTAAGGGGTGTCTCCATTTCCAGTCTCACACTCTTCCAGTCTTTCAGTTGGAAGCATTTAGTTTTCTTCTTAGGGAGAAAAAAAAAAAGGGATCAGAAACAAGAATCCCTCCTTCAAGTGTTTGCTATCTAAACTTAAAAACTAAGTAAAAGGTCTCAAATGTATTTCTAATTTCTCATTAGAAATATTACATACCATATTCTTAAAATAAACTAAATTAGAGGAAAGAAAATGTTATTTTAATCTGGAAAACAACGGGAAAAAGATTAAGAAGTCTTCAAAACTATAACGAAACTTTCTTCCGTAAAGTTATGAGATTCTGGGAAATGGTGGAGTAGGAAGCACCAAGAATCTGTCTCTTCACCTACACAACAACTTACTAGCAGAATCTGTCTGATTTAACTATTTCAGAACTCCGGAGTCTACTCCAAGGCTTGAAACTTCTTGGACTATAAATTTTGGTTAATTTCAGCTCTTAACTCAGCAAGGGCTACACATCTTCCACTTCCCAGGCACATGCCAGGTAGCTGTACATTATTAGTTTGAAGGGTGGTTTGCAAGAGGTAAGGTGAGCAGTCAGAATCCTGTCATGCAAATATCAGGAATCTATGTGCTGACAGCTGCATGATGCATCTGATCACTGAGGTGCTGACAAAGAGGCAATCACTGATGTGTGTGTACACACACACACACACACACACACACACACACACACACATTATGTAAGCCCCTCTCCCTCAGGCTGAGGGAAATCTAAAGAGCTGGTGTCTTTTTTAACTTTCTCCTTTCAGAAGCTAGACAATAAAGGACTAGTAAGAAGGGGATTAAGAAAATCACCACAACACATATCCAGAAAAAGGCACAAGCTCAGTGAAGAGCTGAGGAAAGCTTAAGTTTATACCTCAAAGTGATTCCTGGCAAAGAGACAGCCTACGACAATAAAAACAAAAACCCAGCAAAACCTGCAGAGGGACAATCTGATTTTCAGATTCACCGTATTATTAGATTCAAGTATGCAGTTTTCAACAACCAAAGACAGAAACACACACACACACACACACACACACGGGATATAAAGAAACAGAACTGTGTGGCCCATTCAAAGGGAAAAACCAACAGTAACCATCCTGGAGAAAGAAGAGCTAACAAACCCACTAAACAAAGACTTTAAAACAAACATCTTAAAGATACTCAAATAACTAAAGAAAGATGTGGAGAAAGTAAAGAAAACGATGTATGAACAGAATAGTAATATCTGCAGAAATAGAAAACCTAAGAAATTCTCCAGCTGAAAGGTACAATGACAAAAATGAAAATTCACCAGAGGGATTTAAAGGCAGATTTGAACAGGTGAAAGAAGGAATCAGAGCATGGAGACAGGGCAACTGAAATTATCAAACCTGAAGAATACAAAGAAAATGACTTAAGAAAAGTAAACAGAGAATAGGATCTGTGGGATACCAAGAAAAGAACCAACAGACGCCTTGTGGGAGAATGAGAAGGAAAAGAGGGAGACTAAAGGGCCAAAGAGATTATTTGAAGAAACATGGCTAAAAACTTCCCAAATCTGATGAAGTACATGCATTTAAACATCCAAGAAGCTAGGGGCACCTGGCTGGCAAGGTCAGTGGAGCATGGGACTCTAGATCTTGGGCTGTGATCTTGAGCTTAATTTTAAAAATAAAATTTTTTAAAAATAAACAAAACATCTAAGAGGCTCAACAAACTCCAAACAGGATAAACTCAGAAATCTATACTGAGATAAACTATAAATGAAAACACAGAAAGACAAAGAGAATCCTGAAAGCAACAAGAGTGAAGTGAATCATTACACACAAGGGATCCTCAATAAGATCACCAAGAAATTTCTCATTAGAAATTGGAGGATAGGGGCGCCTGGGTGGGTCAGTTGTTAAGTGTCTGCCTTCAGCTCAGGTCATGATCCCAGGGTTCTGGGATCGAGTGGGAAGCCTGCTTCTCCCTCTCCCACTCTCCCTGCTTGTGTTCCCTCTCACTGTGTCTCTCTCTGTCAAATAAGTAAATAAAATCTTTAAAAAAAAAAAAAAAGAAAGAAAGAAAGAAAAGAAATTGGAGGACAGAAGACAGTCCAGTGGACCACTGAACAACTCAGGGATTGGGGCCCTGACGCCTACACAGTCAAAAGCCCATGTACAACTTCTGACACCCCCAAAACTTAACAACTAACAGGCTACTCCTGATCAGAAGCCTATCAGTAACATAAACAGTTGATGAACACATAGTTTGTATATTACATATCATATTCTTAAAATAAACTAAACTAGATGAAAGAAAATGTTATTTTAAAAAATCATAAGGGAGGACAGGGCGCCTGGGGCCTGAGTCTGTTAAACATCCGACTCTTGATTTTGTCTTGGGTCATGATCTCAGGCTTGTGAGTTGAAACTCTTGTGTCAGGTTCCATACCCAGCTTATGATTCTCTCTCTCCCTCTTCCTCTGCTCTTCCCCCACTCTCTCATTCTTAAATAAATAAGGAAAATACATTTACAGTAATGTACTATAAAATATCTGTATATAAGCTGACCCACATAATTCAAAACTATGTTATTCAAGAGTCGACTGTAGGTTGACATATTCAAAATCCTGGAAGAAGAAAACAGTCAACTAAAACCCAATTTTCAGTAAAACTGGACTTCAAAAGTGAGGGAAGAAATTAAGACATTCCCAGACAAGCAGAGGAAGTTTGTCACTACCAGACTGCCCTGAAAAAAAAATGTAAAGGAAGTACTTCCTGAGTTGTAATGAAAGGATACTAGACAATAATTCAAAATCATGTTAAGAAATAAAGATCTCAATAAAGGTAAACACATGGGCATAAAAGATGGAATTACTGAAAATTCAGTTTGTAACTGTTTTTTGTTTTCTATATGACTTAAGACACTAATAAACAACTTTTAAAAACACTTATTTGTCTAAAATGACTATTATTGTAACTCTACATTTTGCTTTCTATACAATGCAAAAGACTAATGCATTAAAAATAGCAATTATTGGGCGCCTGGGTGGCTCAGTGGTTTAAGCCGCTGCCTTCGGCTCAGGTCATGATCTCAGGGTCCTAGGATCGAGTCCCGCATCGGGCTCTCTGCTCGGCAGGGAGCCTGCTTCCCTCTCACTCTCTCTGCCTGATCTCTGTCAAATAAATAAATAAAATCTTTAAAAAAAAAAAAATAGCAATTATTGGGTGGCCTGTGTAGCCTTGATGGCTCAGGTGGTTGAGCATCTGACTCTAAATTTTGGCTCAGGTCATGATCTCAGGGCTCTGAGATCAAGCCCTGCAATAGGCTTCACACTCGGCACAGAGTCTACTTGTCCCTCTCCCTCTGCTCACCCCCATCCCACTTGCGCATGCACGCACTCTCTCTCAGGTAAGTAAAGTCTTTTAAAAAACCACACAATTACTAGTCTATATGTTTGGACACACAAATATTTAAAGATGTATTTTTGTGACATCAATAACTGAAAGAAGATGAGACTAGAGCTGTAGAGGAGCAGTTTTTCAAGACAATAAGGGAAATAAAGAACAGAAATTAATATGATGGGGAAATCAGGGAAAAAAATCCCAAAGGGGGCTGGGGCGAGGGGCCAAGGCCACGGGGCCGGGTGTGAGGGTGGTGCCTTCCTGACTGACACTGGCAGGGAGCCCCAATGAGCCGCTGACTTCTGTCCCCCTGGGTCGCCAGGAGAGCCTGCGATGTCCCAGACAAGGAATGATGAATGTGAGAGCCATGACGCTGGAGCGCAGGAGCCCCGGGTTGCAGGGTCGAGCACGAGGCTGGAGTGGGTGGAGGTCACTGAGCCACGCACCCATGAGCGCATGTATGCCAACCTGGTCACCGGGGAGTGCGTGTGGGACCCGCCCGCTGGCGTCAGCATCAAGCGCACCAGCGGGAACCAGTGGTGGGAGTTGTTTGACCCCAACACGTCCCGCTTCTACTACTACAATGCCAGCACCCAGCGCACCGTGTGGCACCGGCCGCAGGACCGCGACATCATCCACCTCGCCAAGCTGCAGACCCTGAAGCAGAACACTGAGTCCCCCTGCGCCTCGGCGGAGAACAGCCCCGGGAGGGCCAACAGCGTCAGCTGTGAGGGCAGCACCAGCTCGTCCCTGGAGCCTGAGCTGGACGCTGGCAAGAAGGCACAGGAGCCTTTGGGGTTCTGAAGGAGGAGAGCGGCAGCTCTTCCCCACCAGGAGTGTGCCTTGAGAAGGACTATGAGATTTACCGGGATTATAACATGGATGGCCAGCTTCTTCACTACAGGACCTCCTCACTTCGGTGGAATTTGGGCACCAAGGAGCACATGCTCATCAAAGTTGCGGACGGGGAGCCCAGCTTCCTCTCCTCCCAGGGCAATGGCTACGCCCCAGACAGCCATGCTCGCAGCCGCTCCCGCAGACCCTCAGGTGGGCAACAGTCGCCCAGCCTACAGATGTTCGCCAGGACTCTGACGGCCCCGTCTTCTTTCCTGAACAGCAGCCTTCACCCTTCCTGAAGAGGGCTGAGCTAGGGAGTTGCTCCCCACTGCTGGCCCAGCCACGAAAGCCCACCAGTGATTCCCAGATCTCCTCCCCACGCTACACCTAGGAACCCCCGCTCTACGAGGAGCCCCCCGTGGAGTACCAGGCCCCCATCTACGATGAGCCCCCCATAGATGTCCAGTACGAGGCTGGCGGAGGCTACCAGGCCAGCTCACCACAGCGGTCTCCAGGCCGCAAGCCAACCCCCTTCCCCCAGTCTCCCAAGCAGGGCTCCTCCTCGTCCTCCCAGCAGCTGGTGCTGACCAGGCAGAGTGCCCTGACTGCTTCCTGAGCCTGGAGTACAGCCCTGCGGGCACGGAGTACATGCGGCAGCTGGTGTACGTGGAGCAGGCAGGCTCCAGCCCCAAGCTGCACGTGGGCCTGAGGCACAAGGACGCTCCCAGTCCTGGAGGAGGCTCGCTCCCCCTGCAGCCCAGCCCCTGCCTGCTGCGGGACCAGCGCCTGGGGGTCTCCTCCAGGGACTACAGCAGCATGGAGGAGCCAGAGCCGCAGCACACCCAGCCACCATGCAGGTGCCCCAGGCCCAGGACGACACTATGTCCTGGTCCAGCCAGCAGGACACCATGTCCTCAATCAGCTCCCCGGGCACACACAAGAGGAAGAGCAGGAACCCTTCTCTGTGCCACGCCCCCACCACCCCGTCCACTGAAGGTCCCGGGGACCGCAACCTCCTCAGGGAGCAGCCCCTGGCAAAGGAGCGGCCTCTGTGCGGGCCCATCCTGGCCCCCCTAAAGCGTGTGGAGGGCAAGACAGGCGAGGCCAAGCCTTTCCTGGCGCAGGCACAGCGGGCCTGAGAGGCGCAGCAGGCCCAATTCCACATGAAGCAGCGGGGCAGCTGGGACTCCCAGCAGGACAGCTCAGGCTACGAGAGCGAGGGCGCTGTGCCCTGCCCATGCCGGGGCCCATGGTGCGTGCCTTCAGTGAGGATGAGGCGCTGGCCCAGCAGGATGGCAAGCACTGGCAAAGGGGCGCCTTGGAGAGGCTGGCTTTCCCCCAAATCCTGCTTGAGAAAAGCGTCTCCGTGCGGACCAACCTGGCTTCACCAGAGCCCTACCTTCACCCCTCACAGTCCAAGGATCTCGGCTCCTGTGCCCAATCTGAGAGTAGCCAGCAGGCCTGCAGCGTCATGCCCAGTGCCAGCTGTGTGTTCCCCACCTTCACACTGCGCAAGCCATCCTCAAGAGACCGACATCGAGAACTGGGCCTCCAAGCACTTCACCACGCACACCCAGGGCCTCTTCCGGCGGAAGGTGTCCATCGCTAACATGCTGGCCTGGAGCAGTGAGTCCATCAAGAAGCCCATGATTGTGACCAGCGACCGCCACGTGAAGAAGGCCTGTGAGATCTTCAAACTGATCCGGATGTACATGGGTGACCGGCACGCCAAGGCCGACCCACTGCACATGGCCCTGGAGATAGCCGCCAAGGGCTGGAGCGTGCAGGGCCTGCGGGATGAGCTGTACATCCAGCTGTGCCGGCAGACCACGGAGAACTTCCGCCTCGAGAGCCTGGCCCGCGGCTGGGAGCTCATGGCCATCTGGGTGGCCTTCTTCCCACCCACACCCAAGTTCCACTCTTACCTGGAGGGCTACATCTACCGGCACATGGACCCCGTCAATGACACCAAAGGGGTGGCGATAAGCACATACGCCAAGTATTGTTACCACAAGCTACAGAAAGCAGCCCTGACTGGAGCCAAGAAGGGGCTGAAGTCCAACGTGGAGAAAATCCCGCATGCCAAGAACGCTGTGTTCAGCCCGTCCATTTTGGCAGCGCCCTGCAGGAGGTCATGAGCATGCAGAAGGAGCGGAACCCGGAGCGGCAGCTGCCCTGGTACAGACACGTCTGTCTGAGGAGGTGCTGGCGCTCAACAGCCACCAGACAGAAGGCATCTTCAGAGTCCCTGGGGACACTGATGAAGTGAACGCCCTGAAGCTGCAGGTCAACCAGTAGAAGGTGCCCACCGGCCTGCAGGACCCCCACATCCCTGCTTCGCCCCTGAAACTGTGGTACCGGGGGCTGGAGGAGCCCCTGATCCCGCACGAGTTCTACGAGCAGTGCTTTGCGCACGAGGAGAACCCCGAGGCCGCCGCGTGTCAACCACATGGCGCTGTGCTACCTCATCTGCTTCCTTCAGGTGTTCGTGCAGCCCACCAACGTGGCCATCACCAAGATGGACGTCAGCAACCTGGCCATGGTGATGGCGCCCAACTGCCTGCGCTGCCGATCAGACGACCCGCACATCATCTTCGAGAACACACGCAAGGAGATGTCGTTCCTCCACGTGCTCATCCAGCACCTGGACACGAGCTTCACGGAGAGCGTGCTATAGCACGGGGGCCCAAGGACTGAGGGTGGGGACAGAGCCAAGCCTCCGGGGCGCCCCAGGCAGGGGAGCATGCGGGGAGCGGGGAGGGAACGCCCTAGCCGCGGAGGCAGCATGCCAGGCTCCACCCATGCCCGCCCCAGCCCTGGAACCCCACCACCACCCTCTCCCCCCACCTCAAGCCCTGGGCCTGAGGACGCGGCCCGGCCAGAGGGCCCATTGGAGGGGCGCCCCTGGGCCCCCTCCTGCCCCTGCCCAGTGGCCAGTTCCTTGGGCACCGCCCTGCCCCGCCGGCCAGTCAGCCCCCAGAAAGTGCCTTCTGTTTCAAAAAGAAAAAAGAAAAAAAAAATCCCAAAGAAGGGAAGACTTTCTCAAATCTAGAAATCAAAAATTAACTATAAAGGAAAACACTAATATGGAAAAAGTTAACAAATGAGTACATTAAATCCTCTTCCTTCCTTAAAATAAGCTGTGAGACATAATCTATATTGATTTTAAGTGTAAACTTTAATGAGTTTTGGCAAATGAGCAAAATTGTGTAACCTATACCACAATCAAGCTCTAAAACATTTTTATCACCCTGAAAAGTTCCCTTGTGCCCCTTTACAGCCAATTCTCTCCCCACTGGCAACTACCGATGGGCTTTCTGTCACTACAGTTTACCTTTTCTTGAATTCCTTATAAATGAAATATTAGCTGACCATATTAAAATGTAAAACTCCTGGTCATCAGATTCTCTGTTATCAAAAACATAACTTACTTTTGAAAAATATAATAAAAAAGTTATTAAAACTGACTGATTTCTAGGAGGACTGGGATTATTGCAGAATACCAATAGCAACTTCTCAGACATAGAGCTGAACAGGTGGCATGACGGGACTGGAACTCTTACATTCTGAAAGGCAGCAGAATTTACACGTACTTACATGGGACTGCATTCTTTGACCAAAGTGTCCCTCAATATTCATAGTACCTCTGCCCAGCACCATCATCCAACAGCTTCAAAATGTTTACCAAAATCCATCTCAACATCGCCCCAAACCAAAACATCTATTTAATGGTGAAGTATCTGATATGGCATCCACTGGTCCTACACATATCACATCACTAGTAATCTGTCAGACTAGCAGAATGATCAATTATACTCAAAGTTCAGCTACACATTCACCTTGCTGGTCTCCTAGGATGCAGGATATGGGCTGAAACAATGGCTATGGTGTCATATCCCTGATATCTAGAATGCGTGAGTCCAGAAACCAAGGCACAGAAGTTGGACTGACTCTTTTCTCCATCAATCCCAGTAACTCACTTGTGGAATCTGAGTTTCCCATTCCAGCGATTTAAAACCTCTCCTGTATTAGAGGTCCTGAAGGTAATGCTCCCACCAGAGAACACACAGAGTTCCACTGAGCCTAAAGGTATGACTTTTTAGTCATACCCTGGGTCACTTGGGGATTCTCATGCTGATAGACAAGCAGGCAAAGAAAGGAAAAACTATACTAGCAGTGCTAACAGACTCTGATTATCATTAGGAGTGGTACATACCTGGGGTAGGGAGCAGTCTGTCTGGAACGCAGGGTGTTTCCATGCTTGGTACAACAACAAACAGGAAGTTGCAGCAACCCTGGCCCAAAAAGGGCAAGGGAACCAAGGGCTCAAATCCCTTAAAAATGAAAGTCTAGAAATCACAAGCAACCTAAAGCAGCTGCACTGCTGGCCTAGCATAAGAGAAATCTAGAATGGGTGGTGAAAGGAAGAAATGAGTATTTATTCCTGCTTCAGTATCAGTTGCAGCAGCAGGCAGCACTAGCGTGCACCACTAACCCTTCTTATTTCTGTTGAAGAGCCCGCAGTGACTCAATGATGGATTAATGTGGGGTCCAAGCAGATCTGAGCAGAGCAAGAAGTAGATTTGTAGTAATTTGCTAAACAGCAGTAGGAAGCTAACACAGCTAGAATCAAAGGCGAGGCCAACAGCAGGAGGCAGATTCTATTAGAAATCTCTTATATTGGGGCGCCTGGGTGGCTCAGTGGGTTGGGCCGCTGCCTTCGGCTCAGGTCATGATCTCAGGGTCCTGGGATCGAGTCCCGCATCGGGCTCTCTGCTCCGCGGCGAGCCTGCTTCCCTCTCTCTCTCTCTGCCTGCCTCTCTGTCTACTTGTGATCTCTCTCTGTCAAATAAATAAATAAAATCTTTAAAAAAAAAAAAAAATCTCTTATATTCCATCTTCATGCTGTCCACCTGTCCTTTGATGCTAGCTTTAACAGTAGTTTCCTACTGCTGGGTAACAAACTGACACATATTTAGTGGCTTAGAACAACACAAATCTGTTATCTTGAAGTTCTAGAGATAAGAATTTCAAAACAGGTTTTATAGAATTAAAATCAAAGCCTGCATTCTTTCCGGAGCTCTAGGGGAAAATCCATTCCTTATCATTCCAACCTCTAGAGGCTGCTCCTATCCCTTGGCCCCTGCAGCATGAAGACCTCTGCTTCCATTATCATATCTCTTTCTTGGACTGACATTCTTGCCTACCTCTTATAAAATAAAGTTCTTTGTGATTACAAGGGGGACCACTCAGATAACCCAGGAAAATCTCACTATCTACAAAATCCCTTTTGTGATGCATGGTAACATACTAACAGGTTTAGAGGATTAGGATCTTTGAGACATCATTATTCTGAGCATCACACGTGTCATAAGCTAAAGCTAATGCTTCTGGTCAAGTTTCGACTACCCCAGCCCCCCACAGAATTCACGGTGATTCATTTGCTTTTTTTGAGGCCACAAAGTAAGACACCATGGGGAACCAACCCACTTGTCTGGCTCTTGTGTGGAGTCCTAAAGTGGTAAAGGGAAGGCGAAAGAATCTATACACCACTAGCGCAACTGTGAAGTGATGGAGAACAAGAGCAGATAATACTTTCTCCTCTCCATCCATAAGTACACAAACTGGAGGAGCATCTAGATCCTCCGAAGTTCCCACTAGGATTGAGCCTTAGTTGCCACAGCAGTGAGTAACTCAGTAATACATTCTTGTACTGGCTTTTCTTTTTTTCCTGTTGCATTTATTCTGGTCCCAATTCTTGTTCCCTAGGATCACCTGCCAAATAAATTACCTGCACACAACTCTTTGCTTTTAGACTAATGTAGAGTAGATGATGGAGAGGAGACCTAGTTAACCACAGGGAAAGAGTTGTAGACACATAAATGGGAAACACGATGATGTAATAAAATGAAAGCTATATTCATAGTATGGTATCTAGTGTCGACAATGTCACTGTATTTGAGGAAGAGATGGGTCAAATCTCTTCCTCAAATTTTATTTATCAATTGAAAAATGAATGGCTTAACTTCCATGATTATAGTTCCTTCCATCTCGAATCTCTTATGATACAATGAACAGCATTAAGAACTGGTAAAAGAGGACAGAAGAAAGATAGAGTTGTGAAATTATCACCAAAGAGGCCAGCCAAGGAAATTTTTGAAATAAGCTAGACAGAAGGTAATGTGCTCTGGATTTCAAAAGCAATAGAGAAAGCGGAACCCTCATACACTGCTGGTGGAATGTAAAATGGTAGAGCCACTCTGGAAAACAACTCAGCAGTTCCTCCAAGTTTAAACATAAGTTACCCCATAGCCCAGACATTCCACTCCTAGTTATACAACCAATATAAATGAAAACATATATTCACATAAAAATTTATACCATGAAGTTGAACCGTTACCTTATACTACATACAAAAATAACTTAAAATGCATCAAAGACTGAAATAAGCTGCAAGCATGAAACAGAAGAAAATAAGGCAAAAGCATGAGAACATTGGATGTGACAATAACTTCTTGAATCTAACCACAAAAGCACAGGCAATAAAAGAAAAAACAGATAAACTGGACATCTTCAAAATTAAACTCTTTTCTGCATCAAAAGACACTATTGTGGAATGGGAAATAATATTTGCAAGTCATATATCTGATGGGGGAGTGATATCCAGAATATATAAAGAACTCTTACAACTCAACAATAAAAAAACAATTAAAAGATGGGCAAAAGGACCTGAATAGACATTTCTCCAAACAAGATACACAAATGACCAATAAGCACAAAAAAGGTGTTCAACATCACTAATCATATTTAGGAAATGCAAATCAAAACCACAATGAGATAACACCTCATACACATTAGAACAACTATTATCAAAACAGAGAAAGTATTAGAGGACCTAGGGAAATTAGAACCCTTGTGTACTGCTGGTGGGAATGTAAAATGGTGCAGCCACTGTGGAAAATAGTTTAGCCTTTCCCCCCAAAATCAAAACAGAATTATCATATGATCTAGCAAAAAAAAAAAAAAAAAAAAAAAGGCAGGGTCTTCAGTAGATATTTACACACCCATATTCAGAACACCATTATTCACAAAAGCAAAAAAGCAGAAGCAACCGTCCACCAACAGATGTATGGATGAATAAAATGGATATATATATAATCAGCAGGATGTTACCAGCCTTAAAAAGGAAGGAAATTTTGACTACATGTTACAACATATGTTTATCTGTGAAGACATTACATTAAGTTAAATAAGCTAATTAAAAAGGGACAAATATTGTATGATTCCATTTATATAAATTTCCTAGAGTAGTCAAATACATAGAGACTGAAAACAGAATGGGGGGCGGGTGGCTAGAGGAACGAAATAGGAACTTAGTGTTTAATGAACAGTTCACTTGAGGAAGATGAAAAAGTCTTGGAAATAAATGGTGATGGTTTGCACAACAGTGTGAATATACTTAAAGCCAAAGAACTATGCACTTTAAAAGGTTAAAATGGTCAATTTTATGTTATGTATATTCTACCACAGTAATAAAAAAAGCCCATAAATGTTCACAGCAGTATTATTCTTAACAGTCAAAAGGGAGAACCCAAATGTTCATCAATTGATGAATGGATAAATAAAATGCGGAATACTCGGGGCGCCTGGGTGGCTCAGTGGGTTAAGCCTCTGCCTTCAGCTCAGGTCATGATCCCAGGGTCCTGAGATCGAGCCCCCCATCAGGCTCTCTGCTCAGCAGGGAGCCTGCTTCCCCCTTGCTCTCTCTGTGCTGCTCTGCCTACTTGTGATCTCTCTCTGTGTCAAAGAAATAAAATCTTAAAAAAAAAATGCGGAATACTCATACAATGGAATATTATTCAGCAATAACAAGGAATGAAGTAGTGATACATGCTTTAACATGAATGAACCTTAAAAACATATGGTAAGGACAGAAGCCAGTCACAAAGAACTACATGTTGTAGAACTTCATCTATGTAAAATGTCCATAATGAACAAACCCAGAGAGACAGAAAGGAGATTAATGGTTGCCTAGGGCTGGGAGTAGAGGAGGCTAAAGGGTGATGACTTGGGGTTTCTTTAGGGGTGATATAAATGTTCTAAATTGTGATGACAGTTGCAAAACTCAAAATACTGAAAGGCACTGAATCATATACTTTAAATGGGTGAATTGTATAGTATGTGAAGTATATCTCAACAGAGCTTATTTTTTTTTCCTTTGAGCCAACAAGTGACTGAATGGAACTATAAAATAAAGCAAAAGGATGAATAAAAGATAACTACGAAAGGATAGAAAACCACTGTTTAGGGGTGCCTGGGTGGTTTAGTCATTAAGCGTCTGCCTTCGGCTCAAGTCATGATCCCAGGGTTCTGGCACCGAGCCCCGACTCAGGCTCCTTGTTCAGCAGGAAGCCTGTTCTCCCTCTCTCACTCTCCCTGCTTGTGTTTCCTCTCTTGCTCTGTCTATCTCTGTCGAATAAATAAATAAAAGACAGACAGACAGACCAGTTTAAATTCTTGCACTGAATAAATAAATAAATAAATAAAATAAATTCTTGCTCTCCCATTTATTATCTGTGTGACACTGAGCTAACATTACTTAACCTTCCTGTGCTTTAGTAACACCTACCTACAGGGTGACTATGAAAATTAAAGAATACTTAAAATACTTAGTATGGTACATGCTACATGGTCATCCTTCCCACCCTTACCCTCCTACCTAATGCTAAAAATTCCAACATTAGTTGTATGGATATAAATTCAGCGATTATTATTTCTGAATTTACAACACAGAATTTATGTCTCTCCCAGGCAGCAAATAACCTAAAAATCACCAATTATATGCTACTGACACAGCAATTCATTTTAATTCCAGTACAGTTAACATACAGTGTAATATTAGTTTCAGGTATACAATACAGTGATTCAACAATTCCATACATCACCCAGTGCTCATCACTACAAGTGTACTCCTTAATCCCCTTCACCTATTTCACCAGTCCTGTTCCCCGTCCCCCCCCCCCCACAATCTTCCCTCTAGTAAACATCAGTTTGTTCACCAGAGTGAAGAGTCTGTTTCTTGGCTTGTGTATTTTTTTTTCCCTTCCTGGTTTATTTTGTTTCTTAAATTCCACATTGTAAGGAAATCATACGGTATCTGTCTTTCTCTGAATTTTTTTCACTTAGCATGATACTCTCTAGCTCCATCAATATTATTACAAATGGCAAGATTTCCTTCTTTTTTATGGCTGGATAATATTCCATAATACATATATATATACACCACATTTTCTTTATCCATTTATCTCTCGATGGACATTTTGGTGACAAAGCAATTTTAAACTGTAATTCACTGCCAGTTGAAACTTGATATAAGGGAAAGATAAACTTAAGTAGCTCTTTTCACCAATCATATCTCAACTTCTTTTTCTCTCCCCTTGTGTCTTCTTTCCTTATCTACCTGACTTTTTACCTTATCCTTAATTCCAAAGTTCTATTCTTAGACTGCTAATGATCATGAGAAAGGCAACAATAACATTTTTTCTATTATAATAGATATTTAGGAAAAAAGTGACTGAGGTATCAGATATGAACAAATGAGTATCTTGTATATAAATATCTTGTATAAGATGAACTAGTACCAAACTCTACTCAGCTAATCCACCAAGGTTCCCAAAACAAAAAGATGAGCAAACTTTAAAAGATAAGAATAAAAAGGAATGCAAGAAAGCTCCCACTTTCCCTTGTGCTAATGATTCTCATACTTGTTTACCTGGAGACAGAAGCCTGTGGCAACTGGAATTTCTCCAGACTATCCCAAACCAAGTTCCACTGGCTTAAAAAAGATGCTTTCAGTTGGTGTTAATGCAATTTGACATACTAAATTATGCATCCAATTTAAATATATTCTTATTTCACTTCAATGTTAAATAATAATTTACTCAAACTATTTTAAAAGACAATGACTTTCGAAGGGGCACATGCATTATAAACGCTTCCAGAAGAAGATTCAGTAGAAGGATATGGTTAAGTAGCATAAACAGATGAAGTGCCATTGATTTTTATGTTTTTGTTTTGTTTTTTTAGATTTTTATCTGAAAGAGAGAGAGAGAGAATGAGAGACAGAGATCACAAGCAGTGGGGGAGGAGTAGAGGAAGAAGACATGGGGCTCGATCTCAGCACCCCGGGATCATGACCTAAGCTGTAGGCAGAACTTAATGAACTGAGCCACCCAGGCGCCCATGAACTGCCATTGTTTTGCTATGATTCTGCATACTTTCAGATCAGAAAATTCCTACTAAAAATAGTTCAATAAAAATTCATTAATGTTATATCTCTATATAAGCTTTAAGTACAATTCTAACTTATTGTAACATTTAAAAAGAACATACCTCTAAAGAAAAGTTGCTATAGAAGCCCAGAAGTCTGGGCACCTGGGTGGCTCAGTCATTGTCTGCCTTTGGCGCAGATCATGATCCCAGAGTTCTGGGATCCAGGCCCACATCGAGCTCTCTGCTGGGTGGGAAGCCTGCTTCTCCGTCTCCCACTCCCCCTGCTTGTGTTCCCTCACTATTTCTCTTTGTCAAATAAATAAATACATAATCTTTAAATTAAAAAAAAAAAGCACAGAAGCCTTTTCTCCCACCACAAACTCCTTAATGCCTAACTTAATACCTCCTTAGTCCCTAACTGTACTGCCTCATTCTATTTCACTTCACTTTACTGGACAAAGTACAGTAAGTATGTTAAGTGCTTTTAATACAATATGTTACTAATCCTCACAACAATCTTATGAAGAAGATATTAATATCACCATTTTATAACCTTCATGAAAGGTAACATTTCAGAATCTTCAAATACATATCACAAGGAATAGCCATACTAGAAGCAGCCAAGCTAAATGTCCCTCGTTCATTCTTTTCTATTCCACTGATACTACATCCACTAAAACCAAAACCCTCAACAATTCACTCAATTACCATAAGAGCTCTTGGTTATTATTCACTCTAGTCTCTCTACTTCAGTTTGTGTATAATAAATAGTATTTCATTCATACAACACACTTACAAAACGACTAGCATATGCTTTAAGAACAGGGAGAAAAAGAGACACCTCCTTCCAGAAGAGGACACAGCAAAAGCAAAGAAAATGTTCAAATAAAAAAAATTATAGATTGTAATAAACACAGTGCTTTCAAAAAAAAGGGAAAAGGAGGGGTACTTTAGATACTTGAGTTAGAGATGGATTTTAAGCTGACATTTTAAGATGAAAAGGAGATGGTCGTGTAAATATTTAGAGTGGTCCAAGCAAAGGAAACCACCGAACACATACATTCTAGGAAGGAAAAATCTTGGCATGTTTTGGAAAATGACCTAGTCTAATGTGACTTGAGAATAATAAAGGAGAAAGTGATACAAAGTAAGGATGAAACAGACACAGGCCAATTTTATTCCATGCATTTAAAAAAAGTCACTGAAGAGTTTTAAGCAGGGGTTCTAATCCAGTAAACACTGTGAGAGACTGCTAGTGCTCCGTAAGGTCTGCATTCTCCTCTTCGTCATTAGCACACGGCTATACTACATCTTCCAGCCACCTGTGTAGTTCGGTGCGATCATGTGACTCGGTTCTGACCAATGGAACGTGGGTGAAGGCAATAATGCCACTTCCAGCCTGGGTCTAAAAGCTTCTTTCATACCATCATCTGTTTTAAAAACCACCCCAAAAAACACATGGTGGTAACAGTGATGACTTAAAAAAGGCAGAGGAGGGGTGCCTGGGTGGCTCAATTGGTTATGTGTCTAATTCTTGATCTCGGTTCAGGTTTTGATCTCAGGGTTGTAAGTTCTAGTCCCACGCTGGCCTCTACACTGGACATGGAGGCCACTGGAAAAAAAAAAAAAGAAAAAAAAAAAAAGGATGAAGAGCCTGTGTCCCTGAATAACTGCATGCAACAGAGGTATCCCAACTCCTACTCCATCATACACATCCACTGGGCTGTAATGTGAGAAAATATTACAAATTTCCATTGTGTTAAACCATTAAGATTTGTTGCTTATTAGGGTTGTTAGCATACCATCAGTAATACAGAAATCTTGAAAACATTTCTCTGCCTGCTCTATCAAGAATGAGTCAAAAGGAAAAGAAGAAAACAACAGAAATTTAAAAATCAGTTAAGACTCAACAATCACCCAATGAAAAAACAAAGAACTTAAATAGACATTTCTCCAAAGATACAAATGGCCAATATAGTAGATGATGCTCAACATCACTAATTATTAGGAAAATGCAAATAAAAACCACGATGAGTTAGTACCCTATATCCATCCATTAAAATGACTACTATCAGAAACAGAGAGAAAAAACAACAAGTGTTGGTAAGGATTTGAAGAAATTAAGAATCTTTGTGCCCTGTTGGTGGGAATGTAAAATGGTAGAGATCTTTCTTAGAGACATAATTTGTGAAGCATCCCCCTATCAATACTATTTAAAATTGGAGGACTGAACGAGATCACCTATGAGAGAGTAAAAGAGAGAAATAATTCCAGGACAAAGTTCTAAAATGCCAACATAAAAAACTAAGCAAATGAAAGATCTCCACTAACTCAAATCCTTTTTTTTTTTTTTTTTTTTTTGCCAATAGCCTAAATTAGATATACAGACATCAGGTATTTTACTGATTTCAAAGTCCTAAAACGGGCAACATCGTCCCACTGCTCAAATCTGGACTCACTGCTGTTTTATCAGATAGTCAGCATTTGGCGAGTCCTTTTTACTATGACCTTAGGGATGCCCTTTGTCTCTCTAGATGTGATTTCCTGTTTTCTCTTTCTTTCACCTTCTCTTTTATGGAGGTTTTCTCCTTCCTTTTGTGGGTGGAGCAAATCACACAATAGCTTTCTAAAAAAGGAAGTAAGGAAGAAAAATTTTTAGAGACCCTGCATGTCTGAAAACATCTACCCTCTAAACTTATGCTTAAAAATTTGGCTAAGGGGTGCCTGGTTGGCTCAGTCAGTTAAGCGTCTGCCTTCGGCTCAGGTCATGAACCCCAAGACCCAGGATCAAACCCCACGCCGGGGTCCCTGCTCAGCAAGGAGTCTAATTCTTCCTTTCCCTCCGCTCCTCTCACTTTCTCTGTCTCAAATAAATAAAATCTTTAAAAAATTAAAATAAAAAATTTGGCTGGGAAAAGAATTCTAGCTTGGAAATCATTTTACCTCAGATTTTGAGAGCACTGCTCAGTATCTTCTGGCTTGTGAGGCTGTAGCTGAGAATACTCAATCTCTGTAATGTGACCCATTTCCTCCACCTCTGGAAGTTTACAAGATCTTCTTTGTCTATGTATTTCAAATTTTCAGGAGAACATACCTCAGGGTCTATGGTATTTAGTTAGTTATTGTCCCTGGCTTCAAACCTATTCCTCTACTCTGCTTTGTAACACTGGGGGGCTGGAACCCTATAAATCACATTTCTCCTTTGCTAGCTGACTCCCTGTTAGACTTGGAGAATCATCTAAGGGCCACAAGAAAGACACTAGAAGACTAAAGAAAGGAACAGGGAGATATCCCTTCAGGTCAGCATCAACCATCCACCAACAACCTTCTCCCCGGCAACAGCAAAGATTCCAGCAGCAGCAACTGGCTCCAGGCAGCAATTTTTTGCTTGTTTCTCCTGCCATTCATAGACCAGCCTCATCAAGTCTCCTAAAATACCTTTACTTTCTGAGCCCACAGAAGTCTGAGTTTCAGATCCTTGGGGCCACTCTTCATGCTTCTAAATAACCCCGGTATCTTTTCTTTGCTCTCCCAGCTCTAGGGGATAGTAATTACTTCCTATAGTTACTATCTCTACCACCTGAGTGCTCCCTTACTGGCTTTTCATTTCTTCAATTATCTAGTGTATTGGTTTCTGAAGGCTGCTGTAACAAACACAAACTGCATTGGCTTAGCACGAAAACCCGTCTGGCAGTTATGGAAGCCACATGTCCAAAATCAAGGCACTGGCAATGCCTTCTCTAAGGCACAAGGAAAGGATCTGTTCTAGGACTCTCTCCTAGTTCTGGTAGCCTCAGGTATTCCTTGGCTTATAGATGGCCATCTTCTCTCTATGCCTGTGTCCAAATTTGTGTCTAAATTCCTCCACTATTAAAGAATACCAACCATATTGGATTAGGGTACACTCTGCTGACCTCATTTTAACTTGATTACCTCTGTAAAGACTCTATTTCCAAATAAGGTCACATTCTGAGGTACTGAAGGGCTAGGACTTCAACACATCTTTTTGGGGTGACACAATTCAACCCGTAACATGGCTAAACAACTCTTTGTATTGAATTCTTATAACACCTTATAACAGGTGGTATGATCTCCATTTTCCTGACTAGTCCCAGGTTTGAGAGTATGCTCTTATTTTCATCCAATTTCCTGAGTACCCAAGGGGCTCTCAATCTGCAAACTGATGTTACTCAACCCTGGGGACTTTTCTTGTTTCACTAATATTTCTTCTTCACTCTTCTCTCCCTTCTCACTGGCACTTCTGTTAGATGAAGCTGACCTCACAGACTGACCTTTGATCTTTCTATAACCTATTTCTGTATTCTCCTCTACTTCAATTTCCTTTCTTCTATGGGGTGTTTTTTCTTACTATTATGCTCTAATTTTCAAGAATTCTTTTCTATTCTGAAAAAAAATTTTTTTTTTTTTTTGTCTCTTGTATGAAAAGCTTTCCTCATGAACCCTGGTGATCCTTGATTATCTGCTCATATTTAAAAGCAGGGCCCTAGGGGCAGCCTCACTGGCTCAGTCGGTATAGCATGTGACTTTTGATCTCAGGGTGATGAGTTTGAGCCCCACATTTGGCACAGAGATTATTTAAAACAAATAAAATAAAAGGTCCTAGGTAGAATGGCTGCAAGCACAGAGATTATCATTCAGGTCATCATGATCTAAGACCAAAAATCAAAACAAACAACAACAACACCAAAAACTTGCTTGGACTGAATTACAATTACTAAAATATGGAAAATGAATCAGACCACAAAAATGTGCAACAGAGCCTCTGTGCCAAGACTGCTGAAGAAGAGCTGAATAAATCTTTCAATCTTGAAGCTTTGCTTTCAAAATTCTCTTACACAGATCTGGACAAGAAACTAGAGTTCAAAAATGATCTGACTGATGACAAGGAGTTTGATATTCCTCAAGGTGATACTCCTCCAACACTGGCAAGCACACTCAAACTGATGATGAAGAGGAGTCTTTTGTTCTTGAGGATCCTACACTGTTAAAAATTGATACTATTGATTCTCACTTCTACGATATTTTGTTTGTGCAAAGTTCAGACAGTGGAGATGCACCAACTTAAAAAGGAAGAAAATACCAGATCCTTTTTCACCCCTTCAATCAGTTACATGACGTTCACTTTTGAAGGAATTTCTGACCAGAGTGTGCCTGCAGCTGACAAACTGGATGCTGGCCTGCCTGCTGCAACTGCAGTGTCCCATCTATAGCACGGGGTACATCTCCTGGATTGGCTTTAATATGTGATCAGAATCAAGCTTTGCAAAAGATGAGTCTGATTAACACTAAGTGCTGGAGGTCAGTATGGAACCATCTCTGCCTTCAGTATCAACAATGACTACTCAAGACTTCTCTGTGGCTTTGCTAAAGGACATATCATGAAGTGGGATTTCGCCAGTGGAAAACTTCTAAGATCAGTAAGAGATGCTCATCCTCCAAGAATAGCATATTGCACAGTAAGATTACAGATGATACAACTCTTACAATTTACAATGACAGCAGAGGCTGTGTTTTTGAACTGACATTTAAAGATTTATTATTATTATCTGAAAGAGAGAGCAGGAGAGGAGGGAGGGGCAGAAGGAGAGGGAGAGGGGGAACCACACTCCCAGCTGAGCAGGGAGCCCAACCCAGGGCTCCATCTCAGAACTCTGGGATCAGGCCAGGAGCCGAAGAACTGAGCAACCCAAGTGCCCTTTGAACTGACATTTAAGAGAGTGATGGGAGTGAGAACATGTGAATCCAGGGTCTGTTCAGTGGTTCCAAGGGTAAAGTTTGCTGTATTGAGCCTCTCCATTCAAGCCTAAGTTGAAAGACCATCCTATCATACAGTTTTCCTTGGTCATGGCATTCTTAACAAAGATATTGGTCACTGGATTGAAACAATCCTTGAAAATGGAGATGATTTTTCGCAATGGACAGATTCTCCCAGTGTTCCATTGCTGGCCTGGCACTTTGTGGTAGTGCCTAATTATGTGAATCCCATACCTGACTTGTGCAGAGATGTCATCTGCTACTGGTTAAAAGATGAATCTGAAGCAATACATCTTACTTATAAACAAAAGCACCTTCACCTATACTATGACCTCATCAACTTTACTTGGATAAACTCATGTCCAGTTGCGCTCTTGGACAGTGTGAACAAGTTGCACGCGATTGATCACTGGAAAGAGTGGAGATCTCAGAAGTTCAGTTGGTCTGTAACAGCAGCCATTTCAAATCACTAGCCACTGGAGGAAATGTTAGCTAGGCACTGCCTTTGGTTGGAGAGGTTTATCAATCCACCAGTAGTTACGGTTGTCAAATCTTTTATTTGGGGACAATATCCATTTATGTGATGATGCTGAGAAGGTGGTAAGAGAGTGATCATCTCCTGAAATAAGACTGTCTTACAGAAGCCTTGGCTCTTGCATGGTCTTTCCAGGAAGGAAAAGCAAAAGCAGTAGTGGGATTATCAGGGGAGGCCAGTAAGCAAGGTTGTGGTTACAGATCAGATGGCAGAAATCCTATTACAGTATGCAGATCAAGCTCTAAAAAAGTGTCCAGACCAGGGAAAAATCCAAGTGATGGAGCAGCATTTTAGGACAGGGTGCTGTCATAGTTGGTAACTCCCTGCTACAACAAAAGAATCTTTTATTTAGCTGGATGTAAGACAAACTGAGAATTCAGTGGCCAAAGGAGTGTTTCTAGAGTGCCCTGAGCCACACATTGTAAGTGATAAGTTGGTGGGGATGACCCCCAGGTAACGAAAGACCTGACTGTTAATTTCCAAGATATAAAGTTAATGGAAAATGTGGAAGTCCTCATTGTATATATGGATATCATCAGCCTAGATATTCAAGTGAATTTATAGAAAATTTACTAATATACAGAATATTATTTCTTTGATAATACTTAGCTGATTGGGCCTCACTTGCCTTCCATCCACCCCAATTATTTACTGAGCATTTTTGTTAAGATGTCTCTTAAACCTGGTTTTGTCAGTATATTTCTTAGGACCGTTCTTCAGTGAATGCTAGATTATGAATTCCTGCAAAACAAGAGTCTTCTTAGGGTAAGGTTTACATTTGGTAGTTGCTCAATAAATGCTTAATGATTAAAAAAATAAAATAAAAGTAGGTCCCTAAAAGCTGATTGTGAATAACTTACAATTTCCCCCCTTGGGATAGTTAAGTATCTCCTAAGTTGTTAGCTGATTAACAGAATCCTGGGAGCAATACAGGAGAAGAGGCCTTAGTAAAAGTCCCAATACTGAGTACATTTACTTAATTCAGATATTATCTATAGGACATCTGATCTTCGAGTATGTCTAGTGCCCACCCCTCTCTCAGAAACACTGTTTTGTCCTCTCAGAGGGTAAGTCTTCAGTCTTCTGCTAGGGCAGTAAAGAGGGCAGGCCTTTAGCTATACAAATTGATGAAGAGATATAGGCTTGGGCAGCCTTGTTTCTCTTTTTTTCGTTTTTTGGTAATAGTTTACAGAAATATAACTCACATACTGTACAAATGATTTATTTAAAGTGTATAATTCAATGGTTTTTAGTAATTTCACAGAGTTGTGCCACAACTGATTTTAGAACATCTTTATCCTACCAGAAAGAAACCCATACCCTTGAACAGTCATTTCCCATTTCCTTCTAATCTACCCTACTCTAAGTCCTAGGCAACATTAATTTACTGTTTCTATATATTTGCTTTTTCTGGACATTTCATACAAATGGAATCATATATCAGTGGTCTTTTGTGACTGGCTTCTTTCACTCAGCATGTTTTCAAGGTTCATTCATGTTAAAATGCATACCAAAACTTCATTCCATTTATTCCAAATAGTATTCCAGTATGTGGATTTGCATTTTATTTACCCATTTATCAGCTGATGGACATTTGGTTTGTTTCCACCTTTTGGCTATGATTACTGAGCTACTACTTAAACAGACTTTCAGGCAATCTTTCTATTTTTAGCAATACTCTCACCCCCACTTCAACAGAAGTACCTGATGCTGCCAATTCATGAGCTTGAGTATTCTTTTACATTTTTCCTACTTGCAGTTTAGGACTGAACATTTTAAGCCTACTAAGAAGTTTCTATCCAATCTGTTTGCTTTCCAGCTTCCAAATCTTATTGTTTCTTCCATTCTCTTTACCTGTGTACTTCAAATCTTTTAAAAATAACCTTTATCATCTTGGTGGGCTTTGGAGGGAAATAAATGCATCTTTCACTCATCCATCTTTACCCAGAAATCCTTCCAATTATTTTTTTTAAAGGTTTATTTATTTAACAGAGAGAGAAATCACAAGTAGGCAGAGGCATGCAGGGGGGCGGGGGGGGGGAGCAGGCTCCTCACTGGGCAGAGACCCCGATGTGGGGCTCCATCCCAGGACCCTGAGATCATGACCCGAGCTGAAGGCAGAGGCTTAACCCACTGAGCCACCCAGGCGCCCGTTACTTATATTTTCAAATCTTTTGATTAGTGTTTTGTCTTAGTGTTCTACTAATTACACAGAGAAGGTATGCTAAAATATCTCATATGTTGCTCATAGATTTATTGAATTCTTTTAGTTTTGTCAGTTTTTTGTCCACCTGGTTGGCAAAAATTAGAATAATAATGCTGTTAAGGAACACTACTTGTTGGTAAATGTGTAAATTGATGTTTTTCTGAAGACCAGTCTGGCAACAGCAACATTAAAAACATATTTTGAAACCAGTTATTTTACAACTAAAAACTGATTCTAAAGCCCTTAATGTGCACCAAACACTACTTAGCAGCCAAGTGGACTTATGAATTTTCATTTAAACCTTATATTAATCCACTGATTAGGTATCATCCCCATATTACAAAGGAGAAAATATAAAGGCTTATACCCAAACAAATAGTGATGAAGCCTATACTAGAATTTAAGCTGACTCCAAAATCTCTAAATTAGAAAACAAGATGAAGCATATGATCCTATTTTTTTAAAGTGAGCATGAGTCTGTATACTCACAAAAACAATTCTGGAATATACATATCAAAAAATAACAGTGATAAATACTAAAGACAAGTTACCACGTAGAGGAATGAAAGATAATTATACAAGAAATCTGTGGTGAGACTGCTCATACAATTAAGACTAAACATAACTGAGTTTTTTGGTAGTCAAAACTTTAAGAAAAAATATATGTATTTTTGTAATCCTGTTTCTCCCACTCTGACATGTGGCTTAAATTAATTCTCCCTCTCATTTCTGGTATCAGGTAGAAAAATACAATTTTACATAAATCTGTATATACATATAAACACACACACTTATACACATGTTTATTACTGCCTAGAACAGCTTCCTGCCTAGAACCAAAATTATTCTGCCAGTTATGATTTACAAATCTTCTAAACTACAGAGAAGGCTGATGAAAATGACTCATTTAAAATACGACTTGAGGGGCGCCTGGGTGGCTCAGTGGGCAGCGGGCTCTGCCTTCGGCTCAGGTCATGGTTCCAGTGTCCTGGGATCGAGCCCTTCATAGGGCTCTCTGTTCCGTGGGGCGCCTACCCCTCCCCCTGTCTGACTCTCTGCCTACTTGTGATCTCTGTCTGTCAAATAAATAAATAAAATCTTTTAAAAAAAAAGTAAAATACGACTTGAACCTACTGTCAATGTAACAACTGCCCCTTTCCCCATTCTTCACAGTATACATGCCTAAGCTCTGCACTAACATGACAAGACAAAGAACAATGCATCTGTGTGTGTGTGTGTGTGTGTGTTACTTGTTTCTTCAACATTCTGTTTATCCTACTCTTGGAGACGTTGCATTAAAAATCTCCTATCTCTGATAATTGAGTATAATCTATCAATTCTTGGTCATAACTTCACAATATGCACTAGACTAAATCAAAACAAAGAGCTCCAGGGGCGCCTGGGTGGCTTAGTCAGTTAAGCATCTGTCTTTGGCAGAGATCATGATCCTGGAGTACAGGCATCAAGCTCTGCATCGGGCTCTTAAGTCTGCTTCTCACTCTGCCCTCTCTCAAATAAATAAATAAAATCTTTAATTAAAAAAAAAAAAGCTTCAGGAAGTTCCAAGATTACAAAATGAAGTTTGAGTGGGAGTAAAGCAGTAGTTCAGGAACAGCCTTATTAAAGGAATCAGAAACTTTATATTACAAGGACCAGGTAAGGCAACTTTTTCTCTAAAGGGCCAGATAATAAATATTTTAGGCTCTGTAGGCCACACACAGTCTCTGTCACATATTCTTCTTTTCTTACAAACCTTCAAAAATGTAAAATCATTCTTGGCTTAGGCAGTACAAATAAAGTTTTTGAGAGGTTCCAATTAAAATACTGGATTTAACACTACAGGTTTTTGGTTTTGTTTTTAAGGAAATTAACACAGTAGGCAAAATATACAGGAAAGCAAGCAATAAGAACTAATTTTTTCAACCTAAAAGACAGATGGACAACGGGTTACTACCTCAGTGAATTCCAAAAAGGTAAAGCCTAACCCAGGAGTTGAAAAACCCAATTTATACCTTGGAATTCTCAAAAGAGTCAAGAACTGGCAGCACCAGCTACTGCTACAACTGAGAAAAGAGGGGGTTTAACAGGGAAGACTGGGTGAAAGCTAATGAGTGGTTAAATCCTTAAACGTTTTCTCCCCAGGGGCACCTGGGTGGCTCAGTGGGTTAAAGCCTCTGCCTTTGGCTCAGGTCATGATCCCAGGGTCCTGGGATCCAGCCCCGCATCGGGCTCTCTGCTCAGCAGGGAGCCTGCTTCCCCCTCTCTCTCTGTCTGCCTCTCTGCCTACTTGAGATCTCTCTCTGTCAAATAAATAAATAAATCCTCCCCAAATCTACCTCATGGTTGGCTACACAACTCTGAACACGGGTCACCAGATATAACTAAAAATCTGTGTACCTTACCAAAAGTGGGGAATAAGAAATTCAGTCACACACACACACACACACACACACACACACACACACACACACACAGGGGGCGGGCAGTCAAACCTTCAGCCCTCAAGAAGATTGTGTTTTCCCTCAAGAGGAAATACCTCCCAGACATCAGGGTTTTTTTTGTTGTTGTTGTTTTTTAAAAAGGGCTCACTTGGACCACCATGCAATAAAGTTCAAAGTCTTTAAGACCCCATCAATTCAAGCTTTCAATCTCAAGACTGAAATTATCTCAAGATAACATCCAAAGATTACTGACACCTGAAGCAAGCCTCCAACATAAAAGTCAGAAACCAATTTAAAGAGAGTCTCCAAGAAAAAACAAGGGCAAATGTCCTCGGAAAGTTAGAGAAGAAAATGTATCCATGAAACTAGCAAAGGACACTCTATAAAAAAGAATTTTTAAAGAACAAAGAGTTCTTGGGAAATCAAAATCTTGCTGGCAAAAATGAAATTTTCAGCAGAAGGCTTAAGAAATAAAAGTTAATGAAACTTCTCATATAATATAGAGCAAAAAGACTAGGAGATGAAAAATTAAGGAAAAGAAAAAAAACACCAAAGGACTAGTCTGAGACACAAACAGAACTAGCAGAAATAACATAAAATTTTTAGACAGAAACAAAAGGAAGAAGAAGAAGCTATTAGTGTAGACTGAATTATGTCTCCTTGCACCCCCCATTCATGTTGAAGCCCCAACCCTGAAAGTGACTGAATTTGGAGACAGGACTTTAGAAGATAACTAAGGTTAAATGAGATGGCATAAGGGTGGGGCCCTAATCCAACTGAACCTATATCCTCATAGGGCGAGAAGGAGGAGAGAGGTAACTCTCTATAAAGAAAGGCTTTGTGGGGCGCCTGGGAGGCTTAGTCGGTTAAGGGGCTATCTTCCCGGGTCATGATCCCAAGATCCTGGGATCAAGCCCTACATCGGGCTCCCTGCTCAGCAGAGAGAGCCTGCCTGCTTCTCCCTCTCCCTCTGTCTACTTGTGCTCTCTCTCTGTCAAATAAATAAATAAAATCTTAAAATAAAAAATAAATTATTTTTTAAAAAAAAGAAAAAACAAAAGGCCTTGTAAGGACACAGTAAAAAAAAAAAAAAAAAAAAAAAGAACAACAAAAAACAGCTGTCTATAAGCCAAGAAGAGATCTCATCTGGAACCAACACTGATAGCGCCTTGAACTTGGGACTTCTTAGCATTCAGAACTGTCAGAAAATAAACTTCTGTTGTTTAAACCACTTAGCCTGTGGTATTTTGTTACAGCAGCCCTAGCAGACTAATACAGCCATCAACAAAATAATTCAAGAAAATTTCCCAGAACTGACGAACATAATTTTGCAAGTCTGAAAGGCACAATGAATATCCAGGAAAACACCCAAGAACAGATCAGGCCAAGTTACAATGTCATGAAATTTCAGAATACAAGAGATACAAAATCTCCAAAAAGAAAAAAAACATTAGGATCAGGAATCAGGTTTTCAAAATTCTCAAAAGGATCACAAGCCAGAAAACAATGAAGAGATGCCTTCAGAATTCTGAAAGTAAATTATTTCTAACCTAAAATTTATTACTCAGCAAAATCCCATGGGAGACCAAAAAAAAAAGGGGGGGGCATTTTATTAACAATGCAAGATCTCAAACTTCACAGGAATCTACTATGGGATATGTTCCACCAAAGGAGGGGTCAAACCGAAAAAAGAACTACATGATTCACAGGAAATAGGAGATTTAACACAGAAGAAACGCAAGGGGATTCACTAGTCTTACAATAAGGAAGAAATCCTAGAAAACTGCTATAAGACAGAAAGCTGCTCCCAGAAGGTTCAAAAACTGGTAGACAAAGAGTCACTATACTTCCAGGTACACATATCCAAAAGAAATGACTGTGTACGTCCACTGGAAGACTTGTAAGTAAATGTATACAGCAGCTACAAAACTAGAAACAAACTGAATATTCATTAATGATGAATTTTTTTAAATTGTATATTTCATCCAACAGAAAACTATTATCGGCAAAAAACACCAACTACTGCTGTACCAACATCAGAGGTGAATCTCACAAACACAATATTAAGCAAAAGCAGTCACTCACAAGAGTGTATATACTGCATGGTTCCATTAAGTTTCAAGAACAGGCAAAAATGATATCGATCAGAATAGTGATTAACTTTTGGGAATAGGAAATAGTGCTTAAGAGGACATACGAGAGAGCTTTCTGGAGCACTGGAAATGTTTCCAGATCTGGAAGGTTGTACTGAATTCAGGACCAAAAATGAAACTTGAACAAAATATGACTTCATCTGCTACTTTGGTAATTTGGTGGGGGATGGGGAGGGAGGGAGAGTTCCTTTCAAGAATAGGCAGGCTATGCATAGGCAATCAAATTCTCAACAGATAAAGGTAGAAAAATGTAAAATCTAAATGAGAATGAGACTGGTTTAGGATGGACAGATCCCACAGACAAATAGTGCTGTCATAAAAAAATTGATCTGGGTGATGGGTAGATGACTACAAATATACAAACTCATTGAACTATACAATGAAACTGGTGTACTTTGCTATTTTAAAAAATTCAAATGAGGGGCGCCTGGGTGGCTCAGTGGGTTAAGCCTCTGCCTTCGGCTCAGGTCATGGTCTCAGGGTCCTGGGATCCAGCCCCACATCGGGCTCTCCGCTCAGCGGGGAGCCTGCTTCCTCCTCTCTCTCTGCCTGCTGTTCTGCCTCCTTGTGATCTCTCTCTCTCTCTGTCAAATAAATAAAAATTAAAAAAAAAAAATTCAAATGACACTTTCTCTAACAAATTTTTAAAGAAATCAATGACATTTCAATTGCATCATCCCACAACAGGAATTAATCAAGGGAGAAAAAATCTAAGGCTTTATATACAAAGATCTCTATTTCATAATTATTTTTACTAAGGAAAAAAACACCTGGAAATAATATTTAAATAAATGAGTGCCATGCAAACCCTGGATTTTTCTAATGTTAGAAGAGAAATTATTTGGCCTTTTTTTATTACCAACTTAGTTGGTATAGGCAATAGTTAAGCAACCAAACTAGTATTAATTAACCTAAGGGAACCATCTGCCCAGAAGGAAGAGCAGGTTCACGGGTTCCAAGGCAAAAAAAAAAAAAAAAAAAAAAAAATCTTGGCTAGTGAAGGGAAAAGGAGGAGAAAGGGAAAATAGCAAGAGATAGAAGCAGGCAAAAGCCAAATCATGGAAGGCCTTCCAGGCATTTTTAAGAATACGGAAGGGTGCGTGGCTGGCTCAGTCGTGGAGCACGCAGCTCTTTTTCTCAGGGTTATGACTTCAAGCACCAGACTGGGTGCAGATATAACTTAAAAATAAGATCCTTAGAAGAAAAAAATATATAGAAAAGAAATGAGGAAAAAAAAACATGGAAAAATTAAAGTAACTGACTTCCTAGGGCAGCAGAATTCTGGGGGGAAGGGACTATACACAAAGTATTCTAAATGTTTCTAAAAATAAAAAATGTTACCATGCAAGAACATTTAGTACCTGGAAATGAATTTCTTTTTTTTTTTTTTTTTTGGTAGACAGACTAAATTTTTATTTTTTTTTTCCCTTTTTATTTATTTATTTTTTTCAGCGTAACAGTATTCATTCTTTTTGCACAACACCCAGTGCTCCATGCAAAACGTGCCCTCCCCATCACCCACCACCTGTTCCCCCAACCTCCCACCCCTGACCCTTCAAAACCCTCAGGTTGTTTTTCAGAGTCCATAGTCTCTTATGGTTCGCCTCCCCTCCCCAATGTCCATAGCCCGCTCCCCCTCTCCCAATCCCACCTCCCCCCAGCAACCCCCAGTTTGTTTTGTGAGATTAAGAGTCATTTATGGTTTGTCTCCCTCCCAATCCCATCTTGTTTCATTTATTCTTCTCCTATCCCCCTACCCCCCCATGTTGCTTCTCCATGTCCTCATATCAGGGAGATCATATGATAGTTGTCTTTCTCCGATTGACTTATTTCACTAAGCATGATACGCTCTAGTTCCATCCACGTCGTCGCAAATGGCAAGATTTCATTTCTTTTGATGGCTGCATAGTATTCCATTGTGTATATATACCACATCTTCTTGATCCATTCATCTGTGGATGGACATCTAGGTTCTTTCCATAGTCTGGCTATTGTAGACATTGCTGCTATAAACATTCGGGTACACGTGCCCCTTCGGATCACTATGTTTGTATCTTTAGGGTAAATACCCAGTAGTGCAATTGCTGGGTCATAGGGTAGTTTCTAAGGAAAGTTTTCCAAGTCTTATTTAATTAATAGAAAGATTTTGTGGTAAACATAAATTTTTGTTTTGCTGGGATGCTAAAAAAATACAAGGCAGGGGCGCCTGGATGGCTCAGTGGGTTAAAGCCTCTGCCTTTGGCTCGGATGGTGATCCCAGGGTCCTGGAATCAAGACCCACATCAGACTCTGCTCAGCAGGGAGCCTGCGTCCCTCTCTCTCTGCCTTCCTCTCTGCCTACTTATGATCTCTCTCTCTCTGTCAAATAAACAAATAAAATCTTTAAAAAAAAAACTACAAGGCATATTAAATTCTTTGTTATATCAATTATTTGAGCTAATCTAAACACAACATGATTCGGAAATACATACTGAAATTTTTGGAAGGCTGATTCTTAAAAAAACAACAGAAAAGCTTTTTAGATGCATCTGTTTTTTAAAAAACAAATTCTCACTGCTTTATTCCATTGGTCTATTTCAAAAAAAGCAGAAATTATCCATACCATACTTATGTCCAATTCAGCAAGCCTTAAATACAACTTCAGGAATAAAGAATGAGAGAATCAATGTTTCAACAAATATACTGAAGTTTTCAACTAAAAATTTCAACAAAAATAAAGTTTATTTTAGCAGATAATTTTATTTAAAACCAAAAGGGTAAAACATTCCTTCCAGAAATATTTCATCTGATAGTTTTCTGTGCTACCTTACACTATGCAACTCTTGCTACCTAAGTGTAAAAAAAAAAACAAAACCCAATAACAAAATCCCAAAAACGAACAAAAAAATAACCAAGGCAACCCTATGCTACTGCTATAACAGCAACTTTACAGTTGAGAGGGGAAAAAATGTCAAGAGCAAATTTATAAAAACTCTCTGACTTCCCAAAAGGAACAAATGTTTTCAGAATATTTTGCTCAATAAACAGACTGCTCAATAATCAAGTTTCAGACAGATGAACAAGAGGACAAAGTAGCAAAATGTAAAACTGCTGCTGTTCTAAGAATCTAAAAGAGAAAAAGAACATTTGGCTGGATCATTAAATTCAGTTATGTGATGAACCCTGCAAGTTTCCTCCAAACCACTGAAATGTTCACATCTACTTTGAAAGCACCCAAATACTCTGTGTCTTGGAATTAAGAGTTTCAAACAAACTAAACTCCAGAAGTAAAAATTCTAAGAGATACATTCACTTTTTAATGAATCGTGGACTCAACTACAGAGATGACAATATGATTTTTGTTAATGCTGTTAATACATCTAACAAGCAAAGAAAAAGACTTTAAGCCCGTTTTAATGATTTAAACAATCCGAGTCATGAAGATCCCACTGGCCTCACATAGAAGTTTTCAATCTATGCAAGATGTAAAGACATAAAATGCAAAGTAATATGAAGCAAACAAAAAAACTGCATTTCAAGAGATGAAAAGTAGTACACCTTCTTAGGAAATACACAGGGAAAAAGTTTTTTAAAGAATACACAGACCGGGGTCGCCTGGGTGGCTCAGTGGGTTAAAGCTTCTGCCTTCAGCTCAGGTCATGATCTCAGGGTCCTGGGATCCAGCCCCGCATCGGGCTCTCTGCTCAGCAGGGGCCTGCTTCCCTCTCTCTCTCTCTGCCTGCCTCTCTATCTACTTGTGATCTCTCTCTGTCAAATAAAATAAAAAAAAAAAAAAAAAAAGAATACACAGACCGGGGCACCTGGGTAGCTCAGTGGGTTAAGTCTCTGCCTTCGGCTCAGGTCATGACCCCAGGGTCCTGGGATCGAGCCCCACATCAGGCTCTCTGCTCAGTGGGGAGCCTGCTTCCTCCTCTCTCTCTGCCTGCTTCTCTGACTACTTGTGATCTCTATCAAATAAATAAATAAAATCTTAAAAAAAAAAAAAAACACAGACCAAGGGGCGCCTGGGTGACTCAGTTAAGTGTCTACCTTTGGCTCAAGTCATGATCCTGGAGTTCCAAGATGGAGCCCACATGGCGGGGGGGGGGGGGGGGGGGGGTCCCTGCTCAGTGGGGAGTCTCCTTCTCCCTCCTTCTCCCCTCACCCTGCTCACACTCTCTCTCATTCATGCTATCTCTCTCAAATAAATAAAATCTTCAAATAAAAAAAAGAATACACAGACCTTGAGTTAGGAAATCAAGGTCTGAGTTTCAGCTCTGCCACCATCATTAGATGTGTGAATTTCCGTGTAGGTATTCGATATAGGTTTCATTTTCCTTACCTATAAAACGAAAGGTTGTAATTCCATGTTCCCACAATACTGTTCCATGATATTACAAAACAAGTTCACATAAGCTTAAAAAACCAAAGGAATAATAAAACGGTAAGGGCAATGGGTTCAAAGGAAAGCAACAATACAGAGAACAGAAAGATCTGGAAGACTGTACTGAATTCAGGACCAAAAATGAAACTTGAACAAAATATGACTTCATCTGCTACTTTGGTAATTTGGTGGGGGACGGGGAAGGACTGAGATTTCCTTTCAAGAATAGGCAGGCTATGCATAGGCAATCAAATTCTCAACAGATAAAGGTAGAAAAACATAAAATCTAAATGAAAATGAGAGATTGGTTTAGGATGGACAGCTCCCACAGAGAAATAGTGCTGTCATAAAAAAAAAAAAAAAATGGGTTTTGAGTAGACTATTAGAAGACTAGGGAGTTCTGAGGTGTACTCTGTAGATAACAGGGAGCTATCACTGGTTTCACAATGGGGAAACATAATTTTACGATTAAGGCAGAAGGCAGGACATACTGAGTAGGCAGAAAAGGTAGGCAGAAAACCCAATTACAAGCTAATGTAAAGGAACATATCTCAAAGTAATTTCCAAAAAATGGCTGACAAAAGTTAGCCAATACTATGAGGACAGAGGATGTCAAAGACAAAACCAAGGTTTGCGTCTGGGTAGCTACAAGTATAACACTACTGAAACAAAATCTGCCTATGGAATTGTAAAATGAGGATCATCTAAGTAGAATGACTGCCTTAATTAAATAATCTTAAATATCAGTTGTCTTCCTGAGGCACCTCGGTGGCTCAGTCAGTTGAGTGACTGACTCCTGGTTTTGGCATGAGACCCAGCCTAAGCCCCAATCACACTCTGCGCTTAGCAGGGAGTCGCTTGAGATTCTCTCCCTTTCCCTCTCCCTCTGCCCTTCCCTTCCCCTCAACCAAGTGAGTAGGCTCATTATTTACCTCAATAAATAAATTTTTAAAATAAATATCAGTTGTCTTCCTAAAACTTAGCGATTTCACGAGTTTCCTCCAATTTACCAACTAAGTAAGAAATCATTTACTGTTCTGATGTACGTAGAGAACATTTAGTATTTTTCCATATTATAAAGGTAAGTAAATTGTAAAACTTATTAAAGTATGATACTATGATAAGAAAAAATGGACTGCATTCTGTATTGATTAAATGGAGTCCTCCTGACGAGTGATTTATAACAGTACTTACATTAAATCTACCTTGAGCTTTTGGCAAGAAAGTTCTCCAAAGTGCAAAATAAAAATAAGCCCAGAGGCATAAAGTACCATTCAGTATCTAACAAAACATCCTGTGTACACTTCAAATTTTATTTACAAAGCGCTGGTAAAATCCACACTGAAAGATAATGCACAGAAAAATAAAGCGAACAATTTAAAATTTAATATGTGAACAAGCACAGCTGAGTCTTGAGCATTCTGCGAATAGGGCTTACAGATATTAGAGCTACTTCCTCCAGATCACAATTTTCCCCAAAAAGAAAATTCCAGAATCTATGATCAAGATGGAATGAAACTACTATTCATCAACCAATGCATATGTCTTGTTCCGTTCAAACTGTGAATGGGAGCCTACTTAAGAACCGAATATAACTGACAATTATCAAACAAAACCTTCTTCTTGGATTATTTTCCTCATTACTTTGTGACCTCGCTGAAGATTAAGATTTTAGGAACTGTGCTTTCCAGGTACTTAGTAAATTGTATAGTTGGTTTTTCATCAATCTACCAAAGTAAGACTTTAAAAAACGAATTACCTCTTGCAATATTTACCCGTTTTGACCAGACACGGGGAGCTTCTTTGCTCACCACCCAAGATGGGATTCGAAATTCTCAACTTCATTCTTTCCTAACTCCTATGTTTTCTTACCAAATCTAACGGGTAGAATTATTTTTAGGGGACCGGCTCATCGTTCGACATTAACCGAGCGCCTATAATGTTACAGTTCTCAGCCCTAAACAAAATCCAACTTCCCGAGCTTCTAACGGCAAATTTAACTTTTATGGAAACACCACAAAACATCACAAAACCAATTACTGAGATTCTTTTTTTTTTAACCGGATATATTACACTTAAGTCAAAAGCTCACAGCCGAAGCAACAAGCAATCGTACAAAACTACAGCAGGTCCATATGATTACAATAACCCAGATTTTAATCTGGGGGTGGGGGAGGGGCAGAGGGCGCATCCCAAGGATGTCCACCCTCCGCACCGGTTACGGCCCTCTCCCCTCCTGTAAGGCTCGAGGTGAGCGCGCCCGTTCCATCCTCCACCACGTCCCTACCTTCCCCGCCCCGGATTACGCCACAACAAGCAACAGGACTTTTTAGGGAGAAAAAGAACCAGGGGAGCGAAAGCGCCGCACACTCGACCTCCCAGCCTCTAAGGAGCGGCCGGCCAGAGCAAGGCCTGGGGCTGCGGGGCCCCGGGAACCGGCTAGAGGGTCGCGCTGAGCAGCGATGCAACAGGCCCGGCCGAGCGGCCTCCCCGCCCCCTCCGGCTCAGCTCAGGGCCGGCAGACGGCGCCCGGGGGGCTAACTTCGCGGGAGAAGAGGAAGCGACGCAGCGAGTAGCAGACTGTGCGGACGCATGGGGAAAGGCAAGGGTGTCTGCGTCTGCCTACCAGGAGGACCGTCTCACCTTCCTTCTGCCGGGTCCGTGTGGCCCCAGCTCACCCGAGGAAGGGACCCGGAGACCGCCGCGGCCGCCGCGATGGCCGTTACGGCACGAGGCCTCAGCTCAGCCGCCGCGTAGCTCGGGCGAGAGGGGCGGGACGCGCGCGGCGGGCGGGCGGGGCTCTGGCGTCGAGTGGCCGGGAGGTCGTGGGCGGATCCGCGCGGGCAGGAAACCCCCTCCCGGCACAATCCGATTGGTTCAGTCGCTCCCTTCTCTCCTGTCCCTGAAGCGAGAGTTGTCTGCGCCGCGCTCGGATTGGGCCGACCCGTCTGTCAATCAAGTGCTGTGCTGGGCGTGGAGCAAACTGAGGCTGTTCAGCAGTGAGCGAGCGAAAGGGTGAGAAGTGCTTGGCCTGACCTTATCGTTGCCGTTTTTGCCACTCCGGTTGCTGTGACGAATTACTTTGGGCCTCCCTCCTCAGCGCCACGTTAGAGACTACACAGCAGAAATTACTGCTTCCCGAGTTCCGCCCCAGCGGTTCTGGGAGCTTCCTCCAGGTTTCTGCACCTGAAGTGAGTCTTGTCAACAGAAGGTTTTTAGGGGCAGGGAGAGAAAACGAAAAAACAACCCAAAAGGCCTGGAAATGGGAACCTGAGAGGAAAAAAAGTAAGATGTGTGGTTAATTTGAGCCACAAACCGAAATAAGCTGAGTCTGAGGGTCTTCCCAGTACCGTGGTACGGGGATAACGTCCAGTCTCGGCTGCGGTAGCCATGCTGTGAGGAGGACAATGACCTTCGGTGCCAAGCGTGCCCATTCTCAGTGGCCCAGCCACAGCCGCCTGCCGGGTCATCAGTAGGTTGGTTGTCCCCACACCAGTGCTGCAGCTCCCCACCTCAAACTGCTCCATCCTTCTGAGCCCTGTCTGCGGCTCCGCTCCCCTTCAGTGTCCTCGGGGAAGCCTGCGGGGATAGAGACCTTCCGTGGAGCACGTATTTTCCCCAAACGAGCGGTTGAGTTTGTTCACATCCCCACCTGGATGGTGAACTCATTAAGTCAGGAACCACGTCAGTATTTTCCCTCACTGCTCACTACATAATAGATGATAAGTAAATATTGTTTAGGGCATTAATACATCTTCCTTTCCCTTCTCTAATCCTGGCCCTAACTTGAAGTCCCAAGGGTCACACTGTACTGCAATGAACTTCAAAATTATTCATTTGAGTTCTGATGTATGTGGTTTGGTTGCCATTATCGAGGGTCACAACATCAAGCACAAATCACCCTGAACCCCTTCCTGCCTTCAAGTTGGCTCTGGCAAGTAAATCAGGAAACTCTGGGCAACAGCTCTTGTATGTCTACATCCCGTTATTAGCATCCATAGTGAATAATATAAGTGAACTTCAAATTTATTCTAATGGCCTAAATTCCTTTGTAGATTTATCTTGGCTACAATAGACTGAGTTGTCCCCTCCCGGAATTCATACGTCGAAGGCCTAACCCCTGATAGGGCTGTATTTGAAGATAGGGCCTTTAGGAGGTACCTACGGTTGACTGAGATAAGAGTGGGGCCCGAATCTTACAGGATTAGTGTTCCTGTAAAAAAAGAGCAATTGTTCTCTATCTGCACCGGGAGAGGTCTGAGAAAGGGGGCCGTATGCAAGCCTAGAAGAGAGCTCTCAGCTGTAACTGACCAAGCTGACATGCTGACGTGGGACTTCAGCTTCTAGAACCCGAGAAATTAAATTTGTTATTGGTATTTTGTTATTGGCAACTCGAGCTAATACAATAGTTTTGTTAATACATCTTATAAAGTTTATGGATTGAAATGCTATTATATTCATTTTTTTAAGCTGGAGAAATGATTGTCCAGAGGTGAAAACTGTTCTTCCAAAATCATACAACAAACTGTTAGCAAAACCTGGCTCAGTTCAATTCTGTGTACATATTTAACATGTGATGGGCCGGAGGTGTTAATAAAAATACAACATGTTCTTGCCATCAGGTAGCTTATACCACTGCCATAAGTGGGGAAAATAAACCCAGAAAAATATGAAGTCATAAGTTTAGCTTTTATTTTGCAAGGGAATATGTACTTTGAATGAACCAATGGTCTGAACAGACCCTTTACAAGATTTTGATCGAGATCTCTTAACTACTGTGTGCCACCTATTTAAGCAATGGAAGAAATGAGGGAAAGAACTTTCTTTTAAAAGGGTTTTTAGTTCTGTGTAAACATTTTAGTTTTACTTCGTTAAGTTTCCTTATCACGCATTCTTACCAGGAAATCTTTAAAAAAAGAAAGAAAGAAAGAAAGAAAAGAAAAGCTCAAAAAACATATGAAAAGGAGAAGGAATTGAAGAAAAAAAAGAAATAGCAATGACACAAGAAAGCATTGGGTAGAAAGGTAGCTAGGCAAAAGTCATATATGAAATTGCAGGATAGTAACTTAGAAGGATTGGAGTACAAGTTCTTATGGGGTGGGAGTTGTCCGAGAGACTTCCTTCCATACACCGTTTCCCCTACTTCCAAATATAAACATGCACATGGCTTCTTCCTCTCTTTTAGCGGAACTCAGACCAAAAATGGGAATCACCCCGCTAATTAGTGCTGAGTGGATGAGGGACTAGCCAGAATCAGGAGACAATATTATTTAGACCAAAACTTATGACCTATGGACTGGAAATGGGGCTTTGATAGGGATAGCTAATCTGTCTAGGATAAAAACATGCAGGCAGGATTTGGAAAGACAAGGAAGGGGAAAATGAGTCTCCGTGTCTCAAGATCTTTCCCAGGAAACTTAATAGCTTATACAGTTAGAAATGATTAGAGGATGGTCTGGTTTAGCATCACTGCCAACCAGGACTGTTTAGGTCAACAACAACAAAAAAGTCCCTCTCACTAATCAACAAGAAGAAACTGATCACAAGCTTGATTGTGAAGTACAGAAATTAGTGGACCCTGGTAACTAAATTTAATTTCTGGACTGAGTATTGTTATGCCCTTATGGGAATTAATTCAACGGAAATTTATTGAGTCCTCTCTGTGGTAGGCACTATAATAGGTGCTGGAAATCTAAAGATTCAGTGTTAACTAAAATGAGCTCAATCCAGTGTCAGAGAACAAGATTTAAATATGTTTATTATTAATATAGTTAATAAGCTATAGCTATGTACAGGGGGACATTAAACTACAGGGGAAATTGTGTGGTCAGGCTAGTTGGGCAAATAAGTAGGCAAAGAAGAGATGGGCTCTCCACATAGAGGAGCCTGCATTTAAAAAGGTATTACACAACTGAAAAGGTATTACACAATATTGCTGGAGCAGAAGATGACTAGAAAAGTAAGCAATAGCAGGTTATAGAAGTTAAGGATCTTGGTCTTTATCCTAGTGATAAGAAGCCAAAGCCGTCAGAGGGGTTTTCTTCAGCAATTTAAAATGTCATTATGTTTATTTCTGGCCTCCAGTGTTTCTGATGAGAAGCTAGCTGTCTTGCTGTTTTCCTGTATGTCATATGTCTTTTTTTACTTGCTGCTTTTAAAGTTTTGTTTCTTTCCCTTTGTTTATCAGCAGTTGCACTATGTTTCTAGGTGTGGTTTTCTTTCTATTTATGCTGCTTGGGGTTCAATTATTTCCCTGGATCTGCAGATTACTGGTTCATGTTGTTTCCTTTTATCAAATTTAGAAATCTTCTGGCCAATATTTCTTCAAATATTTTTTTTCTGCCCCTTTCCCTCTCTCTCCTTTTCTGAGACTACCTTTCATTTATGCTAGACTTCTTATTCCTTAGTACAGGTCATTCCAGGCTCTGTTCATTTTTTTTTCAAACCTTTTTCTTTCTGTGCTTCAATTTGGATAATTTCTTCAATTTGGATAGTTGAGAGCCAGTGTCTGGCAATTCCTGGAAAATCTGAACATTAACATCTTCCCAGAAGCACAGATACCCAATTAATGATTCTGGGCTCTTTGGAGAAAGGTTTAGAGATATATTAATCAAGAAGGCAGAAATCACAAGATTTTACAACAGAAAGAATCTAGTATCGGGTATTGATGGACTGAAAAAGCAAAAAGGGAGCAATGCAGTAGCCCAGAGATGGTAACTGTAACAGAGCAGCTATCACCCTTAGAGCATGTGAAAAAGAGGGGTCAGGGTTGGACTATAAGGTCTCAGAAGCTCAGAGGAATGACCCAGCTGAGCTATAGCTCAGATTCCAGAAAGGATGCTGTTTAGCTGGTCCTCCTCCTACTGAGAGGGATATGATGAGGCTGCTGGGGGATGGAGAAGTGCCAAAAGAAGCTCAAGGCTGAGATCAATTGCTGCTGTGGAGCAAAAGGCTATTGCTTATTGCTGGGGTAACAATGATAAACTGCAAACAAATGGAAAGGAAGAAATCCTTTCTCCCCTTCTCCTGTCTTCTAGTCTCCCTCTAATGTACTTTCTTGATGGAACATAATGAAACACCAGCCAGCATGGGAAAAATATAAATTTACAGCCTCTGAGCCATAGCATCACAGAGGTAAGTACAGAGAGTGAATGTGGAGTTAAAATAGCTCAGTAATAATAACAATAGCCTAATAACTATATCAACATTTGTTGTCCTAAATGAGGAAAATTGCCCAAATTAGACCCAAATTCATGCTACTTTATATGCTTTTACAACTTTTATGCCTTTGAAAAGAATTTTAAGTTACCATATTGTATCAATTTTCTGCTGTACCATATTCCTGTTCGTGTTTTTTTTTTCCCAAGGGTAAGGAGTACCTTTACTACAGCTTACACATGCACTTGCTACAAAATCATAAACAAGGACAGTTTTGGAAAGATCTGTAAAACTGAGGATAAATAGACCTTGCCCCAACATTAAATTTCCCACTATCAGGTATGAAATGGCACAGATTAAGTAGAGCTGTCAAGAATCCAGTCTTCTCCCTACTTCCATTATCTTATGCATTACCTAAAGTAGCCATAGCAAAGACCAATTTTCTGTTTGAAAGTAGGGCAGCTACTATGGTCATTGAAAAAACCACCTGTTTTCCTTTGTTCCCTCTTTCTTGCCTCAGCTTAAGCTCCCTTACCCAACCCAGTCACCTCTAGTTTCTAATGTAAGCAGATGACAAAATAGGGATTGTATTAAGATTTCACCTTACCGTGTACTTTTCACCAATGAAGATTTTTGGCTATCGAAGGATTTTTATTAAACATTTGTATAACATTGGGCATAAACATTTATTTTAGGGCCACAGAAGTTCCATCTGAAAGGGCTCATTTCCTCAAGTATTATGTTCTTTAGTGATGAGAGTTAACATTCTCCTACCACAATTACTTTTTGTTAATAACCATAGAAACACTGAATTTATGGTGTTTCACATATTTAATATTTGTTTTTTAACATATTAGACTAGAATAAATTTTCTACATCTGCCTATATTGATTTTATATACCACTCTGTCAACTATACAACACAAGACATTTATAGGTAAATATTAAAATGGCAGTGTACCTATTAATAACTGTTAACAAAATAATAATCAAGTATTCATTTGATGGGAGAGTCTAGTATTTCCTGATAATCCTGCCTTCTTAAATTCCTCCAATAAAGCTTATAACCAGCAAGGACAAAAACACTAATCATAATGATTACCCCTCCAAAAACATCATAAACACTAGGAAATATGTGTAACACTAGCAGCTGCAAGACCATAGCTACTACAATCTCCAGGTGTTGTACTGTGCTGACCAAAGCTGGATGGAATTTGTCCAAAGCATAATAAACTCCTAAGAATGCTGCAGTGGAACAGACGCATATGGCAATGAGATAACTCCAGGTTTCTCCATCTAATGGGATAATGGGTTCTTGAAGAACAAACATAGTAGATATTCCCCAGATTGTCCCAGTCCAACCAAAGGTAAACAGTGCAGTCCACATGCTAATCTTCTCCTTAATAGATCTGTATACTATCATAGAAAGAGCAGTGGTCAGTCCGGCCATCACGGTCATAGTGTACCCAAAGGCTTCTTTCCAGGCATTTAACAAAGAATTGTCTTCATCGACAATGTTGGGGATCATGACAAGACAAACACCTAAGATGCTGCAAACAACTGTAGCCATGTCAACGTAAGCCATTTTCTCATCTATAAGTAAGAAAGCCAGAACGGCACTGAAGACTGTGGTTGTGGCTCTCCACATCGTGGTCCCATTGCTGGGAGGAACTATTGAAAATGATGTATAAGCACAGGTGATAGAGATGACATTGCATACACCGTAAAAGAAGAGTCGTAATCTGTAGCCACTGGGCCCAAAGGGGGCCTCCTGGTAGTAACACACAACTAACACAGATAAGACCTGCAAGACAGAACGGATAAAAATCAGCTCTAGAGATGGAACTTTAGAACGATCAGAAACAAGCCTGGTGATCAGAGCTACACATCCATGAGCCAGAGCGGATCCAAATAGCACTATCCACATTTTTCTGGATTGAAAAGTATTTTTTTCTGCAAAGCTCTGGAATTGTCCAGTGTCATTAGTCATTGGGTCTTCTGTTGGCGGAGGTCGAGCATCCATGGTTCCAAAGAAAGTTCTTCCTTTCCTTTTCATTTCACTCAGCAGGCCTTTCTTTGGATTTTCTTCCATAAAATTTCCATAGTCTTCATTGATTTCTTCATATCCATCATCCCCAGGCTGGGGATAATGGGAAGTATATTTCACCATCACTGTGTTGGGATGTATTTTCACCCGCTTTTTAACTGGATATTTTTTGGAGGGAGAAGTATCCATTTCTTCAGATAATCAATTCTAGTTAAGAAAAAAAAAAGACAAATGTACATATTCAGTTGAAATTTGGCTTTTATTTCTATTATAATCATATGTACCAATTTAATCATAGAGAGTAGAAGTTGTAAAAAACCTACATTTTTCAGTCTCATCTTATGCTTACCCCTATTTCTTGTTCGGTTTATTCTTTGTCTCATTCAGGTCTGTTACTTATCTTTACACCACAAACAACTGAGATTTTTCATTCATCTTTTCATTCCTACCTGCTTCCCCACTCACACAATAAGAAAAACACAGAAAAGTAAATAACAACTTAGATAAAACCTTTACTTTTCATTGTGTCTTCTCTCTATAATATAAATTTTAAATAGATAAGTCCAAAGTTTTTTGTATAATCACTTGTGTATAATATCACAATTAGCTCTGTAGTACAAATTATATTCTTTTTAACATTTACTCCGGACTCCTCATACAGATTCAGACATATAGATAAATCAAAATTAGAAAATAAGTAAAATGGATTTAGTGACAGTCATGCATTGTTGTGTAATACCTTTCTGATAAGTAATTGGTCAGTATAAAGATTTTAACTGAAACTACCCTTTAATTTAGCAATATCACTTCTAAGATTTTATCCTAAAGGTATTACTTATGTGTTTAAAAAAAGAGAAAAAATAATATGCTTTTACATATGCTTATATAACAAAGAAATTATGGAAAGATACAAAATAAACTAATAATTGTTGGGGTGGAATAGGGAATAAGAGTGAAAGGAAACATGCGATATACATTTTTGCATTTTTATTTTAGAATTACGATATTGTTCAAAAAATTAAATTACCAACTAAAACAAGATGTTCATATATTAAGAAGAGCATACAAAAAACTGTAGAAAAAAATGCTTGAGTAGGAGGGTTCACTAATAGCTTACCACAATGACCCTGTGTACAATGTAATACTATGCTATACATCCATTAAAAATGATGATGCAGCTATGGTGAGTGCTGTGAAATGTGTAAGCCTGACGATTCACAAACCTATCCCCTGGGGCTAATAATACATTATATGTTAATAAAAAAATGATGATGCAGATCTTTATTGACACAGAAATGCCCATGACGTTTTGTTAAGTGGGAAAAAATCTCATACGGATTAAATAAGATAATGCATATAAAGAATTTGCCACAGTGCTGGCATATTGTGAACTCTCAGTAAATGTTAAGAATTCAGCTTCCTTTCTTTCACCTTTCACCTTTCTTGAAACACTGGATATCTTCTACATTGTTATTCTTTCTCCAAAACTTGTATTTGTTCACTCAGTTCTCTTTCCTGTTCGTTCCTTTTTTCTAAGAACAATTTCTTTGATTTCTCCCTTCCCCTATGAAGGAAAAAAAAAAAGAGTAAACTTTTTTAAAAAAAGTTTAAAAGTTAAAAAAAGTTTACTTTTACCTGACCTCACGCCCCACATATACATGTCATTTCTCCACGTCTTTATTCTTACTTATTTCCTCTGCTCCAGCTTTCTAAATACTGCTCATCTTTTAAGGAGGACCAGTCCAGATTTTGTCTTTTAGAAGCAAGCCTTCCCTGTCTACTCTAGCCTCTTATTTTCTTTCCTTCCTTGTCTAACATCTGCAGTAGTTTCTTCTAATTTTTGTAATCTAATCATTTTTTTTAATTTTTTGAAGATTTTACTTATCCATTTCACAGAGGGAGAGAAAGAGAGCACAAGCAGGCAGAGGGGGCGGGGGGAGGGAGTAGCAGGCTCCCTGCTGAGCAGAAAACCCAACTCTGGGCTTAATCCCAGAGCTCTGGGATCAGGACCTGAGCCAAAGGCAGACGCTTAACCCACTAAGCTACCCAGGCACCCCTAGTCATTTTATTATTTAGTATCTCAGCTCAGCAGAGTATCATCTGTAGTCATTATACCCAAATTTACTATGTTGAATCTCCTTTCCTTGCTAGTCAGCATCTTACTAACATCTGTTAGAACCCGTAACTTCTCATGTGCTGTCTATTGTTAAAATTTTGTCTTACATCCATTCAGAGCTTTCCCATTTCCCATCACAGGCCAGATTTGTAGCTCCAGGGACGTGGATAGGGAGAGGATGTGGTCTGCCATTTTAATCCTCTCATTCCCTCCCTTTGGAATCTTCAGGAGGGCATTGCAGTCTGCCTTTAGGAGACCTCCTCCACCTCCCTATTCTAAGCTCCAGCTCCCCTGGTGTACTGGCACAGGGAAGAAGGAAAAGGAAAAGGATACATGTTTTATACTGGCTGCTGTTGTGTGATGGTTTTTTGATGTATAAATTTGGCTGGGTTGAACTATATTCCCCAGTTATTTAATCAAACATTAATATAGGTGTTGCTGTGGAGGCATTTTGCAGTTGTGATAAAAGTCCTTAATCGAGGGCACCTGTGTGGCCAGTTGGTTAAGCCTCCAACTCTTGATTGTGGCTCAAATCGAGATCTCAGGGTCATGAGATTGAGCCCCACATCCAGCTCTATACTGGGTGTGGAGCCTGCTTGAGATTCTTTTTCCTGCTCCCTCTGCCCCACCCCCTCACCCCCACACCACTCAGGCATGCTCCCCACCCCCTGCCAAAAAAGTCCCTAATCAATTGGCTTTAAGTTCATCAAAAGTCTATTCTGTATGGGCCTGGCCTGATTGGGTAAGCCCTTTAAAAGAGGGCTTAGGCCTTTCTTGAGCTTGGAGATTCCAAACAGTTGATGCCCTTGGAGTTCTAGCCTTGGCATGATCTTTTCCTTACTGCCTGTGGACAACAAGCCCAGCCTGTGCTCATGGGGTTCCAAAATGCCCTTGATCTTCTTTTCCTGATTGCCTACCCTAAAGACCTCAGACTCTTTTATCCAGCCCCAGAAGTATATTAGACAATTCCTTGTAATAAATCTCTTACTGGTTCTGGGCCTTAGGCTGAACGCTGACTCTGATAACACGTTGAAATTAATTCCTTCATTACTGTCTTTTGTTTCTCTGTTAACTCTGATAGGTCACTGATACTCTCTAGATTGTAGGTATCTAACTGCAGGCTACCTTGAGTAAATTTTGTAGGGCCTCCCCAGTGTATAAGTCCCTGATGTGAGAGTGCCTCCTGCCCTAGGGCTTATGGCCAACAAATTTTTGCTGCTTAGTCCTCTTCCCTGGTGGACCTCTCTTTTGGGCAGGCAGGCACCGACAGTATTCACTTGGTCCCAGGAAACTCCCATATCCTTAACACTCTAGTGAGTGTATGGACCATTTACTGCTGCCCCCTTTTCTCCAATTTTATCTCTCTTTTTCAGGCAAGCAAAGGGCAAATTAGAATGTGCTGTCTAAACGGACTTCCAAATGGAGAATGAGAAGACACACTCAGTCATTGCACATGGGATCTGGTAACCTTCACACTCAGCTAGAAGGGGGGACTTGCCTCTCCCTTCTCCCATAAGGAAAAAAGCGTAACATTTTTCTCAAACCAAAGACCTGTAACAGATAATATGATCCCTGTGACAGATTGTATTTTCCTAAGAGAACCACAAGTCTAGTATCTCCCGTATTTCATGTTTGGGATTTTTTAAAATGTGCATTTAACATTATTAATTAATTTAATATTATTTATTATTTATTTATTATTATTTATATTAATTAAATATTATTGTCTCTATTATTAAATAGAGAAGTAGAGCCTATATCCCCTCCCATTAAAAGTAGGAAGACTAGGGGCGCCTGGGTGGCTCAGTGGGTTAAAGCCTCTGCCTTCAGCTCGGGTCATGATCCCAGAGTCCTAGGATCGAGCCCCACATCGGGCTCTCTGTTCAGTGGGGAGCCTGCTTCCCCCTCTCCCTCTGCCTGCCTCTCTGCCTACTTGTGATCTCTCTCTCTGTGTCAAATAAATAAATAAAATCTTAAAAAAAAAAAGTTGTTCTGACCAGTGTGCCAGCACTGCTTCTCCTTCATCATAGAGACCAAGGGTCTGAACTAATCTCACAGTTTCAAGCTCCTCTAACAAAGGTTTATGTTTGAAGGTTCCCTCCAAGGCAGAAGGGTACATTTCAGATGTGTAGAACAACTCAGCTGAGTAGAGGGAATATGAAACAATAGGACCAGAGGACCAGCCCGCCTGGCTACAAATGTACCAACCTGAAATGCTCAACACAAATGGATTAAAAGGACACAAAATTTGGTATCTGTTTGAACAAGGGTACAATTCAGTGTGGCAAGCCTGAAACCAATATTTTTGTCCAAAAGAGGCACTGTTTCCTAAGCTACATTCTACAACATAAGGCCCACAGTCAGTTCTCTGTTAAGGCTTAGAAAATTAACACTGACTAGCCTACTGACTTGGTAGGAATCCTTGGGACAATCCCCTCAAGATACCTAAAGCAAATGCTACTTGATAGTGAGAGTACCAGAATGATTCCTATAGTGGTAAAAAGTCTTAGCTGTAGGGGCATCTGAGGGCTCAGTTGGTTAAGTATCTGTCTTCAGCTCAGGTCATGATCTCGGGATCCTGGGATTGAGCCCTGTGTCAGGCTCCCCACTCACTGGGGAGTCTGCTTGTCCTCTCCTTCTGCTCCTCCTCCCACTGGTGTTCTCTCTGTCTCTCTGTCAAATAAGTAAATAAAATCTTTTTTTTTAAAAGCCTAAGCTATAAATCTGGCTACTACAATTTGATTATAATATAGTGGTTTAAATGTAAGTACTAATGTGATACTTAAAACTTATAAATAAAAATTGGCTTTCAAATAAATATAAAGAACTGATAGGTTACTACATTATACCTGAAAAGCCTAGCTCTAAGATACCTTATTACCTCAATTTGCTTGGACAGTCTTGTCCTTGAGTGAAAATGAAAAGACTACACCTAACTGATCACCTAAGAGGGATGATACAACAACCACCTTTCCAGGATATCATGAGACATCAGGACGTGCAAAGGTTCTGTACTGTTGAATATACCTCCTGAGACCTGCTGAGAGAAGCCATTCTTCCCTCCAAGTTGATGAAAAGGGGCCCACATTCTGACACTCCAAAGGCTATCAGCATGATTCTACCCATCCTTAGGCCTAACCCTGGATGGCATGACCCTTAACACTGCTCTTCGAATAGGGACTCTTCTCTCTTCCCCACTGCAGCTCCTAAAGATCAAGAGGGACTAGAGGCAGCATTTAAGTTTGCTTGTATGTTATTAATACTCTTTGAGCCTGTATATTTGGGTAAAGGTACACTGCTTTAGAGGAAAAAGAACTTGCTTCTAAATTCCCACCTCTCAAACTAGAAAATTACTTCTTAAGTAAACTAGTAAAGTTTGAAAGACAAGAATATTGATAATAAGTGAGAAATAAGAGTAAAAGGTAAAGGACATGCCCTTTCTTGTATCAGGCACATTTAGGAAGTGAAAAATTTATCATGAGTAATTAAACGTTTGCTTTCTTAGAAGGTGTGATAATATTTATGTTGCATGTAAATGGCAAGTAATCAAAATGAACCAAGTATATAAACAAATCATGAAACTGAACAGTTGATGAAGATATAAAAGAGGGGCTACAGGAAAAGTTAATGGTACAAGACTTCAATCAAATACTCAGATTAGGGGCACCTGGGTGGCTCAGTGGGTTGAGGCCTCTGCCTTCGGCTCGGGTCGTGATCTTGGGGTCCTGGGATCGAGCCCCAAGTCAGACTCTCTGCCCGGCTGGGAGCCTGCTTCCTCCCTCTCTCTCTGCTTCCCTCTCTGCCTACTTTTGATTTCTGTCTGTCAAATAAATAAATCTTTAAAAAACAACAACAACAAATACTCAGATTATATAGGAACCCCTCGTAGGCAAATTTGATAGAAGGATAAATAATAAAAGAGGAGACATATAGTCTGTAGTCTCCTATGGTAAACCAACTGAATATACCTCTATAAAAATATAATGAAATTTCAGAGCAAATTCTGGACATAATCAGTATTACTTAGGACATATGTACCATATGTAATGGCAGAACTTTCAATAAAAATTATCACTTAAAAAATAATCACTTATACTGCATCAGATTATTGCTTGACAAAGAACAGTTCATTTACATCTCTCTCAGAAAAAAAGTAAGGCAAATAGTCATTTCCCCTTTTGTAACACTTAGATTAAAGCATACTTGCAATGAACTATCAGAAAGAGACTAAGAAAACAAAGAAGACCTTGATTTAGCCAGACACGATTTTGACACTATATGGCAATATTTTCAGCACTCTAACCAAAACAATCAGAAATAGGATAAAAAGTAAGAATAGGAAATCAAATACAATAAAGAAAGGCAAAACTAATAGCTCTAAAATCCAGTGAAAACAGAAGGAAAGATGGAAGAAAATAATGGCAATACCATCAATAGCCAGGCATAGTGATATTTACATTTTACAGATAATGTGCTAAGCACTAAATATGGGTCAACTCAGCTTTGTGAGGAAATGAAGCCTTAGGAGGTTTAGGAATAGGAGAGCATTGGGGAGGGATAAGACATTAAAAATTTGGAGAAAACTAATGGCCTACCTGACTTTTAGCTGAAAGAACTTAAACGGAGGTAAAAGACGGTATTCATTCTAGGAAACTAATTTGATAGACATTATTAAACACTCTATGTGAAGGGCACAGGTAGGTAGTGTGGAGCAGGTCAGTAGGTTCTATTGTTGAAAAGAATTTGTTCCAGGGTGTGGTCTAGAACTTTGTCACACCGTACCCCAAATTAGTCTCTGCTCCCTACTCTTCTTTCTTTTCCACTTCCCAATCCCCTCCCTCTTTCCCTACTTCATCTTCTCAGATGTACTCCCGTCCCCTACAGGAGCCCTGTCTAACACTGTAGCCCAGGAGTAGCTAGCACTTATTCATGCAAATGATCTCACAAAAAACATTTATTTCATTGCCTTAAATGAAGCATTACCGCTGTCAGAATCACATTCTGCTTTCAGAATAGACAAAATATTTTCATTTTCCTGAAATCATAAGTTCTCTGACAGGTAATAGGGGCGATGATGACGAAATACCTGTATAGAAAGAAGGAAAAAATCTCAATCACATGTCCACTCCTGCCACTGAGAATCTCACCCTAAAACCTGGCTTCCTGCCATCCAAACTAATTGTACACATTTTCACTCCTCTGGGCCTTTTCCCGTGCCACTTGGTACTCAGCCTCTGCCTCCTCTTGTCATTTTATTCTCTTTGTGTATGACAATGTTAAGTTTTAGAAAGTAGTGGTTGCTCGGTTGCCTGGGTGGCTCAGTTGGTCAACTGTACAACTCTTGGTTTCAGCTCAGGCTCAGATCATGATCTCAGGGTTGTGAGATGAGCCCTGTGTCTCTTCCTGTCTAAAAAAAAACAAAGTAGTGGTTCCTCCAGCATGTGTTTGGTGGGCAGGAGTTGGGAATACGGGAGGACAACTATATGCCTCAACAGATGAGTGGATTTAAAAAAATGTGGTATAGTCATATAACCAACTACTACTCAGCTGTAAAAACAAATGAAGTTCCAATCTATTCTACAACATAGACAAACCTTGAAGACATTATGCTAATTAAATAAGCCAGACACAAAAGGACAGCTATTGTATACTTCCATTTAAATGAGGTATTTAGAATAGGCAAATTCATAAAAAGAGGAAATAGATTAGAAGTTACCAGGTGCTAGGAGGAGAGGGAATGGGGAATCATGCTTAATAGTTTTAGAGTTTCTGTTTGGGGTAAGGAAAACGGTTTAGAATTAGTAGTGATGGTTATACAACATTGTGAACGTAATTAATGGCATTGAATTATACACTTAAACAAGACTAATATGGTAATTTTTGTGTTATGCATATTTTACCACAAGTTCTAAGCTTTAAAAAGCAGGTGCAGGGGGCCAGAGTTGTGGTTTCTCCTGTGTGGCTTGAGGGAGAACGGGAGGAAATGCTAGGCACTGGTATTTTTTAAAACCTTGCTAGTAATCCTAATGTACAGTTTGCTTGTGCAAGAACCCCCTAATAGATTATCTAAGGGCCCTTCTGGCTTTAAGATTTGACAGTTCCATGCGCTGCTACATGACTGAAGAAGACCGAGTAGCACTGGGCTGGAAATTTAAAACAAAACAAAACAAAGTGATTACTGAAGCCAGACTGCCTGGATTTGAATCTTAACTACAGAACTTATTAAATATGTGACTTTGGGCAACTTGTGTAACTTCTTTGCCTATTTCCTCCTCTGTAAAATTGCGACAATGATAATATAATATATATATAATATAATTCTACCTCATAATATAATATATATGATATAATATACACTAATATAAGCCCCACGTGGGGGGGGGTGGTTCTCTGCCTCTCCCTTTCTATCTGCCCCTCCCCCTACTGGCTGTCTCTCTCTCTCTCAAATAAATAAATTAAATCTCTACAAATAAATAAAAAATTAAATCAGTTAATACGAAACATTTAATATTTGGCATCTAGCAAGTGCGCAATATATTTTAGTTTTTCTTTCACATCGTTCTATCTGCCTGAAATGACCTGGCCCTCCCTCTTTTTGTCTTTTTCACTCTGTTGAGCTCACATTTGTGCTTTAATGGTTTGCTCAAGCATTACTTCCTCCTTTGCAGTCTTCCTTGGCCTCTCCCAACTCTGTGCCCGCACTGTCCCTGAATTCATTTGTTTACATCCTGTCTTTCCCACCAGATGGTATACTTCTTTCTTTTTCAAAGATTTTATTTATTCATTTGTCACAGAGAGATATTAACAAGTAGGCAGAGAGGCAGGCAGAGAGAGAGGGGGAAGCAGGCTCCCCGCTGAGCAGAGAACCGCCCCCCCCCCACGTGGGGCTTGATCCCAGGACCCTGAGATCATGACCTGAGCTGAAGGCAGAGGCTTTAACCCACTGAGCCACCAGGTGCCCCCAGATGGTATATCTTGATAGCAGACTTTCTCACCATTTTATCCCCAGCCCCTAACACAGTACCTCAAACATATTGGTACTCAATAAATGTTTGCAGATAAAATGAAATGGATTTCAAAACCAAGAGGGAGACATGGAAAAGAATATGGAATGATATCAAGACTAGTGACATCTTGGGGATGCCCGAGTGACTCAGTTGGTTAAGCATCTGCCTTAAGCTCGGGTCATGATCCTGGGGTCCTGGGATCGAGTCCCACTTCAGGGTCCCTGCTTAGTGGGGAGCCTGCTTCTCCCTCTGCCTGCTGCTCCCCCTGCTTGTGTGCTTGCTCACTCGCTCACTCTCTCTGACAAATCAATCAATTAATTAATTTTTTAGAAAAAGACTATTGACATCTTAAATAGCAAAAGCTAACTTGAGAAAGAAGAACAAAGCTGGACGTGTCATGCTGCCTGATTTCAAACTGTACTACAAAACTATAGTAATCAAGAGCATGGTCCTAGCACAAAAACAGACCCATAGATCCATGGAATAGAATAGAGATCCCCCAAATAAACCCAAACACATATATCAATTAATCTATGTCAAAGAATGCAAGGATATACAATGGGGGAAGACCATTTCTTCAATAAATGGTGATGGGGAAATTGGACAGCTATATGCAAAAGAATGAAACTGGACTACTTTCTTACATCATATACAAAAACAAATTCAAAATGGATTAACGACTTGCATGTAAGACCTGAAACCAAAAACTCCTAGAAGAAACCATAGGTAGTGAGCTCTTTGGCATTCGTCTTAGCAATATTTTGGGGGTACAGTCTCCTCAGGCAATGGCAACAGAAACTAAAACAAACAAAGGGGATTACATCAAGCTAAAAAGCCTTTGCGAGGAAAGCACTAATAAAACAAAATGGCAAACTTCTGGTTCAGATATCTGCAAATCATACATTCAATAAGGAGTTAAAATTCAAAATACATAAAGAATTTACACAACTTAATATCAAAAAAAGAACCAGACTGAAAAATGGGTAGAGGACTTGAATTGGCATTTTTCCAAAGAAGACATACAGATGGCCAACTGGCATTTTTGTTTTTGTGAACAAAACATTTTTGTATTTGTGAAATGCAAATCAAAACCACAATGAGCTACCACCTCCCATACACATTCAGATTGGCTATTATCAAGAAGGCAAAAAATAACAATTATTGGGGAAAATGTGGAGAATAGAGAACCCTCTAATACTGTTGGTAGGAATGAAAATTGGTGTAGCCACTACGGAAAACAGTATAGAGGTTCCTCAAAAAATTAAAAACATAACTTCCATATGATCCAGCAATCCCACTTCTGGGTATTTATTTGAAGGAACAAAAATACCAATCTGAAGAGATATGCATCCCTAGTTCATTGCAGCATTATGTACAATAGCCAAGAAATGGAAACTACCTAAGTGTCCATTGATGGATGAACGGATAAAGATTATATATATATATATATTAGAGTATGATTCAACCATTAAAAAAGAATACTATCTTACCATTTGTGACCACATGGATGGACCTAGAGGGTATTATGTTAAGTGAAATAAGTCAGATAGAGAAAGACAAATACTGTATGATTTCACTTATATATGGAATCTAAAGAACAAAACAAACTAAAACAGAAACAGACTCATAAGATACAAACTGTTGGCTCCCAGAGAGGGGTGGGGTTGGGGGTGGCAAAATAGGTGAGGGGTATTAAGAGGTACAAACTTCCAGATATAAAATAAGTAATTCATGAGGAAAAAGAATACAGCATAGTGGATATAGTCAAAAATATTGTAATAACTTTGCATGGGGACAGATGGTAACTAGACTTGTGAGGGTCAAACCAGTATGGTGTATACATGAAACTAATATATTGTGTGTCAATTATACCTCAATAAAAAAAGAAGAAGAAAAAAGAATACTGACATTTCTACAGGATCTTATAGGCCCAGATATCCACATATCCCTCTCTTAGTACGTGCTCAGTCATCAGTAGTCTTAAGTAACGGAAAGCCTTGTGTTCAGAAGAACTTTCCATATTTTCTTCCTTTACCTTCTTTATTAGTTAAGAGTTCTCCAGAGAAAAAGAATCAATAGAATGGGCATATACAGGCAACCTCAGAGAAATTGAGGGTTCAGTTCCAGACTGCCACAATAAAGCAAATATCGCTATAAAAAAGTCACATGAATTTTTTGGTTTTCCAGTGTGTATAAAAGTTGTGCTTACTCTGTACTGTAGTCTAGTAAGTGTGTAATACCGTTATGTCTTTTTAAATGTACATACTTTAATGTTAAAATATTTTATTGTCAAAAAATTCTAATCATCATCTGAGATTTCAGCAAGTCATAATCTTTTTACTGGTAAAGGGTTTTGTCTAGATGTTGACGGCTGCTGATCAGCGGTGGTTGTTAACGTTTGCAGTGGCTGGGACAATTTCTTAAAATAGGACAACAATGAAGTTTGCCACGTCAGTTGACTCTTCCTTTCACAAATGATTTCTCTGTAGCATGTGACGCTGTTTGATAAGCATTTTATCCACAGTAAAAATTCTTTCAAAATTGGAGCCAAGGGGCACCTGGGTGGCTCAGTCAGTTAAGCGTCTGCCTTCAGCTCAGGTCATGATCCTGGGATCTCGCCCCACGTGGGGCTCCCTGTTCTGTGGGGAGTCTGCTTCTCCCTCTGCCTGCTGCTCCCCCTGCTCTGCCAAATAAATAAATAAAATCTTAAAACAAAACAAAACAAAAACTGGAGTCGATCCCATCAAACCCTGCCACTGTTTTATCAGCTAAGTTTATATAATACTCTAAATCTTTTGCTGCCATTTCAACAACCTTCACAACATCTTCCCCAGGAGTAGATGCCATTTCAAGAAACCATTCCTTTGCTCATCCTTCGAAGCAACTCTTCATCCATTAGTTTTATGATGAGATTGTAGCAATTCCATTGCATCTTTAGGTTCCACTTCTAATTCTAATTCTGGTTCTCTTGCTATTTCTACACATTTGCAGTTAACTTCCTCCAATAAAGTCTTAAATCCCTCAAAGTCATCCATAGGGATTAGAATCAACTTCTTCCAAACTCCTGTAAATGTTGTTATTTTGACCTCTTCCCATGAATCACAAATGTTCTTTTTTCTTTTCTTTCCTTTTTCTTTTTTTTTTTTTTTTTGGACAGAAAGAGAGAGATCACAAGTAGACAAAGAGGCAGCCAGAGAGAGGGGGGAAGCAGGCTCCCAGCTCGGCAGAGGGCCCGATATGGGGCTTGATCCCAGGACCCTGAGATCATGACCTGAGCCGAAGGCAGAGGCTTAATCCACTGAGCCACCCAGACGCCCCTAATCGCAAATGTTCTTACTGGCACCTAAAATGGCAAATCTTAGGGGCCTGGGTGGCTCAGTCAATTAAGCGTCTGCCTTCAGCTCAGGTCATGGTCCCAGAATCCTGGGATCAAGCCTTTCATCCGGATTCCTGCTTAATGAGGAGCCTGCTTCTCCCTCTTCTTTACACTTGTACTCTCTCTCTCGCTATCTCTGGTTCTCTCTCTCTCTCACAAATAAATAAATAAATAAAATTTTTTAAAATAAATAAATAGGGTGCCTAGGTGGCTCAGTTGGTTACGCATCTGCCTTCGGCTCAGGTCATGATCCCAGGGTCCTGGATCGAGCCCCGCATTGGGCTCCCTGCTCAGCAGGAAGTCTGCTTCTCCCTCTCCCACTCCCCCTGCTTGTATTCCCTCTCTTGCTGCTATTCTTAATAAATAGATAATAAAATGGCAAATCTTTTCCAAAGCATTTCAACTTACTTGCCCAGAGAAATCACTTATGTATGTTACCTATAGCCTTATGAAATATATTTCTTTATTTTTTAATTTTTATTTATTTATTTGAGAGAGAGCACTAGTGGGGAGAGGAGCAGAAGGAGAGGGAGAAGCATATTCCCTACTCAGCAGGGAGCCCTATGTGGACTCGATTCCACAACCCTGAGATCATGACCTGAGCTGAAGGCAGACGCTTAACCAACAGAGCCAGCCAGGTGCTGCTTGAAATGTATTTCTTAAATAGTAAGACTTGAAAGTTGAAATTACTCCTTGATCCATGAGCTTCATAATGGATGTTGTGTTAACAGGCATGAAAACAAGATTAATCTTATACATGTTCATCAGAGCTCTGGGATGTCAATGAGCAGTACTATTTTGAAAGGAATCTTTTTTCTGAGCAGTAACTTTCAATATTGGGCTTAAAATGTTCAGGAAACCATGTTGTAAATAGATATATTGTTGTCCAGTCTTTGCTGTTTCATTTAGAGAACACAGGCCAAGTAAATTTAGCATAATACTTAAGGGCTCTAGGATTTGGGGATGGTAAGTGAGCATTGGCTTCAACAGCTGCATTGACTGCTAACAAGAGGGTGACTCTATCTGTCCTTTGAAGCTCTGAGGCCAGGCATTGACTTCTCCTCTCTAGCTATGCAAGTCCTAAATAGAATCTTCTCCCAATAGAAGGCTGTTTTTTTTCTTAAAGATTTTATTTATTTATTTGACAGACAGAGATCACAAGTAGGCAGAGAGGCAGGCAGAGAGAGAGGAGGAAGCAGGCTCCCTGCTGAGCAAAGAGCCAGAAATGGGGCTCTATCCCAGGACTCTGGGATCATGACCTGAGCCGAAGGCAGAGGCTTTAACGCACTGAGCCACCCAGGCGCCCCAAGGCTGTTTTTATTTACAATGAAAATCTGTTGTCTAGTGCAGCTGCCTTCATTAAGATCTTCTGGATCCCTTGCTACAACAGCACTTGCTGCTTCATCTTGCACTTTGATATTATGGAGACAGCTTCTTTCCTTAAACTTCGTGAACCAACCTCTGATAGTTTCAAGATTTTCTTTTGAAAATAGCTTCCTCACCTCTCTCAGCCTTCAAAGAATGGAGGAGAGTCAGGGCTTTGCTCTGGATAGGCTTTGGCTTAAGAGAATGTTATGACTGCTTTGATCTTCTATCAAGACCATTAAACATTCTCCGTATCAGCAATAAGGCTGTCTTGCCTTGTTATCATTTGTGTGTTCCCTGCAGTATCTCTTTTAATTTAAGAACTTTTCCTCTGCATTCACCATTTGGGTAACTTTTTGGCACAGGGGGCTTAGCTTATAACCTAACTTGGCTCTCAGCAGGTTTTCCTTATTAAGCGTAATCACTTATAGCCTTTAATTTAAGGTAAGAGACATGTGACTCCTCCTTTCACATGAACACTTACAGGCCATTGTTGGGTTATTAATTAGCCTAATTTTAATATTGCATCTCAGGGAATAAGGAAGCCTGAGGAGAGAGAGAAAGATAGGGGAGTAGCTAGTCAATGGAGCAGTTGGAACCCACACAACATTTATTGATCAAGTTTGCCTTCTTATATGGACATGGTTTATAAAACAGTTACAATAGTAACATCAAAATCGCTGATCACAGATCACCATTAACAAATATATCAATAATTAAAAAGTCTGAAACATGAAAATTACCAAAATGTGATACAGAAAGGAAGTGAGCAAATGTGAGAAAAATGACACCAATAGGCACAAGGTTGCCACAAACCCTCAATTAGTAAAAAATGCAGTATCTGTGAAGCACACTAAAGCGATGTGCAATAAATGAAGTATGCCTACATACATATGCAGAGATTTATTTTAAGGAGTTGATTCATGTGATTGTGGTGCCTGACAAAACCAATATCTTCAGGGTAGGCCAGCAGTCTGGAAACCCAAGAAGAGTTACAGTTCAAGATCAAATAGTCTGAATTCCCTCCTTCTCAGTGGATATTAGCTTTTCTATTGAGGCCTTCAACTGATTTGATGAGGCCCACCCACATTATGGAAAGCAATCCACTTTACTCAATTTCAAGGTTTTAAGTGTAAATATCATCCAAAGACCCCTTCACAGAAACATGCAGAGTAGTCCTCAACCAGCCAAGTGGACACATAAAATGAATTCTCACAGCCTCATCCTCTGCTTGTCCTCCACATGCACAAAATTTCTGGCTATTTCAAACTATAGGAAACTCTTTAAAAATGTCATGCCTCTGGGTTTTTACATATGCTATTCCTTCTTCATGGAATACTCTTTTCCTGCTTTTTCACCTCATAAATTCCTGCTCATTCTTCAAGGCTCAGATTAAATATCACCTTCTCTGGAAAACTTCCCTAGGCCTACCTCTTACCTCCATCTAAGTTAGATGCCCACCCTCATCCTTTCATTATACCTTCAATCATAGAATTTATTGCTTTGAGCTATAACTGTGTTTTTGTCTTTCTCTCCCACTAAAGCTTTGAGAGTTTTCACCCCACAGGTATTAAAATTAGGTATTACCAATTTTTATATCTTCAGCACCTAGCACAGTGCTTGGCATGAGATAGGTGTTCAGTACGTGCTTGCTGAATGAATGAATGATTTTTTTTTAAAAGATTTTATTTATTTATTTGACAGAGAGAAATCACAAGAGAGGCAGGCAGAGAGAGAGGAAGGGAAGCAGGCTCTCCGCTGAGCAGAGAGCCCGATGTGGGACTCGATCCCAGGACCCTGAGATCATGACCTGAGCTGAAGGCAGCAGCTTAACCCACTGAGCCACCCAGGCGCCCCATGAATGAATGATTTTTTTAATGAAGCAAACTTTGTTAAGAACAAAATTAAGTAATATATATAAATGAATTTGTGGCTCAAATAACTCAAGTAAGGAAGCTTATCCACTAAAACACTTTAAAGTCCTTAATAATATTTCAAGAATAATAAAAAATGATAGCGTGCAGTTTGACTATTTAGCGAATTTGTTTATTTAGCATCTCTACCTCTGGCTCTATTTTTGCTGATAGGTCTCCCATTTTTTTTTTTTTTTTTTTTTTTTTTTTTTTTTTTTAAGCGTTTGGAGGTAGGTTTAATTTTCTAAGCTTAGAATCAATAGAAGAGACGTTTCTGAGAGCTGGCACTTTAATTTGGGACACATGGGTCCAAACACGGAAATCAATTTTAGGGCACACAGTAGTGAATGACTCCTTGCTTCTCTTGGGTTCATCTTTCCACCAGGGCTCTCAGGCAGGTACTAGAGAAACTGTGGTGCCCTCAGCGCCTACAGGAAATTCAAACTTTTGCATGTGCGGGATCCAAAGTGCTGCTGAAACAAAAGGGAGGTATGTGGACAAGGAGGACATTGTGCTCGGTGCTCCTTTCCCTGGCCATTTTTTTTTTTTTTAATTTCTTTTCAGCGTAACAGTATTCATTCTTTTTTTTTTTTTAAGATTTTATTTACTTATTTGACAGAGAGAGATCACAAGTAGGCAGAGAGGCAGGCAGAGAGAGTGAGAGGGAAGCAGGCTCCCCGCTGAGCAGAGAGCCCGATGCGGGACTCGATCCCAGGACCCTGAGATCATGACCTGAGCTGAAGGCAGCGGCCTAAACCACTGAGCCACCCAGGCGCCCCAACAGTATTCATTCTTTTTGCACCACACCCAGTGCTCCAGGAAATACGTGCCCTCCCTACTACCCACTACCTGGTTCCCATATTTCTTTTAATATTAAATTTCTCAGGCATAACTGGAGGTGTTCCTTAAGTAATGTGTATCTCCTTTTCTTAATTAAACCATTGTCAATCAAAGAGAAAGGGTACTGGAGATACATGTCTCAGCATTACCAGGCTGAACTTAGTTGCTATGTACCTACATCCCAGTGCACGCCTCACAACTTGGCCACGCCAGGTGACTCCCACCACCACAAAGTCATAGAAGTCCCTTATTAAGCTTCCCTGGGCACCTGCTCTGAACAAGCTTCTGACTCAGGAGCTATTAACCATGATAGGATCACTACATAAAAAAATTATTTTTTGTTTATTCCTAGTACAAAAGCAATACAGTTTTATTATAGAAAATTCAGAAATATGGGAAAGCAAAAAGATAAAATAAAAACCATTCATAATTCTATCAGCCAGAGATAAATACTGATCCTTCCAAGCCTTTTTCTATTTGTGAATAATTTTTTCCAAAAACTGGCATCAAACACCATATTCCAGTTTATAACTTCCCTATTCTATTTATCAATACATTGCAAATATTTTTCCATGTCACTAAATTTTCTATAACATCATTTTTAATGGCTAGTTAATAAGGACTTTGAACACAATAAGTCACTCATTAGCTTTCTGAGAGCTAAAAGGCAAATGGGAAGACCAGCTGCTACTGATCCTTTGTGCAGGGATAGATCCATTACCATCATGGGAAAAGCCACATATGTGAAAACGAACAGATAAAAAGTTTGACGTTTGGGCACCTGGGTGGCTCAGTTGGTTAAGCAACTGCCTTCGGCTCAGGTCATGATCCCGGAGTCCTGGGATCAAGACCCACATCGGGCTCCCAGCTCCATGGGGAGTCTGCTTCTCCCTCTGACCTTCTCCCTTCTCATGCTCTCTCTCACTGTCTCTCTCTCAAATAAATAAATTAAAAAAAAAAAAGTTTGACGTTTTCCCACTGAATATAAATGAAGAAATGGGTTTTGGTGGCCAAGGGAAAGTTGTAAAACAAAAAACAAAAACAGAAACAAATAGATAAATCGACTATTCATATTTGTCTCTTTGTTCTCCATTCAGAACATCATCTATGGAAAGAAACTAGCTGAGACTAAAACTAAAGTGCATCTTCATTCATATTTTGCGTGTTTATTTAGGATCTATATACTGTTTGGTTTTGAAAGGATTTCAGGCAACCATTCAATTAGAGTTAAAGGAAAAATGAAACCACAGGAAATATCAAGCATAAATGCTTCCATGCACCTGGGACATACTCTTTTGGATTGTTTGGCCCTGAATATGGCTCTAGATTCTCTAATTATGATGAAAGCTATATTTATTTAGCCCCATCTCTGTGCCAGGCGTGTACTAAGAACTTTGTCTCCTCATTTAAAGGTAGAAAACAACTCTGTACAGTAGGTTTTATAATCTCCATTTTACATGTGAGGAAATAGGTTCTGAGAGTTTGCGTGACTTGCCAGTTAGTGAGTGACATAACCAGTTGATGGTATGGGCAAAATTCAGATCCGTCTCTGCCTTCCCAAGCCCTTTCTTCTACACTGCAAATTAATCATCCATGGTAGGCAGAATAATATCCCCCAAACATCCCCACCAATATACCCACATCCTAATTCCCAGAGACTGTCAATACATTACCTTATATGACTAAGGGGAATTAAAGTTGCAAATGGAATTAAGCTTCAAATCAAATGACCTTAAAATAGAATTTCCTGGATTATCTGATTGGGCCTAATGTAACACAAGTGATTAAAAGTGGAAGACAGAGACAGAAAAGTCAGAGGAGATGTGACAACAGAAGCAAGGTCAGAGTGATGCAATGTGAGAACACAGCCTGCTGTTGCTAGTATTGAAGACAGAAGGGGATCATAAACCCAGGAATGTGGACAGCCTCTGAAAGGCAAGGAAATGGATCCTCTCCTAGAGTCTGCAGAAAACAATACACACCTGCCAACACCATATGATATCTGTACTGGACCTCTAACTGACAGAACTGTAAACTGTAATATTCCTGTTGTTTTAATCCATCAACTTTCGGGTAATTTGTTATAGCAGCAAACAGAAAACTCACACACCATCATTCTGTGAATGTCTAAAGATCAGATATGTATTCTCAGAAGACCCACATGCTTAGTACATATATGGACAAAAGAATTGCCTACATGTAAAACCATGAGTTTTCTTAGAAAATAATTTTTTATCTTCTTAAGATCTAGAAAAGTGTTGGGTAAGACTACAAAGTTCTAGGTCAAGGGACATGGACAAGATTATTTTTGCCTAAGATAGAAACTACTTGCTGGCTTGCTTGCTCCCTGAAATACTGTCTGAAATGTCTGCCTTTAAGAACCACATCCTCATGAATCATAATAGAAAAAAGTGAATTACAAAATATTTCTTAATGGCTGAGCTAACTGGCCTGATGGATATAGTTTTTAAGTATTGAATCAGTACTTTGGTTGGATGCCATCAAATAGGGTTTTGGATTAATAACCAATACTGGGCAACAAATTTACCCAATTTTGGAAGAAGTAGATCTGAATTTTAATTCTGTCTCTATTTTCTACCTGCGCATACATCACTTAGCCTTTCTAAACCATCTGCAAGATCGGCGGATATTACCAACTTGAAAATGTTATTAACAAGGATTTAATGAAACTATAGATCAAAAGTACATAGCAGGTGCTCAATAAATACTAGCTTGTTTGCTTCCTATTGGTCAAATATTGTGGAGATTTTGACATTAGCATAGAAGAAAGACTTATTTTCCTCTGCTGTTTCTATAGCAAGGTTATTATATATATTATATTATAATATATAATATATATAAACTGTAATATATATATAATATATATGTGTGTTACAGTTTATGAATTGCTAGATTAGGAATTTTTTAAAGGATAAAAAAAATCATGCATTCAAGGAAGTATGCCTGGAGGCCCAATTTGAAATCTGCTCCTCCAGCCCGTCTAAAGGTTTTAGAAACTTCTGATTTCGTGTATATCTCTTTCTGATTCAAAGAAATAGAGTGACTTTTGTTATCTGACTAAGTATCTGACTTTAGTATCAGACTAAACCCTGTCTGATACACAGAGACATTAGTTTACTGTAATATTTAAAGTTGAATCCCATCAGTAAAGGCACCTTTCCTGCCTACTCTGCTTTTTATAATATTATTTTTAATACAGATGCTAATAAAGCATTAATATTTTTTAACTTATGGGAAAATATTCACATAGTTGTGGTCAAATGAATCGAAAACTGAACATAATTCCTTAAGTTGCTATTAATTCTTTTATTGATGGGATAGGATGGTGTATAATAATAATTCACAGCAGATGATTTGCCTACATTTTGCTCCTCGTGTAGTTGTTGTTTAGGAAAAATAACCTACAGCTTATCAAGAAAACTGAGTAGATTTTTGAAGGAATCAACCAGAATTGGTTGAGATTCTAGGGTAATAATAACATAAGATTTCCTTAAAGATGGGTAGATAGCCTTTTGAGCTCATAATGAAGAAATACATGTCAGTTGTGGTAAACAAGGACTTAGGGCTGCTAATTAGAACAGAATCTGAATAATTCCTTCAAGCCGTTTTACTGGAGACCTTTTAAATTTTCTGTGATTACTTAGCTCTCTGAAAATGCAATTATCTTATAACTCCCTTAGACACTCTGTCTACTCTCTCAAACACTTCTACTCAAATCTTCATCTAGGTCCAGCTGGCAAATTCCAGGACAAGGGGCAAGTATTAAAATTCACTCAGACCTCTAATTTTTTTTTAAGATTTTATTTATTTATTTGATGGAGAGAGAGAGATCACAAGTAGGCAGAGAGGCAGGCAGAGAGAGAGGGGAGAAGCAGGCTCCCTGCTGAGCAGAGAGCCCGATGCGGGGCTTGATCCCAGGACACTGAGATCATGACCTGAGTTGAAGGCAGAGGCTCAACCCACGGAGCCACCCAGGTGCCTCAGACCTCCAATTTTTAAAGTGCTCTTTCTGAGAAGACTTAGAGCCACAGAAAAAGGAAGTGGCCACAGTATGACTCTGCTTCCTCACACACTGATGCTGGGCAGGACTTGTCAACACAAATCCAAGTTTTCTGGTTTGTGCACAGCCCAAGGTGGCTCCTTTAATCTGCCATGCCCACTCCTTCAACAGATCCAGATACCATCTAAAGGGAACATGCCAAAGTCAGAATCTCCTTGGGCCTGTGAGTTCCATGAAGGTCTCATTCATATTTATGTTCCTGGCACTTAAAACACATTTAATAAATGTTGATAGAACAAAACAAAGTTCAGTCCTGAACTGCATTTGGTAACTGCTCTTTGAACTTTTTCCTGTGTTGTTATCAGTTCTCATAGGTTCTGCTGTTCATTCTCCTATTTCTGACCTGATTTCACCTTTGAGATGGCCCTCAGACTGTTATCTTCATCACTCAGCTGCAATTCTGACTCTCTGAGCTGGGGACACTGGTTCCAGATCCCTGAGGAACCTGTCCTGATGTGGGCTGCCCCTGGAGTCTCTGTTGGCCCCATGCTGGCCTGGAATTGTCAGAACAAAATAGCAAGGATTCACCTGGGAGAGGCGTCAGCATCTCTGCAAAGTTCTTGGGTTGGGAGAACTTTCATTTGTGTTACACCATCAAAGAATTTTCGGTCTGAAAATAGAAGAGCCCTTGAACCTCATTTTTCATATCTCCTTGTCATTTGAAGATGATCCTGAACTCTCCAGTAAGAAGCGGTAAAATCAGACCCAATGAATGGAGTGAGGGTATTTATTGAAGAGTGGCATTGAGTATTTGGAATATAAAAGACCAAAAAATTATTGGTGTTACCATTTTCTCCATTCTCAAAATGTTTTGGTGGCTAGAATAAGCTATACTTTGAATTCTCTTAAGAGCAATAAATGTTAATGTATTAGACATAACTTTATGAAATAAGGATGCTATCTTCATTTATTTCAAAACACTTCAAAGTCATCATCTGAATATTTACCAGAGTGTTATTACATTTTATTAAACTGTGTTAAATATGACTGTGCTTTTTAAAAAGATTTAATTTATTTATTTGACAGAGACACAGCAAGAGAGGGAACACAAGCAGGGGGAGTGAGAGAGGGAGAAGCAGGCTTCCCGGGAGCAGGGAGCCAGATGCGGGGCTCGATCCCAGGATTCTGGGATCATGAGCCGAGTTGAAGGCAGACACCCAGAGACTGAGCCACCCAGGCGCCCCTAAACTGTGTTAAATATGATTGCTTAATTACTTAGTGCTTTTCATTTGTACTAGCCAGAAGTGATTATCTTCCACATTTTTTATTTTTTGGAGTTGAAGCGTACAATTTTATCTTTTATAATGTTTCAAGTTTTTATTTAAAAATAGTTACTTAACATATAGTGTAGTAATTCCCAACAAACAAGGGCCCAGGGTCAGATGGCTTCCCAGGGGAATTCTACAAAATATTTAAAGAAGAATTAATTCTTGTTCTCCTGAAACTGTTCCAAAAAACAGAAATAGAAGGAAAACTTCCAAACTCATTTTATGAGGCCAGCATTACCTTGTTCCAAAACCAGACAAGGAGCCCACCAAAAAAGAGAATTACAGACCAATACCCCTGATGAACACAGATGCGAAAATTCTCACCGAAATACTAGCCAATAGGATCCAGCAGTACATTAAAAGGATTATTCACCACGACCAAGTGGGATTTATTCCAGGGTTGCAAGGTTGGTTCAACATCCGCAAATCAATCAATGTGATACAATACACTAATAAAAGAAAGAGCAAGAACCATATGATACTCTCAATAGATGCTGAAAAAGCATTCGACAAAGTACAGCATCCTTTCTGATCAAAACTCTTCAAAGTGTAGGGAAAGAGGGCACATACCTCAATATCATCAAAGTCATCTATGAAAAACCCACGTCAAATATCATTCTCAATGGGGGAAAACTGAGAGCTTCTCCGCTAAGGTCAGGAACATGGCAGGAATGTCCACTATCACCACTGCTATTAAACATAGTACTAGAAGTCCTAGCCTCAGCAATCAGACAACAAAAAGAAATTAAAGGCCTCCAAATTGGCAAAGAAGAAGTCAAACTATCACTCTTTGCAGATGATATGATACTATATGTGGAAAACCCAAAAGACTCCACTCCAAAACTGCTAGAACTTGTGCAGGAATTCAGTAAAGTGTCAGGATATAAAATCAATGCACAAAAATCAGTTGCATTTCTTTACACCAACAACAAGAAAGAAGAAAGAGAAATTAAGGAGTCAATCCCATTTACAAATGCATCCAAAAACCATAAGATACCTAGGAATAAACCTAACCAAAGAGGCAAAGAATCTATACTCAGAAAACTATAAAGTACTCATGAAAGAAACTGAGGAAGACACAAAGAAATGGGAAAATGTTCTGTGCTCATGGATTGGAAGAACAAATATTGTGAAAATGTCCATGCTACCTAAAGCAATCTACACATTTAATGCAATCCCTATCAAAGTCCCATCCATTTTTTTCAAAGAAATGGAACAAAAAATCTTAAAATTTACAAGAAAAGACCTTGAATAGCCAGAGGAATATTGGAAAAGAAAGCCAAAGTTGGTGGCATCACAATTCCAGACTTCAAGCTCATTACAAAGCTGTCATCATCAAGACAGTATGGTACTGGCAAAAAAACAGACACATAGACCAATGGAACAGAATAGAGAGCCCAAAAATAGATCCTCAACTCTATGGTCAACTAATCTTCGACAAAGCAGGAAAGAATGTCCAATGGAAAAAAGACAGTCTCTTCAACAAATGGTGTAGGGAAAATTGGACAGCCACATGCAGAAAAACTGGAACACTTCCTTACACCACACAAGAAAATAGACTCAAAATGGGTGAAGGACCTGAATGTGAGAAAGGAATCCATCAAAATCCTTGAGGAGAACACAGACACCAACCTCTTCGACCTCAGCCACAGCAACTTCTTCCTAGGAACATCGGCAAAGGCAAGGGAAGCAAGGGCAAAAATTAACTATTGGGACTTCATCAAGGTCAAAAGCTTTTGCACAGCAAAGGAAACAGTTAACAAAACCAAAAGACAACTGACAGAATGGGATAAGATATTTGCAAACGACATATCAGATAAAGGCTAGTATCCAAAATCTATACAGAGTTTATCAAACTCAACACCCAAAGAACACACAATCCAATCAAGAAATGGGCAGAGGACATGGGGCACCTGGGTGGCTCAGTGGGTTAAGCCGCTGCCTTCGGCTCAGGTCATGATCTCAGGGTCCTGGGATCGAGTCCCACATCGGGCTCTCTGCTCAGCGGAGAGCCTGCTTCCCTTCCTCTCTCTCTGCCTGCCTCTCTTGTGATTTCTCTCTGTCAAATAAATAAAATCTTTTAAAAAAAAAAATGGGCAGAGGACATGAACAGACATTTCTGCAAAGAAGACATCCAGATGGCCAACAGACACATGAAAAGTGCTCCACATCACTCGGCATCAGGGAAATACAAATCAAAACCACAATGAGATACTACCTCACACCAGTCAGAATGGCTAAAATTAACAAGTCAAGAAAGGACAGATGCTGGCGGGGATGCAGAGAAAAGGGAACCCTCCTCCACTGTTGGTGGGAATGCAAGCTGGTACAGCCACTCTGGAAAACAGCAAGGAGGTTCCTCAAAAAGTTGAAAATAGAGCTACCCTACGACCCAACAATTGCACTACTGGGTATTTACCCTAAAGATACAAATGTAGTCATCCGAAGGGGCACATGCACCCGAATGTTTATATCAGCAATGTCCACAATAGCCAAACTATGGAAAGAACCTAGATGTCCATCAACAGATGAAGGGATAAAGAAGATGTGGTATATATACACAATGGAATACTATGCAGCCATCAAAAGAAATGAAACCTTGCCATTTGCGATGACGTGGATGGAACTAGAGGGTATTATGCTTAGCGAAATAGGTCAATTGGAGAAAGACAACTATCATATGATCTCCCTGAAATGAAGAAGGGGAGATGCAATGTGGGGGCTTTGGGGGTAGGGAAAGAATAAATGAAACAAGATGGGATTGGGAGGGAGACAAACCATAAGAGACTCTTAATCTCACAAAACAAACTGAGGGTTGCTGGGGGGGGAGGGTAGGGAGAGGGTGGTGGGGTTATGGACATTGGGGAGGCTATGTGCTATGGTGAGTGCTGTGAAGTGTATAAACCTGGCGATTCACAGACCTGTACCCTGGGGGTAACAATACATTATATGTTAATTAAAAAAAACATATAGTGTAGTATTAGTTTAGGAGTAGAATTTAGTGATTCATCACTTATGTATGACGCCCAGTGCCCATCACAGTAAGTGCCCTCCTTAATACCCACCACCCATCCTCTGCCCACATCCCCTATAGCAACCCTGTTATAATTTTAGAATGGACTTTAAATTGGCTATAAACTTGAGTTTTACCCCCATGATTTGTAGACATGATTGGGTACTTACCCTAAAAATGTTATTTAGGCGGTTGATATGGATGAATTCTGACTTTTATGTTCACATTACTGACCAGTAAGAAACATCTCGGCTCAAAAATTAGTAGGATATGAGGTCTTTCACTCTACCCATAGGCATCTTGTCCTTGAGGGAAAATAATTTACTCTGAGAGTCTGAGGAATGGCAAGTTTGGTGCACTCTGGAATCTGGTACTGGTGCTCTGACCCTGTTAGTCCTGGCCTTGGATAGGGTCCAATTCTCTATTACTGTAGCAATAGCTAGCTTTCCTTTCTATAGCCATTGACTGTACCTCCTGCCCCTGCTAAGCATCTCACAAATTCATCTTCTTGCTTAGAAAAATCAAGGGAGGAATGTGGAAGAATAAGTCCAAATCCACCATCATCACTATGCTTTGCTGATGACGGTCAATGAGGTAACATCCACTGTGAGGGTCATTCCCTGCAGTGCTAATAAATGCACAGCACCAGAACTTCACGGCAGCTCACTGATTCCACACTAGAAGAGATTTGGGCACACAGACTGAATGACAAGCTAACATAAGCTTAAAAGACAGATTCTTAGGTGAGAAAGAATCCTTATTCTGGGCTGAAAAGCAGAAGCTGCCCCAGAGGGTATGGGCCACGCCTGCTTTGATAGGACTGAGCGAGGATGTAGCCTGTGGTATAGCAAGCAGGTTGGGCTGGGAATGAAGGCTGCTTAGCGGAACTAGGAAAAGGAGTGAATATCAGATTCAGAGTAGGCCAGGCTGGAAGGAGCAAGGGAGCTTGGAAGAGTTGGGCTAAGCTACGATACAAGAGAATAGGAGAGAGACCTGAGGATATTGCTGGGCTATGCGAGTCTGGGTTATAGGAGAGGAGAAAATTACAGCTTAGAGACATGAAGATGAGGTGAGGTATGGAAACAGATTTGATGGGGTGGATGTGGAGTAGGGGCAGAGTTAGGAAGGAGAAATGGGGGAGATGCACCAAACAGGAAGCTTAGCCCAAGTTTGACCTGTAGACTCAGCTGACAGTTCTACAGCAGAAAGTTAGTGAAGGGATAGTTGGGTTATCAGCTGTTTGAGAGCTGCAGGGATCAACAGCTAGCTCTGGGAGGGACAAAGACTGAGAAGAAGAAAAGAACTAAACGAAAGCAAAAAGTGCAAAAGGGAAAGGGGTGGAAAGGAGCAAGTTGGGAAGGGAGTTATCAATCTGGTTCGAACTAGGCCGAACATTCTCTGTTGCCACCAGCTTGGAAGCAGCGGTTCCTGTTGCTGTGTAGGCAAAATCAAGGTGAGGAGCCTGGCTCCCCAATACTCAATTGTGGTTGACGACTTTAGTAGACTGTAATGAACCATACACACCAGGAAAGGAAAAAGTTAACTGAGGTTGAAAGAAAGCCTTATTTGGCAGTTTTCAAACAAGCAGTTTGATTTGGCTTGTGTGAAGGCAATGATGCCTGATTTGGAGCAGAGCAATTTCTGTTGTACCGTTTTAAAATCCATTCTGGCACACTGTGATGAATATGCCGGTTGGCAGCTAAGAACTTGCTGGAATGAGTCTTTCACCATTTATAATCGACACTTCCCTTTCCAGGAAAGAGCTTTTCTAATCTGTAAGGCAGTGGACCTATCAATTTGCATAAACTATGACATTCTCAGTGAACACGTATTTATCATCTACCACTTACTTTCCTACTGTCTTAAAAAAAAAAAAGAGGCAGAATCAGTCAGCAGCGAATCAGCACCTTTAAAATCAGCTGTGCTGAGTGAATCTGTTAAGAGTGGCAGGGAGCCATTGTTAGAAGGGGGAGGGGCAGGAATAAAATGATCCTTTTCTATTTCCTTGATCTTTTTTATATGTCCACAAATGGTTAAGCCACCAATTAGGTTCAATGCTAATTAAATGTAATGTAAAACAGATTATAGGGCTGTTCGGATATGCTTGTTAAAGTATGACTGGTTGCTTATCCCTTACCTAATTCTCATGAGAAAGGATCAAACAGCCCCGGTGAGTTCAAAGAAGCCTACCAACCCTCACCCCTAGGACTTGCACCAACCCCTGAACAAAAAAAGGAACACCGAGGATCAACGTGGTCTATTCACAAGTCCCTCATACACTACACACACCACCCGCTCACATTTACACTGTTCTTGCTGTTTATCCACGAGAAAGCCAAACCTGAAATCCCTCTTGAGGCCAAGACTTCGGGCAAAGCCACATGAATTAGATCAAAATTTTACAAATTTGGTTTCATTTAATCATAACTGATTCTTCATACTATCGACATCACTCAGGGAAATTACAACTCAGTCTCATATACCATTTACTATAATTCATTAAACTCAAATAACAAAAAACAAGAAATGGACCAAATGTCATCTTGCTTCAAACCAAACCGTAAATCATATTTTGAGTAAAACTTGACAACACCTGGTTGGTTAAGCTGCATACCTAGATTTAATAAAATCATTCCCTTAAATGTCTATTAGAGAATATACACACACATATATAATGCTACTACAAAGTTGAAAAGAGACTTTGCAAAGTCCCATCACTGACAGGGACATTGTATATGAAGGACAAGTATTGTATACATAATCCGTCTCATTAAGAGTTACTTTTACCAGCGACATGTATAAAAATGTTAAATGTATGAACCCTTTGACCCAGCAATGCCATTTCCAGGAGGAATATATCCCAAAGAGATCCCTATAAAGTACATAAAGATTGCATGCAAAGATATTCATCATGGCTTTCTTTACACAATAAAAAAATTGAAAATAGCTTCATTATCCTCCAATAGGGGACTGGTAAAATGAAAACATCAATCCAATATTATACAGTCATCCAAAAATATAATATATATCACAAATTTCACGTCACATTGCTAAGTAAAAAGAAAGGCATAAAAGAGTATTCATGGCATCTTTTTAAAAATACAATTTTTAAAAAATCTTTTTAAGAATACAACAATTTATACTGTGGATGGCTGAATTTCAGGTTTTTAGTACTTTCTTATTACTTTTTGTTTCATTTTCTACCTAAGTATGTCTTTATTTCATATACTGGAGGGGTCGGGGAGGAGGGGAGGGAATCAAGCTATTTTCATTAGAGGAAAAAAAAAACATTACGCTGTATTTCAGTCAGACCAGAATAGTCACCCAGGAAGCCAAACAGCTCTTATATGTCTGTCTGTGCCTTCTGTTGGAAGCAAAACTGTGGATAAACAGTATCATGGAGAGAATTTGAATGGATGATGTCTAGAATGCAAACCAAAACAGAGGTGAAATACTATATGAACTAAGAAGGATTCCTTTATTATACTTGGTGTTTGAAAGAATTAATTCATTGTGCACATGTGTGTTTACTCTACTATATTTTCATGGCTAACAAAAAATGTCAATTCAAACGACAGCAAATAATATAACTATGATTGGTTTTTCTTATGTAAGTTTACCACTCCATAAATCTTTGTGTTAATGTGGGAAAATATGACCTGAACAGATGGACCTCATGCTGTTTTCTAAAATACAAACAGATTTCTGATCTTCTGGACCAGGAAATGAAGTAAGCATTAAAACAATAGACACTATCATCCATCTCCTAGAATTTCAATTGAAAAGCAATATTTCCCTCTTTACAAATACAGCATAGTAATATGTTTCTGTTAAATGTAATGTGTTCTAGACATTTGTAATGTGTTCTAGACATAACAAAACACAGTGGCATATTAGTGGAACTGGAGAAGGAGGTTGACTGAACCCTGAACCATACCAATTTTGGAGAATTCCTTCATTGTGGTTCTTGGCAGGTGGCAGCATTTGGCTGCCTCCACCCTTCATTCTCCATTTCTCACAGAAGGGACATCCCCGAGGACTGCCACTCTGCCTCGTTAAATCTTCATCTTTTTAGCCCAAGGGCCCCTTTTCCATTGCATCTTCACAGGAGCATTTTCACAAATAGATGCCTTTGAGCTTGAAGACCAATAAGGGCTATCTGTCAAATAATTGGCATGTTTGTTCGGTTTTTTTCCTGTTCTACCACTTTCTAGTTGTGTGGCTGGGAGGAGGCTGGGCGGGTGGGGGGAGGCCAGCAGGACTCAGTCTGAGGAGGAGTTGGGGCAAAGGAGGTAGCCCATGAGGCCAGAGTATTCGTTATATAAAGGGAGAATGAGCCAGTAATTAAATATTGACGGTAATGAGGGCCAAATTTCTCATCATCAGAAAGGAAATTACAAATGGAAAAAGAGTGAAGACGAGAAGGAACCCTGTGGTGTTGGAGTGTAGTTGAAGACATTAGAGTTAACTCATGGATTTTAATATGAATAGATGACTAGATGTGGAAATGGATATACATGTATGTCCATATGTGTTTGTGAGTTTCCTGGTTCTATCTGCTAAAATGGTCTAAAAAATGACACCCCAGTATTAATAACCACACCCAGCACCCAGATCTCCTGGGAACCAGTCCCAGGAAAAATAGCTTTTGAAATGACTGAAATGGTTGGGTAAGAATAAGAGAAACAAGATACGCCTGAAACATCTTACACCAGAAAGTACTCCAAGAATAAGACAGAACTGTCCAAAGAACACAAGAACAGCTTGAACAGGATTTGAACATCCAAATCTCTGACAATTTTAGCATTGAGATCAATAATGACAGTGGGTTAAAATCCATTGACTAAAACAGAGTCCATGCTTATGTAAATAAGTGAATTAACAAATAAAAAGAAAAGAGAAAACTCTTAAAACAAAATACCAAGTAATAAATGTAAAATAAATGTTGAAACTGGAAAAACTGCCATGTGGCAGTCATCATAGTACTCATTTTTTCAAGCAAGAATCATAAAATAGGTGACTGAAAGTTTGTTGAAGAAAAGGATGTTTACATAGTCTCAAAGTATCTCCCCACAAAGTGCTTACTAATTACAAAGGGAAAATTAATAACTTTACAGTGAAGAAGTTATCACCTTAATCAAGTCATCAAAATTAACATCAACTACAAATCTTTATTAATAAGATATACTGAGAATACACTACCTCTTCTACCATATTCCTGCCAAAATTGTATACCTTGCATCTAATCATAAAGAAACATAGACAAACCTAAAGTGAGGGCCATTCTACAAAATGGCCTGAACTTTGTTTTGTTTTGTTTTAAAGATTTTATTTATTCGAGAGAGAGCAAAAGAGAGAGAACGAGCACACAAGCACAAGCCTGAACTTTCAAAAATGTCAAGGTTATTAAAGACATGGAAGGAATCACAAACTATCACAAATTTAAGATTAAAGATACATGATAAGACCTGAGCTGATATCAAGAGTTGATTGCTTAACTGACTGAGCTACCCAGGTGCCCCAATAGTAAAAATTTTTACTGGGAAAAGGTAACAGCTAGATGGATCAGGCCATTTTAATTTAGAAATGGAAATGATATTTATTTGCTTTTGAGATGCTAACATTATTTTTTTAGAGATTTATTCATTTGAGAGAGGAAGAACAAGGGAGAAGAGCAGAAGGAATGGGAGAGAGAATCTCCAGCAGACTCTGCACTGAGCATCTGCACTGAGCACAGAGCCCCAGGGGCTTGATCTTGCAACCCTAAGTTCACGATCTGAGTGAGCTGAGATCAAGAGTAGGATGCCTAACTAACTGCACCATCCCAGTGCCCGAGATGCCAACAACGTTATTAAACTGTTAATTGCAGTTTAAGTACACAGTGTTCATGCAGAATAATATTTTACAAACTGGTGTCAAGCAAAAAACATGTTAGTAATATTTTTTTAAGTAGTCAAGATCAAGTTTTTGAAAAGTCATTTTTACCCTTCATTAATTTAGGCACTATTAAAATGATGAATATATTTATCTCTAGATATATACATATACAATGCATACATTAATATGTATATATAATAAAGGGTAACCATATATAATATAATGATATACATAGAATTAAAGACCATGAGACTTGAAAAAGATTTGTAAATAATTATACATCTTTCTCCACTTATGTAAATAATTCCTTTGTAAATAATTATACATCTTTCTCCACTTATGGTGGTGTTACATCCTGATAAAGCCATCATAAGTTGAAAACATTGTAAGTCAAAAATGCACGTAACACACCTCACCTATAGAACATCATAGCTTAGCCTAGCCTACCTTAAATGTCCCTGCACTAGCCTACCGTTGGGCAAATCACCTAACACAAAATCTATTTTATAATTAAATACTGCATATCTCATTTCATTCATTGAATACTGTATTGAAAGTGAAAAACAGAATGGTTATATCACTTGTTCACTTTCATGATTGTGTAGCTGACTGGGCGCTGTGGCTCACTGCTGCTGCTCAGCATCACCAGAGAGAACCATACTACATATTGCTAGCCTGGGAAAAGATCAAAATTCAAAACTCGAAGTATGGTTTCTAATCAATGCATGTGGCTCTTGCACCATCATACAGCTGCAAAGTCGTTAAGTCAAATCATTGTTAAGTCAGGGAATATCTGCATATCCTCTACAGCATCCCCAACAGATAGCACCAAATCTGTTTGAACACCTACAATGACAGGAAGCTCACTCCCTTTCATGGCAGCCACTTAAGAGTCATTCTATCAGAAAATTATTTTTTAACATTGTGTCATAATCTTTCCCCATATAATTTCCAGAGGCCATTCCTATGTATTTCCTCTAGGATCACTAATTAATTCCTTCTTCCACGACAACATTTCAATATCAGAACTAATTCCTACTGTAGTTCCCCCATTATGAGTTTTTTCTTCTCCAAACTGAAAACCTCTTTTTTTTTTCAATTATTCCAACCCACTACGAGTTTTTTTCCTTCTCTAAACTGAAAATCTTCTCTTTCTTTCAGTTATTCCATACGTAATCGTGGTTTTCAGTCTTCTCACCATCTTAACCACTCTTCTCTGAACATATGCCAGGTTTTATAATCTCTCCTATTCCGGAGTTTCTGTTTCTGTAGGAGCAGCCTGAGATCACACCAACTATTCTGGCAGCCTCATGCGTTCACATTTATTCCTTCATTCAGTTGACATTTACCTGAGTGGCATGAAGTGGAAAGCACTATCTAAGACATTACAGGAGATAAGATTAGGAAGACATAAATTTTCTCCTAAAAAATGTCCATGTTCAGGGGCGCCTGGGTGGCTCAGTGGGTTAAGCCTCTGCTTTCAGCTCAGGTCATGATCTCAGGTCCTGGGAACGAGCCCCACATCGGGCTCTCTGCTTAGCGGGGAGTCTGTTTCCCCCTCTCTCTGCCTGCTGCTCTGCCTACTTGTGATCTCATTATCTCTCTGTCAAATAAATAAATAAAATCTTAAAAAAAAAAATATGTCCATGTTCAGGGCACCTGGGTGGCACAGTTGTTTAAGTCTCTGACTCTTCGTTTCCGCTCAGGTCATGATCTCAGGGTTGTGAGAAAGAGCCCCATGTTGGACTCTGGATTCAGCCCAGACTCTGTTGAAGACTCTCTCTCCCACTCTCCCTCTACCCCGCCTCCCACGCACACACACGCATGCTGTCTCTCAAATAATAAATAAATAAATAATTTTAAAAAAATATAAAAATAATGTACATGTTCATTGGGGAGAAACAATACATGGTTGCAAGTGCCACAAAACAGATACAACAAGTTCCAAATACATTAAAGGAAGGAAATCACACAATTAAATATGTTTGCTTTAACATCAGAGTACTAAAGAAAAAAGCTAAAGTCAGGACAATACCAAACTAGGCCTCTTTTGTTTGTGCATAGTATGAGAACTGGTAAAAAGCAGAAGGCTGGGATTTAGACCATCTTAAAAGAGAAAATTCCAAATTAGGGGAATTAGACTGAGTCAGAAGACACAGAGTTTATACAGTCCATTTACCATTGAAAGCTCTGACAATAGAATGATTAATCATTTGTCCAGAGTGATTTGCATGCAACTCTAGAAAGGCAAAATAAACAAACTAAACCACTATACACTGGGCTTATACCAAGTGCTTTACCTGTAATGTTTTACTTAATCCCACAACAACCATAACAAGGGAGGCACTGATATTATTTGCTCTTAAAAAAAAAAAATTCATGGGACGCCTGGGTGACTCAGTCATTAAGCGTCTGCCTTCTGCTCAGGTCATGATCCCAGGGTCCTGGGATGGAGCCCCGCATCATGCTCCCTGCTCAGTAAGAAGCCTGCTTCTCCCTCTCCCACTCCCACTTCTGGTTTTGTTCCCTCTCTTGCTGTCTCTCTTATTGTCAAATAAATAAATAAAATCTTAAGAAAAAAACAGCAACAAAAATGCATCTGTCTTTGTATCAGGTCATGATCCCAGGCCCTGGGATCAAGTTCTGTACTGGGCTCCTTGCTCATCGGGGAGCCTGCTTCTCCCTTTGCCTGCTGTTCCCCTGCTTGTGTGCTCTTACACACTCTCGCTCTCTCTCTTTTTCTGATAAAATCTTTTTTTTTTTAATTTTTTAATTAAAAAAAAGAAAATCCATCCTAAAATTCACAAGGAAACTTAAGGAATCCTGAATAACCAAAACAATCTTGAAAGTGAAGAACAAAGGACGCCAGGATGGTTCAGTCAGTTAAGCGTTGGGTTAAGCATTTGCCTTCGGCTTCGGTCATAATCCCAGGGTCCTGGGATCGAGTCCCACATCGGGCTCCTTGCTCAGTGGGGAGCCTGCTTCTCCCTCTGCCTGCTGCTCCCCTGCTTGTGCTCGCTCTCTCTCTCTCTAACAAATAAATAAATAAAATCTCTAAAAGAAAATTCAGTGAAACTCAACCATGTACAGTGACTTGCCCAAGCTTACGAAGGTGCTCAACATGGCAGCCGGGCTTCAAATCTAAACCCTCAGCTGCCAGCCCTGCCTGAGGCCGTCAACTGTCCCACAAAGAAATCTCTGGCAAATAACCAAACACATCCTCACAATGTTCCTAGTGACTTACTGGGAGAAGCTCTCACTGAACAATCTGTTCCTCCTCTGGCTTTAAGAACACTTTCTACAGGACTCTGTTGTAGTCCTTGACATGTGGTATCACTGTAAGTTGTGTATGTAACACTAACCCCTGATAAAGTTTTATATTCCAAGAACAGAGATATGTCCTTATCGTTTTCTCAGTATCCCCAGGTCCTAGGGCAATACCAGGCTTAACAAATGCTCCAAATCCTCTGGCATAGCTGGCCTGCTCTGGAGAAAGTCACAGTCTTATCCAGACACCACTAATTCTTGGTCTAATTAGTTGTGATGCTGAGCTCTGGTTATCACACTTTGGCAACCTGACTCTATCTTCTACTCCTAATCTCAAATTTAAGGGAACCCAAGAAATAATGTAACTGGCTTTGGTTCACTACCAGCTTCAGAAGCCTTATTCACCATTGAGATTCTCATTCCTATTTAGAGCAATGGCTCAGCCAGAGTTACATAGAGACCAGGGCAAAATAAATGGGAAATTACCTAATATTTCTACTTTTCTTCATCAACTCCTTATAGCAAAAGTCAGAGTTCAGTAAAGCTCCTGATACTTGGGGTCTTAAATAAAAGGGAAAAGCTATAAACCAAATGATTTTGATACAGTCAGGAAATTATTAAATGAACTTTAGTAAAGATGATAAGCTTATGAATTGAGTTCCTATATAACTATCAAATAGTGCTAAGTGCACATAAAGCATTATATATGACTCTTGGTCACATATAATTCTATTACAGCAATGACTATAAGAGAAAGAATGAAAAAACAATTTAACCTTTGGTAATGTTACAGAAGCCAAAATTTTAAAATTATATATGTAAATTAAAATTTATAGGGAAAAATTAAGTTTTGGTCCACAGAAGAGGAAAAAAAAAAAAAAAAACCTCTGTGACCTCAGCTTATCTCTGATATTTCCTGCCAAGTAGAAGGCTATTTCCTGTGTCTAGACTTGAAGGTAGATGGATGAAAAGTAAGAAAGGAGAGATACTGGAGTGATCATCACTCTCCTTCCCACGCCCAGAACAGTGGCCAGCAGACAGTTACTGTTGGTGTGACACTTTAGTTACTTGGAGAATCATTGCTAAGGGCAGAATGGCAGGAAAAAAAAAATATGTATGGTGATAAGAAGGGTACTTTGCCTGATTTTATAATCAAAATTTTTCAGGAGAAACATGAAATAAGAAGGAAGATACAGTAGTGGCCCATAACATCCTGGAACTGTGATTTATCCGAGTGTTTAAGAAATACCATCCATAGTGCAAGTTGGCCTCAGCAAGGACAATGAAACAAAACTTTCCTCACCAGTGAAATGTTTAAAAGTGCTCAGAAAAAAACAGGCTTGTTAGAGTATAATTAATACCAACATATTTTTCCTCACCAAAAAATTCCAATGCCAACTGGCAAATGACATTTATACTCAGGTCAACAGGAGGTAAAGACTCCTCAAGCATCTAATAATTGGGGGCGGGAGGGGTGTCTAATCTTCATGATACCAGATTGCTAGATAAGTCAAAAACTGCTGATATCAGGTGGGAGGACTTGAAGTGCGGAGAGCAACGCCATCCAAGTTAAAAGGTATTGGGGAATTCAGCTACCCATTTGAATTAAAAATATTGTGAAAATTAACTTTACAAGTTCCAATTAAACTTATATTTAATAATTGGATTACTTACATCTTTATATATTCTCACTAATTTTGTCTTTGAAATGACTCTAATTTATGTAAAAATATGAAGAAAAGGTATGACTAACCAATCTCCCTTCCAGTCTCCCAAATACTATTTTCTCTTGTGACTGAATTCACTAACTCCCATTTCTAATAAGTAAAACAAAAATGTTAGACGTAGTAATTAAATGAAACCAGTGTGATCACTGCCCGTCTTCAGTTCCTTCACCCCTCTACTTACAACTATCCACCCCTTGCTGAAGCTGATTGATAGATCTACCAACACAAATAAACAAAACCTATTAGATCCTATGAGAAGCAGATTTGGTGACTATCTAGATACAATATGGTTCTAAGTTCTACTCCTTAGTAAGTTTAATTGTGCTCTTTCTCTCACTAGAGAATATTTTTATAATCTTGGGATGGGGAACTAGGGTAGTGTTCTAAGTGTAATATTAAGGTGAAAAATCACAAGGAAAAGATGGACAATTTGTCTCCATGAAAATTTAAATCTGTGCAGAAAAAAGAAACCATAAAAAAATTAAGTGACTAAAAACAACAACAGCAACAAAGGGTCAACATCTTTCATATAAAGTGGACTCTTAAAACTCAAAAAAAAAAAAAAAATTGGGCAAAAGCCATGAATAGGTAGTTCACCAAAAAAGAAATACAAATTACCAACAGACATATGGAAAGATGCACAATTTCTATAACAGTCACAGAAACAAGAATTTTAAAAAGAATGAAATACCCATTTTGCCTCCTAAGTGAGGAAAATGGGAAAAACTGATTAATTATCTCTAGCATGAATGAAGAATTTAGGATATCATGCACTATTTTTTGCAGGACAAATTTTTACAGGAATTTTGAAGAACAGACAACATGCACCAAAATGCAAAGTGTGCATTCTCCCTAATCTATCCATTTCACTTAGGACTTTATTCTAAGGAAATAATACCATTACATAGAGGTATATTTTAAAAAATGTTCAATATGGCATTTTTTATTATTAAAAAGTTGTAAGGAATCTGCACTTAAGTGGGATGTTGATTAATTCAATACTTCCGTGTATCAGATGGGAAGATACCTATATCTTCTGTGGAAAAAATAACAGAAAAATAGATACAATATGATTCTATTGATGATACACCAAATTTAAGATGCACATTTTGTCACATTTCTAAACTTAAAATGCATCTTACAATTCATCTTACATTCAATGAAATGTTGTCTTTATTTGTGAATTTAATAATCTGGAAGTCTTTTTTTTTTTTTAAGATTGTATTTATTTGAGAGAGAGAGAACATGTGCATGAGAGGAGGGGAGAGGGAGAGGGAGAAGCAGACTCCCCACTGAGCAGGAAACCCCAGTTAGGGCTCAATCCCAGGACCTAGAGATCATGACCCGAGCCAAAGGCAAACACTTAACTAACTGAGCGACCCAGGCACCCTAATAATCTGAAAGTCTTTATTCCAAACTAATATTTGTGGTTACCTACTAGAGAGTTTTATTTTCTACTCTGGTATTGATCCCATTTTTTTAATAATCAGCTATATTTTAGAATTTATTATATAAAAACAATAAAATTATTCTCATTTGGCTGTTCTAAAATGTTTTTAAATTCCAGGAAGAAAATTATATAGAACAGCTCATCAGTAACCCAATAGCCATTCTTTTATTTTTTTATCTTAAGTTATTTTGATCCATAATGGATACAAAAAAATAGTATGTGGGGGTTTTTTTGTTGTTGTTCTCTTTAAGGTACTTGATCAACCTTATGTGTGCACATTCTAATGAACTTCAATGACATGAATTCCTAACTTGACTAAAAAGTAGACTTTGTCATATTTTCTGCTTATACAAAAAAATACTCTACAAAAAGAATAGCTCCTTTTTAAAAAGATTACATACTAACAGTTTAAAAATACTACAGACTACACAGCATTTTAAGGAAATACACTTCCATTAAGTATTTATAAATTAAGTACATCATATAAAGTGTTCAAACTGAGTAACATGTTACCTCTCTTAGAGGACAAGCCTCTGTAAATGTGACTTTAAAATAAATAACTACTTCTTACAAAGCGATCTTCAATGGAACTTTACATCTACCAATGAACTAACTAAAAAGGAAGATGGGAGTATAACCTAGAGTTTAAAATACAATCTTTTATAAAACCATAAAAAAATGGCAGATTATCTTTCAATATAGAAGGGTGAAATACTGAAATAAATGCCAGAAATTAAAGAAAAAAATATATATATATTTGACTACAGAAAAATTGAAATTTTCTGTACAGCATAAAATACCATAAAATTTTAAAACAAAAAAATCAAGAAAAAATTGCAACATAGGTAACAAAGTTCTTACTATACAAAGAGCTCTTACAAATAATAAACAATATAAGCACACCAATAGAAAATAAGGCTGGAAACTCACAAAAGAAGAGATAAGTATGACTAATATATATGAGAAAATAGGTTCATTTTTGCCTATCCAATTGGAAAATAATTCTAAAAGATTAATAGCATCTAATAACCTAATTTTGGTGATAGTATGAGAACACTGACATTCTAATTCAGTATTTATAGTAGTATATATTGGTACACATTTTCTGTAGCACAATTTGGAAATAGTGTTCTTCCAATATATATTATATTAATACTTTTATACCCAGCACTGTTGCAGATGCTGAGAACATGGTAAAGAATAACACAAGAGTGGAGACAGGAAATAACCGAACAAATAAATGAACAAATCAATGTGTTTAAAATGTACCTACCCATTTAACTGACAATTTCACTTCTAGGAATTTGTTCGAAGAATACAATGAAACAAGGGCACAAATATCTGTTCAAATACGTTATCTGCAGAATCGTAATAGCAAAAAATTGGAAATACATCAATGTTCATTATTATGGTATTGTTTAAATAAATTATGATGTATCCATGTAGTGCAATATTTGCAACCCTTAATAATGACATTAATGATAAATTGTATAATGCAAATGCAAGATCAATCCATTTAAAATGCATATATGTTCCCCTAAAAGAAAATCGTTTATAAGGGTTTTCTCTGGTTTTATGCATTCCTCTATTAACTAAATTTCTTATGATGAGCATACATTTTATAGGGAAAAAGCCACAGATATTAATGTTCTGAAAAATACATATGTAATCTTTAAGGAGTCCACAAACCACATACCCAGTATGTTTGAAACTGCCAGCATTATGATGTATCTTGGTCATATTTTCTTCAGATTATGACTTTCTATAAGATTGTTATCTACATATTGTTCTCTATTAAATTTTTCATTAATTCTTTTTGTTTAAACTTCCTTTAAGAACAATTTTTTGTATAGGGGTGCCCGGGTGGCTCAGTTGGTTAAGTGTCTAACCTCCACTCAGGTCATGATCTCAGGGTCTTGGAATCAGGCCTCTGGCTCAGTGCAAAGTCTGTTTCTCCCTCCCTGCCTCCCTCCCCCAGCTTTCTCTCTCCATATTTTATTTTATTTTTTTAAAAGATTTTATTTATTTGACACAAAGAGAGAGAGAGATCACAAGTAGGCAGAAAGGCAGGGAGAGAGAGAGGCGGAAGCAGGCTCCCCACTGAGCAGAGAGCCCGATGTGGAGCTTGATCCCAGGACCCTGAGATCATGACCCGAGCTAAGTCAGAGGCTTAAACCCACTGAGCCACCCAGGCACCCCTTAAAACAGAATATTTTTTTGTATCAACATAAATTTATCTCTGAGCTATTTTTGTGTAGAATTAAAATATATATAAACACTTAATTGCTCAGCATAATACCAAACACTTTAATCCACAGGTTCTGTTGCTTTGGAACAGATAATGGTGAAAATGAGTGGTTCTGAAGAATTCAGAACAACCAGAGGTGTCAAAAAAAAAAAAAAAAAGAATTACAAGAAAGATCTGGAAAAAAGTATAACTTGTAGCACATGATGGTGTTGAAAATGGATGAGTATATTTAAATGTAAATTATATGTGTGCGTATACACATACAAGTATCCTACAGATGCATGCATGAGAGTTCACGTTTCTCACCGTGAGTACTTGCATGTCGGTAATCAAACCTGTTATACATTTGCTTTATTTGCACCCACGAGGAGAGCTACATTTACCCTCACCTTATCTACAGGAAACCAGCACCTAACCCATCTACAGAGGTTCACGGTGTCTGGCAGACTCCACTCTGGCACCTGCTTTGGAGATGGGCCGTTTTGGGCAAAGGTGCAGAGCAGAAGGGCAAGGCAGACGCGCGTCTGGGCAGTGAGCCTAGGAAGGCGCTTGAGGCACTTACTTCAGCACCAAGGACACGGGCAACCCCAATCAAAATCATTTAAGGCAGAATTGCCCTCGGAAACTGCCTCTCCAAGGCCGCCCCCAACCCTCTCCACCCAGCGCGATCTCGGGACCCTCAGTCGTTACTCGGTCGCAATATTTTCATTTCGCTCTTCGCCAAGCCCGGCGAAATCATGGACGGAGATGCAGGGCCCCATTCGCCCCAACACGAGTCTCCTCCAGCGGCCTGCGCGACCCTTCCAGCCCCTCCTCTTCCCGAAAGAGGCCAAAGGGGCCCACGCAATATAGAAAGTCCTCAGCGCCCAGAGACTCGGGAAGGGTTCGTGTTTCCCTCCGCAGACCCGGGGAAGCTGAGTGGACCTCCCCGGCGCCTCCAGCCAGCACAGCTGGCAATAACCCGCCCTTCCACCGCTACACTATAGAAGAATTTCTACAAACCATTTATTCTCCATGAAAATCTCAACCCATATATACAGACTGGCGTACTAGAGTCATAGACATAAGAAAGAAAAATACTAATTCTTGGCCACGTTTCTAAAACCATCCAGCAATTTTCAAAGTTTGGATTTGAAACCGTTCTCTCGACGCCGCAGGGACTCACCCTTGTGTGGGCGGGTTCCTGGGCCAGAGGAAAGCAACCACCCCAGCCTTTATTATGGAAGCTGAGGAAGGGCCTGTCGGTGCCCGGGCCACAGGAAACGGGGCGCAGGGGCCCTCGTTGATGCTCACCCTCCCGACCCACTGTCCCGGTTCTCCAGGAAAGCAGTGCGGGGACCTGCGGGACCGCGGCGCGCCCGACGCCCAACACAGACCCCCACAGAGGTTTCTGAAGGGGGCGGAGCTTCGCCCCGGCCCCGCCCAAACCCGAAGAGAGGCTCTGCCCTTAGGAGCCGCGGCTGAAAGTGGGCGTGTGGGGATCGGGGTCCCTCTCACTCCCTGCGGGTGCGGCGGCCGGCAGGCAGCGTCGACATGCAGGTCAGCCTGCCGCCGGACTCCGGGGCCCGGTTACCTGCGTGTCACGGCGAGGAAGGTGCGCGCGGCGCCCGGCCAGGAATGCCCAATACCGCGCGCCTAGTCCAGCCTCTACGCGGACCGCGGCCACTGCGCGCTCGGCCAGAAAGGACGCGGCCAGGGCCGCCGCGGGTGCGGACACTGCGCCTGCGCGCTCGGCTGCCCGCCCCCCACGCTGCCCCGGCCAGCGTCGAAGACCGCCAGGGACGCCAAGATTTGTGCCCGAGCAGAGCGACTTCCCCCTACCCGCGCGATGGGAGGGTCTAAGGCTCCAGGAAACTGCCTGCCCGGACCCCTTTAGCCTACGCCCTCGGAGACAGCAGAATTGAGCCAATCGATTGTCTGCCCGGGTGACGTGGTCTTCGGGAAGGGGGCAGGGAGGCAGCTTCAGTCCATTTCAAGCGGTCTGTCTGTGTTTAGGAGCGGCAAGTCGATGCTTCGATATTTAAAAGTATGGCTAGCATCCCTAAATCGTGGTTGGGAAGGGCTTTGGGCATCCCAAGTCCACCTGACGTCTTACCCAAGAAGTCTCTGACATTGCAGAGCTGGTTCCTGGGTTTGGGTTATATTCCCCAACCCCCTGAGAAGTGAATATAGTCTCTTGGAAACAGACCTGGTCGTCAAAGCAATGGTCTGGATGGGTCAAGAGGACAAGCAGGAAGGCTGTTACTTCCCTAGGCCAGGTGAGAAAGAGTGAGGCCTGAACGAAGGTGCTAGCTGTGGGAAAAGATGGACTGTGACTGCTGGTTTTTCTTCTGTCTCTCTAGAGCCACTCACCACCTTGCTCTGTGACTCGGGGCTGACCTTTATGGTCTACATCAGTTGTTCTATGACTTTGATTTGGTCTCGGCCAATGGGAGGCATTTTTGCAGGACACCGCAAGACCAGATAGCATTCAGGACTTTCCCGTATGCCCACCAAGGACCAACTCTGTTAGCAGCGTCTGTATTCTTTATCTAGAAGCCATTACTCCAATCCTGCAGTCCTCGCCTACAGTTCTCTCTGGTTCTGTCCCACTCACACTACCTTTGCCCCTTCAGGAATGGGGCCGGTAATGGCTCACAGAAGTTTCCTTTAACCCTTCCCATGCCTCTTAAAAAGTACCTTCCTTAAATTCTCCTCACCCACCTCCTGGGTATGCCATGGCATCTTTTCCCTATTATCTTTTTCCTACCGTTCCAGGACACTATAATAGATTTTACTACACTGTGGTTGGAAAAACTCATGAGAAAAGAAAACAAAAAATGTAAAAGAAAAATGAAGCCTTTAAAAGGTGAGATGTCTCCCCAAGTCATCTTGACAGATCCCTGGGCTCTAGGCAGCCATCATGTGAGGTGGTCTCCCGATGGATCCCCCAGTGTGAGGGCACCAAAACCAGTTTGAATAGACTCAAGGGAATTTAGACCACTCATAACCAATGTGTTCACAAAGGAGCTGGAGATCATCGGAGTGTCCAGCATAATAGAACTTTCGGATGCCTCTTGGTGTAAAGAGACAATCTAGATCTTTATGGAGCAAGTGCTGGTGCTTTCCCGACTGCAGCTGGGCTGCTTTGGACTGAGTCAATATTCTTAGGACATTTCAAAGAGTCCTGGGCACAGTGTCTGAAAAATGTGTTTATGAAGGAGTTGCTGAGTGAAGCAGTTGTCGAGAGTCTCTGGCTGTTTCTGTAGAAAACCCAAAGAATGTTCCCAAAGCAGGGGACTATAAATGGTAATAGAGTAATAGTCATGACATTGCCCCAGCCTCCATATCAATGTGGACCTGACCATTTCTCTGGCTTGTAAAAACAATTAAATTGCTTTAACTAGATTCTTTCCCCACCCCCCCCTTCAAAAAACAAAGACAAAACAAAACAAGGCACTATTGTAGCAAAACTTACCCAAAGGGAACCCCAGGAGTAGCTGTTTACAAACAGAATTAACATCCAAGCTGATACACTATTTGTACTGAATACAAATGACACCAGAACAAAAATTTAACATGTATTTTCAGTCTTTCACCTTTTTGAAGAGAAAGGCTCCTTTGTTGTTCAGAAATCACCCTGGGCATTAATGGCACTGATCTAGGTAAGGAAAAGAGATAGAGAAGCAAAGGGGCCTCAGAAGGCCAGACCTATCTACAAAACTCAGCTATATTTTATGTTTCTCTTGGAAGGAGGGGTGGGGGGAAGAAGGCCAGAAAAGTTTTTAGTCTGGAAGTGAGAAAACAAAGATGTAGAGTGAGCCAAGTTTAGGAGAGAAGATTTCTGAGAGATTTGAGAGAGTAAGACCAGGGACTTAGCATAGCTGCCATTCTGAGTGAACCGAGAGATACTAAGAAACAGGAGAAAGGATTTTTAAATGTTTTGTTATATGTAATAAATGGGATTCTTTTGTGCATTGAGGGATTTTTCTTGCGAGTGTCAAAACTCAAACTCGAACTGACTTAAGAAAAGGGGAGCCTGGGTGGCTCAGTGGGTTGAGCCTCTGCCTTGGGCTCAGGTCATGATCTCAGGGTCCTGGGATTGAGCCCCACATCGGGCTCTCTGCTTGGCAGAGAGGGAGCCTGCTTCCTCCTCTCTCTCTGCCTCTCTGTCTACTTGTGATCTCTGTCAAATAAATAAATAAATAAATAATCTTTAAAAAAAAAAGAAAGAAAAGGAATATTTGTAGCTTAATAATTGAAAAATCAATATCTGAATAGATAGCTTCAAGAATGGTTGGATCCATAGTACAAACAATGTCATCAGGATATGGTCTCAATTCACTTTGACTTCAAAGAGTTTATTCTCATTTAGTGATTTCTTCCCATCTCCCTCCCTTTCTCCAGTGTTCAATTTATGCCATCCTTATAGCTTACCATTCCAGTAGAAACAGAGCATTTACTTCCAGGTAGTTCCAATAAAATCTTGGGATTTTGTCTCACTAGCAAATTCTGAATCATATACCCAACCATATGCCTTAGTCCGGGGACAAAGAATGTGGGACAGCTCATTCTCCAAAAGAAAATCAAGGTTCTCTTATCACAAGAAATCATATAGTGATGGGCAGGTGAAAAAAGGACATGTATATCATAGGTATCTCTCAAAGAAACTTCAGTAAAGATTCATATTGCTTTTCAATTTCTTTAAATACTCAACAAGTGCTTCTGTTGACTGAAATGTTCTTTTAACCTAAAAAATAAAGTGCAATGTCTTGCTGTTCCTGTAGAAAGAGGTACCAGAAAAGATTTTCTTTAATATATTTTATTCTGAGTTTCTGTATACACACAGCCTTTATTTAAATAAAAAGTCCCTTTTCTAATCCCAGGAAACAATTCAGATCCCTCAAAGAGCAGAGAAGTTCCTAGAGTTTCTGATTACCATTGTGGAAATATTTGCTTCTCCCATCAGCACCACTACAACTTCACTCTTGTAATCAGACATAAAACTTAGTACTTGTAGCACTTTGGCCGAAACAACTAAGATTTGATTTGTATACCCATACAAGAAGGCATACAATAAACACCCCATTTCAGGAGCATTCAGACTTTTATCAGCCTCGAGTATCTGGGACATAACCACATATCTTGAAATAAGTGAGGCAACTTGCTATTACAAAGTACGAGCATTTGTCTAAGTCTTCAAATTATGTATAAACTGAAGGGCACCAACCATAAGCACAACTGTTTTTCCCAATCAATTCTTTGTTCATTACCATTTACTACTCTATTATCACATTTGTTCACTTCTCCGCTTACTAGCTCTGTGCTTTAGATTCTTAGATCAGATTCTGTGCTTTAGATCAGGTAAGGGCATAATAATAACTACTACCCAGGGCTATTGTATGGATTAAATTAACTAATACATGAAAAAGGCTTAGGACAGTGTCAGGCATCAATAAACACTAAATTAATGTTCGCTGTCATGATAACAGAGGCGAAAAAATAAATCCTTCTAGTTATGTAAAATGAGTGGAAAAGTCTAGATGGAGATTATGTCTGAAGAACATGCATAAGAGAACACTTGCTAATTCAGCTTCAGAGACCATAAGGAAATGTAAATTCAGTGTTAAAAGATTTTAAGATTTTTTTAAATAGGGGGTAGAAATCTTGATTTTTTTTGTGTGTGTGAAAATTTCTGATTATTAAAAATGCAAATATTCATGATAAAAAGAAAAAAACACCCAACAAACAAGGAATAGGAGGAAAGTATCTCAACATAATAAGGGCCCTATATGAAAAGCCCACAGTTAACATTGTACTCAATGGTGAAAGATTGAAAGCTTTCCCTCAGGAATAAGACAAGGATGCCCACTGTTACTACTTCTGTCCAACATAATACTACAAGTTTTAGCCAGAGCAAGTAGGCAAGAAAAAGAAACAACATCCAAATTGGAAAGGAAGAAGTAAAATGAACTCCTTTCACAGATAACAAAACTTTATATGTATAAAACCCTAAATACCAAAGAAAAATGTTCGAACTAATAAACGATTTTGGCAAAATTGAAGGATGCAAACCAATGTTTAAAAAACAGATGCGGGGCGCCTGGGTGGCTCAATGGGTTTAAGCCTCTGCCTTCGGCTCAGGTCATGATCTCAGGGTCCTGGGATCGAGCCCCGCCTCAGGCTCTCTGCTCAGCAGGGAACCTGCTTCCCACCCCCCCCTTCTGCCTGCCTCTCTGCCTACTTGTGATCTCTGTCTGTCAAATAAATAAATAACATCTTTTAAAAAATAAAAATAAAAAAATAAAAAACAGATGCATTTCTACATGCTAATAATGAACAATCCAAAAAAGAAATTAAGAAAATAATTCTATTTACAATAGCTTCAAAAGGAATAAAATAGTTACGACTAAACTTAACAATAAAAACAAAAGATTTATACACTAAAAATTATAAAGCATTGCTAAAAGAAATTAACAACACAAATAAATAGAAAGACATCCCATGTTCATGGATTATAAGGCTTAAATTTACTAAGATGAAAACCTAAAGTGATCTACAGATTTAATGCAATCCCTACCAAAATCCCAATGATATTTTTTCAGAAATTGAAAAATCTATCCTGGGACACCTGGGTGTCTCGGTTAAGGGGCTGCCTTCAGCTCAGGTCATGATCCCAAGCCATAGGATCCAGTTGGAAACTTAGGGAATCCAAAATAACCAAAACAATCTTGAAAATGAAGAACAAGGGACACCTGGATAGCTCACTTGCTTAAGCATTCAGTTAAGCATCTGCCTTCCGCTTGGGTCATAATCCCAGGGTGCTGGGGTGGAGTCCCACACTGGACTCCTTGCTCAGTGGGGAGCCTGCTTCTCCCTCTGCCTGCCACTCCTGCCACTTGTGCTCTCTCTCTCTCTCTCTCTGTCTCTGTCTCTCTGCCAAATAATTTTTTTTTAAAAAGGAAAGAAAATGAAGAATAAAATTGGAGGTCTCATATATCCTATTTCAAAACTTACTACAAAGTGACAATAATCAAAACAGTGTCGCAGTAGCATAAGAAAGGAAATTCTAATCCTTGCTACAACATGGAGGAACCCTAAGGACATTAGACTAAGTAAAATAAATCAGTCACAAAGGACAAATATGGCAAGAATCTACTTATAGGAGATACCTAGAGTAGTCAAATTTATAGAGACTGAAAATAGAATGGCAGTACCAAGGGAAGGGTGGGTGGGAGAATGGGGACTGAACATTTAAGGGATACAGAATTTCAGTTGGGGAAGATAAAAAGTTCTGGCAATGGAGTGTTGATGGTTGCACAACAATGTGAGTATACCCAATGCCAAACAAAGGATTAAAAATCACAGAAGGAATTGCCAATAGGGAGAGAAAGCATATGCAACAGGGAAGATTATCTCTGGCCCTCCTTGGTTCTCACTGGCACTGTGGATCTCATGATTTCTCACTATGACCCCCAGAGGACACCCAACCAGGTAATTGGCCTGAAGCTTTCAGCTACAAGGTTACTTTGTTGCTACTATGACAACCAACTAGCACCATCAGCTACTTTCTGTATCCCCCACAGCCCGGGCAGGAACCTCTGGATCCCTTCCATACCATACAGAAGTATCCGTAGAGTCACAGAGTCAACTTAGCTCTCTCTCTATCTTGTCTATGTCACACCGCACTTGGATTTCACTCTGCTTTTACCATCCTATGTTGGTGCGGAGCCCCCTGTGAGACATGTGCTCCCACATTTTGAATCCAAGTCTCCTCTACTTTCAGCTTGCTCTACAGTCTATTTAATAATAGCCATACTGGAATTTCTTCTAGGAAGGTTAAAGTCACAATACAAGAGTCTGCCTGCTTACTCCCACACACACTCTCTCTCTTTACTCTCTTTTGTGCACTCGAGTAGAAATTTGAACTTTGACTCTTTTTTTTTTTCTCATTAACTTCCTTTTTTAGGAGTTCTAGTCCTCCCCACCCTCATAGTTCGGAGATAACTTTGGCTGACTAGAGAGGTCATATACATAGAAATGCAAAACAGAACAAAACTAAACTAAACTAAAAGAGCATTTAGGTATATTCTTTTAAATTAGGTAAAACAGATGATTTGGGGAAAAAAGGAATACAATGGCTCATTAACTGAACAGTCTGGAGTTTCAGACCAGACTTAACCCAAATGCTGAAATGATGGAGTCAGGTCCCAGTTTCTCTCTGTTTCTCAAATCCACTTCATCGTTAGCTCTCTTTTTGGCAGGCTTCTCCCCTTGCAGTTTCAAGGTGACCAGCCGAGATGCCAGGACCCATATGCTTTCCTATTCACATGAAAGGAGGAAGGACACTTTCCCCCTCCAACCTGTTGAACCAAAGTCCTGATCTTAGTCTGTGTTTATTTGCTTAAGATAAACACAATATCCTGTATCCTATATCCTATTACTAAAGCAGAAAAGGGATACATCAGGTTCCCCTGAAGTCTGTGGATCATAAGAATAAACATTAGATACTATTATCAAGAAAAGGGGGGCGCCTGGGTGGCTCAGTGGATTAAGCCGCTGCCTTCGGCTTGGGTCATGATCCCAGGGTCCTGAGATCGAGCCCCGCATCGGGCTCTCTGCTCAACAGGGAGCCTGCTTCCTCCTCTCTCTCTCTGCCTGCCTCTCTGCCTACTTGTAATCTCTGTCTGTCAAATAAATAAATAAAATCTTTAAAAAAAAAAAGAAAAGAAAAGAAAAGGAGGAATGTGTGTTGAGTGGCCAAAGACAGCAATGTCCCCTACTGCTGTTATCTACCAGATCTGATTTGACCAGCTGCTCAACTAGTACTTACTGAACAAAATATTGTTTTAATTTAAATGCAAAACAGAAACATCTTAATCTTAGCAACTCTTCCCCTCAGTACAGATCATTTCTGACTTCTGATTCTTGTTCTGGGAAATTTCTTTCTAAATAATATCCTGGTGTCTGCACTTAATGCACCCAAACCCACCTGTCTCCTGGGGGTCCTGGGCCACTTCTCCCATCAGTTTCTGTTCTTGCCCTAGGACTTGGCCTGAAACCTGAGTGGTTCCTAATCAGGAGTCGGCACCCAGCACCACCTGTCCTGTGCGCAGGCTGCCAGTCTGTGTCCCCATCTCCTTAACGATCATTAAAGTGGTTCATAAACCACCTTACAGCCAAAACAGAGTTTACTCTAATTTTTATCACATTGATTATTATATATATATATAAATATATGTAATGTTTGAGTCTCTGCTTAGATTTGACTGTGCAAACACTCACAAACAAAATGAGTGGGTCTGCTGGGAAGAGGGAGTCACCAAGTCTATGCCCCATGGGAGTACTGAGGGTACAGGTGGTTCGACTGGCTTCACGTTGATCATTATCACATATATTTTAAATACCTGGTATAAATAATCACATCTCAAGTTTTAAAATGAAAAATTCTTTGAGGATTAATGAAGAAAGAAAAGAAGTTACTTTGCATACAGCAAATTTAGTGGCAGTTTGCTGTTGTTCTTTGTGTTTAGAGAGGAGCTAGAAGGGTGAGCACAGGAGCAAAGGTAGGAAGCCAGGGTAAGCCACCTTTACCCCTAGTATTTCCATTGGGCCTAGTCTTGGTGACCCCCCACCTTCCAGCACCTTCCCCTCCTCCTTTGTTTGTGTTTTCACAGTCAATCTAAGCAGAGAGACCCACATATTATATATTATGTGTAGAAATAATCAATGTGATAAAAATTAGAGCACACTCTTTCAGCAGTAAAGAGGTTTATGAGCCACTTTAATGATCTTTAAGGAGATGTGGACACGCAGACTGGCCACCTGCCCACATGGCAGAGGCTCCTGATTAGAGGATGGTAGACCTGAATTCTGTTGTTAGCTCTCCCCCTCTGCAGCTGTGTGACCTTGAACAAATCAGTTAAACCCTCTGGATCTACCCGTTCCTCAACTCTAAAAGAGCATGTTTAACTTGATGTTCTCTAACACTTTTCACCTCCAGCATTCTAAAACTTTCTCAGAAATCCATATTGTTTTTAACAGTTCCTGAATGAGAAGTTATCAGCTCCTGCTTTTCTGGAGCAGGAAAGATCACCCAGAGATACTCTTCAGGCTGAATAGGATTAAGGAAGAGATGTAGTGTATAGATAGCGGGTTGCAGAGTGATCAGGATCAGGGAGGACACGTTGCTGTGGTGGAGCCTTGATGGAGTCTCCAGTGAGCCTTAATAGCCCATGTACAGGAGGTGATTTGGACTGAACTACAAGAATCCCCTTGCTCTTTGTGTGGGGAGAGGTTGAATTTTTCAGGTTCACAGAATTCCCTTCTTCTAAAGTTCCTCCAAAGATCCAGGTCTCTCCCCACCACCTCTGTCTTCTAGAAGAGAGCTCTAACTAGGGTGAAGCATCCAAGGTTTTATCCTACAAAATCTAAATTAACATGACAAATAGCATGAGGTAACTTCCCCCTCTCTCAAAATCTCATCAAAATAAGTAGGAAGAGATTTTTTTTAAAGGCATAAATCCACAAGGACAAAGAGAAAAGGAGACAAAAAACAACTATATTTTGGAAGTTAGAAAACACTTGAACAAGCAGAAACTGGCTTAAGAGCTCTAGTAAACTAAATCCTAAAACAATGATGAAAGATACGAAGCAGTCTGATTTATACTGTAAAACCCAAAGGGCTCGTGAATTGACCGCTCCTGGTACCTCTGGAAGTGAGGCTGAAGTAAGGAGTTGAGATAAAAGAGACTGAGTGAAAGTTCTTTTAAGAAGCTGTTAGCTCTGGGGCGCCTGGGTGGCTCAGTGGGTTAAACCTCTGCCTTCAGCTCAGGTCATGATCTCAGGGTCCTGGGATCGAGCCCCACATGGGGCTCTCTGCTCAGCAGGGAGCCTGCTTCCCCCTCACTCTCCACTTGCCTCTCTATCTACTTGTGATCTCTATATATCAAATAAATAAAATCTTTAAAAAAAAAAAAAAAGCCTTTAGCTCCTCAGATGCCCTTCCCAATCCACACAGCAGGGAAACTACTTCTCTCCAGCCCTAGTACGAGGTTGGAAGTCTTTCCTCTGAGAGTGAAGAGGAATGTTCTCTGGAGAAGGAAGATCTAAGGGCCTATACTGGCAGAATCAGACACAACTAAGGATAGGGTGATCCATATGGAAAACAGGAGGATGTGAACATTTGCATACTGAATTTTGAAACCAGCCCTCTTCTCCCTCTTGGCTCCCAGAATACTGGCAGCCAGGCCTGTACTGTCCAGGAGACTGGAAGATCTTTCTCTGATCATTTTGACAAGCTCAAGAGAAAGACTTCAAAATTCTGACATAGGGATTTGCTAATCAGTTGGCCCTCCTAGATTGCTGAACAGTGAAATCCCTCATTGACAAGACCCAATCCATGTTCTCAGAGGCTCCAGTCAGCTTTTTATGCCCCATCCTTAAATGTGAGCTGAGGCCAAGGATCACCACACATCTAAGGAAAACCTCAGAGAAAACAAAACAAACAGATAAAGGTAACTTTGGGGGAAAAGAACCTATTCAGGAAGAAAACAAGCTTTTTGATTATCAAAGTTCTCAGATGGATATTATACCATTGAAAGATGATGAAAAGGATGTGTTTATAAAAAAGGATTTAGGAGCTCCTGGGTGGCTCACTTGGTTAAGCATCTGACTTACTTTCAGTTTTTGTTTCTTGCTTTTGTTTTTTAAGATTTTATTTATTTATATGAGAGAGAGAGAAAGAGAGAACAGGAACAGGGTGAAGGGCAGAAGGAAAAGCAGACTCCCCACTGAGCAGGGAGCCTGAGGCAGGGCTCAATCCTGTGACTGCAGGATGATGATGACCTGAGGCAAAGACAGACACTTAACCGAAGGAGCCACCCAGACACCCCTTAATTTTAGTTTTTAATTGATTTTGGCTCAGGTCATGAGTTCGGTGTCCTGGGATTGAGCCTTGCACCCTGCTCCACGCTCAGTGGGGCGTCTGCTTGAGGATTCGCTCCCTTCCCCCCTCACACGTCCTCTTGCTCTTTCTCGCTCTCTCTCTCAGATGTGTGCATGCCTACAGACAGATTGACATCGTTTTTAGAAGGGGATTTATCAAAAAGAAAAGGAGTATTTATACAAAGGGAGGCTTAAAGTTTAAAACATGGTAGTAGCGGGGCGCCTGGGTGGCTCAGTGGGTTAAAACCTCTGCCTTCCGCTCAGGTCATGATCCCAGGGTCGTGGGATCCAGCCCCACATCGGGCTCTCTGCTCAGCAGGGAGCCTGCTTCCTCCTCTCTCTCTGCCTCCCTCTCTGCCTACTTGTGATCTCTGTCTGTCAAATAAATAACAAATAAAATCTTTAAAAAAAAAAACATGGTAGTAGAAAAATTTTTTAAACATAATAAAAAGATTGAAAGAGCCAGTCCTTCATGATATGAAAGCAAAAGGACAAAAGAAGGAATATTGGTAAGAAAAGATAGGAAAATTAGAAGGCAAGACAATCTGAAAAGGTAAGAAAATTAGAAGACCTGCTCAGGAAGTCCAATATCCAAATAAAGAGTCCAGAAGGAGAGCACAGAGGGAAGGAAATAATTCTTGAAATAATTCAGGACAGTGTTCTAATTTACAGATTGAAAGGGCCTGTAGAGTACCCAGCATCATACTGCCCTCATCAAGGCATATCTTAGTTAAATTTCAGAACCCTGGGGACAAACAGAACATCTTCCAGCTTCTAGAAAGAATGAATGAAAAAAATTTAAATAGGCCATTAAAAAAAAAAATCAGGAATCAGAATTCTTGAGCTTCTTAACAAAGCAACTCTGATGTGCTCAGAGCTTCCAACCAAAGTTTCAGTGCTCTACTCTTAAAGACGAGTTAAAGACAGAAGCCAAAGAAAAATTGTAAATGATGACAGCAGAAGGCTGAGCCCAATCTAAAAGCCGAATACTCTCTCCCCTCTCTACCACTCCCTGACCAGCCACCGGATTAGATGGATCCAGAGCCAAAGACCGGCCTGGGAGCCTTCTCCTTACTCTTCCCTGGGGCTCCACCTCTGCAATAACCACCCTTCTGTGTTCACTGTCTCTCTCTCTCTCTAACTAGCTTGATTTGAGGGGTTCAATCATGCTGCTTTTCTTGATAGCAAGCATTATTAATTATGGCTCTGTCCACTCTGTCCAGGAATTGGGCAAAGATCCCAAGAGCTCAGGCCTTGACAGTAGGGAGCTGTACTTCTTTGGGGACAAAGAATCAGACCAGATTTAATGACAAATTCTCAATTGGTATAAGACTTTACCATTTCCTTGAAACATAATGCTCCATTGATTGCAAGCTGAGTCGTATATCGAGCCTGCTTCTCACACTGTCAGTGGGAAGTGTTATTCCTGAATGACTCCCAGCAGACATTTATAGATTTTTCAGTCTGCTGAGTTATAAAAGATACCCAAAGTCTTTTTTTTCCTGAAGACCTTTAAATAAATTTTGATCTCAACAGCTAAGTCACTGAACATAATTATATGCAACACCCTGGGAGTAATCTGCATAGAAGCAAGAGTTGAGGTAATGAGGTCAGAAAAAATATCAAGTAAGTGTGAAAGAAACAAAGAACAGAAGACCGAGGACTAGAGTTTCACTTTCCAGTTTGCTCTTATTTAAGAGACAGAAGAAAGAACCATTCACAGAAAGAGAGAGGGCAAAGATGGGAGTAAGAACCTGATTAGCATACCAAGACAGAAATTAAAGATATTACCTGAAGAAAGGGTGGAGGGCAGAGTAAAATATGTTGGGGAGGCCAAGAAAAAGGGATGTGGCAGGCCCAGTCAGTGTTCTATCCAGATAATCTCAGGTCTTATAAGATAGGACACCTGACTCCAATTGTCTAAGGGCCTCTGGCTGCCCCAGCGGTGTGGAGCCAGCAACACTGGGGAGTTGATGCTTCCCTGTCCTCACTCCAAAGCAGCAACCCCCAACCAATGACTGACTAGAGTGATGTATAAACACCCCAGATTCCACACCCCTTAGGATAACTCTGAGCCCATGATCTATGCTGAGTCTCAGAGTGTCCAGGCAAGATTAAGTTCTAGTTACATGGTAACTGACTTGATAGACAACCATTTATTGGCTTCCTTCCTTTTCCTTCCTTACTTCCCTACACTCCCACTGCTCCTGACGTCATCTCCAAAAGACTGGAATGAGAAAAGGCCATTGCTAAGATAGCATGCAGTTCCTTGGAAGATCAAAGTCAGTAGAATGGAACAGGTAGAAGTCATACTGCTGGATTCTAAGGGGACAGCTGGAAATGAGGAATTGGAGAAAGAAATAGAATACAACTCCTTCCTGAAGTTTAGCATTTAGATGAAGGAAGGAAATGGAGAAATTATTAATGGGGCAGTGGGATAGGGCCAAAAAAAAAAAAAATGGTGTTTGCATCTATCTAAGAGAGATCCAATGCATATTTTTTAAACATTTAACTCTAAGGCTATTTATGTCTTTCTGGAAGCTTCCCTCCCTTTCTAGGTTCACTTTCCACCTCTCTTCTGTTTTTATCATCTCTTTGGCTAGCTTGTCTTCTTTGCCTGACTTAAGTGTTTGTTTTCCTAAGGATTCTGCACTTGGCCCTCTCCTCATCTCTTTCTACACCCTCTCTTTGGTAATCTAACCCTCTGCCATGACTTGAATGCCCACCTTTAGAGTACTGGTTTCCTAAATTTGTATCTTTAACCCAGAGACCCCTTTCCTCAACAGCCTACGTTATAATTATTCCTATCTATCCAGCAGGCACCTCAGATTAATCATGCAAAAATTGAACTTGCCATCTTCTCCTCAATTTCATTTTTTTCTTTTCATTTGATTGATAGAGTTACTATCATTTATCCAGTTATGCATATCAATCAAATGCATAGTGGGACTCATTCTGAACCTGACTCACTCTCTGATCACTTTAATCCAATCAGTCATTAAACTGACTGAGTCCTTTCATTTTCTTTAACGTCTCCCAAGACTACCCATTCATTCCTTCCATCTCCACTGTTCCTGCCTGAGTTCAGGCCATTAACATCTCTTGCATGGACCATAAAGGTCTCCTAAGTGGTCTCACTGCTTTTAGTCTTGACTCTTTCAGTACATTCTTCACAATCCTGACGAACAGATTTTCTGCTGCCTAAAACATTTCCAGGCCTTCGTGGTGTGTGTGTGTGTGTGTGTGTGTGTGTGTGTGTAAGAGAGAGAGACAGAGAGACAGAGACACTCTTCAGAGGGATGAGAGATGTTCATGGTCAGAGTTGGGGAAAATTGTGCTAAGGACCCAGCCTGAAAAATATCAGACTTCTGGGTCCATTTGCATTTCCATTGCAGTAACTTCAAAACAAGAATCTGCCCACCATCACTAAAGATAATGACTCCATTAGAATCTTTCCCTGGGGTCAGCCCCCGTGAATCAGGATAGGGATAGGAAAGACATCCCCTGGTGTTTTTCATCTGTTGGTGACAGCCACCAGTAGAGGACCCAAGGTTAAGAAGTAGAGCTGAATGAAGGTCATGATATAGACACAGAATGTTCAAGGTACAAGAGTCCTTCTAAGACGAACATCTTCAAGTTTAAGGCAAAGGCCACAAGAAGGAGATTTCTTTCTCTTAGAAAATTCTCATTTAGAAAGTTTGTTCTGGACTAGGGAGAGAGACATTCCCATCCCAGCTCCCACACAGGTCAGTAGTAACATCTCCTAAGACAGTGGTCTTCAACTGAGGCATGTTCAGCCCCAGAGGCCTATGAAGACTTTACAAGGAGTTCAAAGTCAAGATGATTTTAAGAAAATCAATTTTCAGATCCTCAATTTTCTTGTTTCTTTTGTTCTAAATGATTGCTGTCAGTTAGTTTCCTTCAGGTTCTCTTTTCCTACCTACTGTTTTACGGTTATCCTTTCCCCTCTTTCCAAAAGAAAGGCACACTCCTCACCCATCTTGGATCTCACGGTTGTGCACCAAAGGAGAGTGTGCGTGTGTTGTGGAGGATTTGATGTTTTGGTGTTGGTGCTGAGAAAGTAACCCACCGGATAACAAAACTTCCTGTCAGCCAGGTGTTTCCTATCCTTAAATTCAAGTTATCAGCTAATCATCTCAACAAAAAATCATTTTTTATATTATTATATTAGTTTTGGGCTTGTAACTTAAGAGGACTTTGAAGCATTGAGTGACACTTGTTTATAACAAATGCCTTCCATTTCCATCATCTTATTTATATAAAGAACATTTCCCAAGGCTTACATACATCTAAACAAAGAATATGGTTGATGCTGAATGCTGTCTCATTTCAGCAAAAAGTAATTTTCGGCCATGCATTTCCGAACCAATTTTTTAATTAGCCCTCCACCTCATTAATAAACTTTTTCTGATAAATTTTAATTTTATGTAATATTATTTATCAAAGTTTGTGATATATTTTTGTTTTGATCAATTATGTACGTATATTACTTGTAGTGATAACTCAATCCAGAAGAAATGTTTAAATAATTAAAGTCCAGTGGTCATAGCAAATGTTTTTAAATTCCACTTCAACTTATATAAATAATTTTTGTCACAGAGAAATATAAAATTGTGATCAATAAAAGTCTTTCAAGCATAAAAATACATAAGGATAAAATTCTATAGAGGAAGTGAATTTGGAATATAAGTTAAAGGAGGAGAAAAGAATGATGTAAAATTTCCTGCTGAAAAAGAGGTGAATCATACATGTACGAGTTCCTTTTGTATTTCTAGTTCATTGGATTAATTTTAAAAAATTATATAATAGTTTATTTTAAAATGCCAGTATTTACAAAGTACCAGAAAATATATCCTTTGCAATGATAAAACTTATGATAAACATTTTAAAGATCAACTTAAAAATATGCAAGGGGATACATAGTTTTCAAATTCTTTGGGGGAACTTATGAGCAGAATTGCTGGAAAACCACTGAGTTAGGATCCTGCAAGCCAAGCCAATTTTTGTTCTGTTTTGTCCTAAATTAACAGAGACCACAAGGGGACCGTGATAAAAGGGCTCCTCGTCCTGGTAACTGCTCATTAGTACCAAGAATAAACTTCTAGCATAGAGCCAGGCTCATAAAACTCTATCTTCCCATTTCACATTCCATTGGCTTCATATTTGGCCAGCCACCTCTCTTCCCCCTTACTTTCCACTCTGCCTCCTCCATGAAGTGCAAACCAGAGCTATATGGAATCCTTGCATTTCCCCAAAACCTCCATCACATTTTCAACCTCAGGCCTTTGCTCAAGTTGCTTCCTCTGCCTGGGATCCCCTTGACTTCTCCCTTTACTTCCTCATCTCCATCAGACAGTAAATTTCTCCCACAAACTGCCATCCATAACTGGCCCTTAATTTAGGGTGACCTACCATCCAGTTTGCCCAGGGCTCAGAGATTTCCTTGGAAGGAGGGACTTTCAGTGCTGAATCGAGAAAAGTCCCATCCTTATTGGCCACTCTACTCTTATATGTTCAAGGGACTCGTAATTGGACCTGGGCAAAGTGATCCCAACTTTAGATTGTTAATTTATGTCTTCTCCTTCTGACAGATTTCTCACCTGGGGAAGACAATCACTCTTCCATATTCCAAGAGCAGTTTCTCAGGATAATACAATTCAGATGCTTCAAGCATTTAAGTTACTCGATTTCCAATTACCAATTTATACTTCAAAAAGCAGTTATTTTGGGGCCTTAAAAGAAACACTCCCTTCTAATTAATTGAACTCATTAAACTTGCATATTCAATTCTTTCTAGTGCATGCCTTAGATCATCACTTCAAAATAATTTATCTACAAAGATTGGGGCTCTTAATCTCCTAAAAATAAGTTCAAGAAAAGCATTATAAATTTTCTGTGAGTATATGAATGCATGTTTAGGGATGTGGAAGATAGAAGTTTGAGATTAACCCTTAGGAGAGTTTCCAGAGTTCACTCAGATCAGAATGTGATCAGGAGCGGAGAAGCCATATAGACAATTATCTAACTGAGCCTCAGTACCCGATCTGCACAGTAACCACAGTAACACCTATTTTATTAAGTTACTGAAAGGATTTAGAGAGGCAGTGTAATAACTTGGTTAGGAGCACAGATTTGGGAGCTAGGAAGCTCAGGTTTGAATTTTGTCTTTATAGCTGCGTGACCTTGGACAAGTCACTTAACATCTGTACCTCAATTTCTTTATCTGTAAAATGGGAATAACAATAGAAGCTGCTTCCTAGGTTTATTATGAAGATTAAATGAACGAATATGTGTAAAGTGCTCAGAACAGTGCCTGACACATGGCAAGTGATCCATAAATGTTGGTCAAATCAGTGCACGGTAAGTGCCTGGAACATTAATAGACACCGAGGAAATGGAAGCTATTATTGTATATATAGGCATTCTTTCTTAGAATAATTGGATTCAACAGAAGTTCAACAGATTACTGAACCATGAGACTAGATTTTCTAACTCTTCACTAAGAGTCCTTTGTTCAAATTATTTAGGGCTCGCTGAGAAAAGACTTTGAAAGGACAGTTGTGTTTCGTTTTGTTTTTTGCATTGATAAGAAAATCTGACAATTGACAGCAGAATTATTTTAAATAAATTGTTTTATATTTATAAAGCTATTCCTGAAGTTTTCACTCTAAGTGTTTTATTTTCATCAGTGTTCTGCTTGCCCAGGCAGAAGAGCCAGCATGGGTAGCGCTGTTCCGGGTCCGGGTCAGCAGAGGCCTTCCCCAGCAGGGCTCCCCTTGGTACACAGGACGGCGAAACAAATTTTGGATTACCATGGTAACTCAGGGAGCATCTAGAAAATTTTCCAAATGAAACATTCATTCAGGGCCTCAACAGACATGGCCCAGGGGGAGCGGAGAGGGGTGGGGTGGGAAGACAAAAATGTACTGTCCCTCACCGAACCAAGTTCACAAGTCTTTTGGAGAGAAAGAATGTAAAATAATCACTACCTTGTTTTCCTTGATTTAAAGATGCTTTTTTCTCCCTTCACATTTTAAAGCTTCTGAAATCATGCGTTGCCGAATGAGTTCATTTAATGTTATGGGGCCTCCTGACCTAGATATCTATTATTAACCTAATAGATCCAAAGACGTCTTACAATCTATCACTTTTTGGAATTGAAAAGATGTGTTAGACCACTGTGCCATGTGCTATGACTGAAGCTCATACAAAGGACAGAAGGGGCCAAGCAGAGGCGGAGGAGGAAAGCGGCCTGAGCGGAGTGGAACTCTCTGGAAAGTTTTTTGCAAGCTTCTCTCTTGGTTCTGAATTATTTGGATACAGAACAAGATACAGGATTCTATCAGCAGGATGCAAATCAAATTGCCTTCTCTTCCTCTCTGCCTCCCTTTTTCTATTAAGTAAACATGGTATACCAGCTTCACCTTCTAACACACAGATGACAGAAAGACCAGAGAATCAGGACTTGGTGGAGGCAAGGGAGCACTGCCAGCCTTTCAAGAGAAGGCAGGAGTTCAGAGTCCTATGAAGCATCCTCTAATTTGGGGGTGCTGGCATTTAAGTCAAACTTTAAAACCATTGAGCAGGCCTCACTTGTGGGCCAGATTCGGCCCAGCAGCTAACAATTTGCAACCTCTGCTCTGAAACTTAGGCATTAAGCTCTGAGTTTCAATAAGACCTAGAATAGGAAAAAAGGTGTGGCACTATTAGGAAACTGGAAATAGGTGAATGGTTCATCAGACTTAGGGGTCATTCATCCAATTCCTAATTGCACAAATGGGGAAACCGAGGCTTGAGAAGAGAAGTGCCCAAGGGCACACAGTTTCTGGCAACAGGTGACCCTTGCCGCAAGAACAAGGAAAGTCTTGGAAAGCAGAGACTGTTACAAAGCAGTCCTCTGCAGCCAGTCGGACTGACGCTCACTCCTCTCCCCCAGATCTCCCTTTTGCTCATATGTTTCTGTCCTTTAGTTTGCAACTGTGACTTGATAGGTATGTCCTCTACTGAACTCTGGACGCTCCCCATTGGATCCCTAGGGACTGTTCCAGGCTTCATCTGGAGTCTCTGCACTGACTTCTTGGCCAGGAGTTGGTGCTGTTTCTGAGTCTGCTGACACTGTAGTCCCCTGCCCACTCCCAAGGCTTCCTGCTGGGCCTGTCTCAGGCCTCACCTGGGCTGGCTGTGACACACAGCATGTACGGGCCACAAATAGGGCTTGATCTCAGTCTGCCTGAATCCCAGGCTCCCTCCGCTCAGATACACTACTTCCCAGGATTAGTATTTCCCTGTGGAAAGAAAAGGTAAATTCGAATGTCATTTTGTGTCTGTGAACTATAAAGTGAATTTGGGAGCATTTCAATTTTGCTCTTTTTTGCCTTTTTTTGGCTATCTCATAATCAGGGCCAACCTTGGCCATACCCATTAGGCATAGCAAGTACAGTCTATAGGGTCCATGATACTTTTTTGGGTCCATGAAAATTTTAATTTGAATTTTCTTTTAAAACCAGAACAAAAATAAATATAATCATAATGAATATACAAACATACATAATGCCATTGAACTGTACACTTAAAAGCAACTGAAATGGTAAATTTCATGTTATGTGTGTTTTACCACAATACAAAAAGTGAATCCAGCCTGGATTATATTAACCTTTTTACCAACACATTCTTTTTTTGAGGCATAGTTGACACACAATTTTAAGTTTCAGGTGGACAACACAGTGCTTAACAACTCTGTATGCTATGCTGTGTTCACCACAGTGTGGCCACCATCTGTCAACGTACAACGCTAGTACAATACCACTGACAATATTCCCTATTCTGTACCTTTCGTCCCAGTGGCTTATTAATTCCATAACTAAAAACCTGTACCTCCCCCTTTCCTCTGGCAACCACCAGTTTGTTCTCTGTATTTATGTGTCTGTTTCTGTTCATTTGACAACACAGTCTTAAAATATAATTTTTGATAGTTTTTAAGGGAGGAAGGGGCTTCAAAATTCAAAATTCAAAATTCCCCCGGGGCCCGTGGCAGTCACAAGTCAGTCCTGCTAGTAGTGAGTAGCTGGCTAATTCACAACAATGGTAAGTTTCGTATTTAAAGACCAAATCATGTGCCTCGAAGGTGGCACACCACGACCCAGGTTCCCAGCACCTGTTCCCACGTGAGGGAACAAAGCTTGTTCAGGTGAAAGTGTGAGTACTGCGGCTCCTTCACATAGTCTGTCCAACTGACAGACAGTTGGAGGCGATAACTATTTCTCACAACTTTGTTCCTATTTGACCCAGTGTGACCTTTGTAATTATATATCTCTTTAAGACAGGATTATTCAGTGACTCCCCAATTTTTCAATGTCTTAAAGCTTGATGGAAATCCCACTTTTACTCAGGGCAAGTAAAATAAACTAACTAAAACCTGCTTTAGTTTGGGCTGGAGTTATACCAACATGCTTGGTACAATTAATGCATTTTGAGAAAACAAGTGGGTGTTTCTTCCAGAAGCACAGTTTATGTTGCAGTGAGATCTTTCGCACAGTCCCTTGGGGGAGAAATCATGAATATGCACTTGGGAGGCATGGGGAGGGTGGTCCCTGGAGTGTCTCCACCGAGTTTGCCTGATCCTTCTGGAAGGGCAATGTCACTCCAGCCACAGAGAAATTACTAACTGGCTGAGAAAGGGAAAAGGGGTGGGGAACAATGAAGAAATATCACATTAAAATTCAAAGCGAAGTGAAAGCTTGTCTGGAGCAAGGGTGAATGACTCAGCAAGAACCCTCTTTCCTGGTTTTCCAGTGACTGCTCTCTGCAATTCTTATATTAAATAAAAAAAAGCAGATTCTCATTATCCACTTGAAGTAATTCCACTACTCACCAGATGGCAAATAAGCAACGAACACATTTCTTAGAATATTTTTTAAATCCTAAAATGAAAGCAGTGCTTAGGATTACAAATGCTTGGCAGATTTGGTCATTGAGAGGAACTTGGCCTTTGGCAGAGTGAAAGAGGTTTTGGTTTGAAGTCTAGTTCTGCTTGTTTGTTCATCTCTGCAGTGCATGGTTATCAGTTCACATTCCTACACCCAATTCCCTTTCCTCTGGTGACAGTTACTAACAACCACCCCCCCCACCTCCAATTTTTCTTGCAAAATAATAATAACATACACAGTCCACTCAATTTATTTACAGGCTGTGCTATTCTGGACATGGGGGTTTATAGCAGGTACGAATCAAAGTCCTTGATGAAACATTTTCAGGAATTCAGGTTTATGTGGTATATAGGTGGGCATGTGGTCTGGATTACCCCTTAGCATAATCTCTCCCCTTAAGCATTCATTCAGTAACTGGTTCAGAAATGTACATGTGTCTTAGATGGGGTTCCCTAGAAGCAGAGCCTGAGGCGAGGATTCAGACATATAAAGACAGAGCGTGCTCTCAGGACAAACAGGTAAGGGACTGAGGGAAGCAAGATAGAGAAGAGAAAGGAGCCAGGCAGAGACCTGGTATCAGGTAAAACCCATATTGAGTCTATTTATGGAAGGGGATGCTTGCTTCTGGAACACAAATTGGGTTAGTTGTTTCTGCCTTGAGGCAAGGAGGCTGCCGCTTTAGAACTTGTTATCTGTTAGTCCTTTGTCTAGAGATAGAGGTTGTTTAACCTTCAAGGCATCCCTGGGCGAGAGGTTCTTATCACCTAGAGCAACTCTAATTAAGTCAAGGTCACAGGTTTAAGCTGCTGGCCACAGCTTTCAAACAGCTGTGGGTGGTAGGAAGCGGGGTAAAGAAGGGGAGGGGAGCACCAGCTAACAGAGTGGATCTGGGTGGAGCACCGAAAGCAGGCTTCTACTACTCCACGTATCCCAACCAGGCTAATCTTAGACAGTGAGAGTCTGTTCTGGAACTTCTGTTAGAACAATTAGAAAAATAATTTCTCTTTTTGCTCCTTGTGAAATTAGTAGGATGCATTCCTGCAGCTGCTTGACCCCACAAAGAGTCAACTGAGAGGAAACAAGTTTCGAGAAATAGGACCGGATTCTGATAACATTGTCTGAACTTCACAGCCGGCTCTCTAATCAGACACATGGCCTTGGTGGCAAGTGATGTCCAGTTAGGCAGAGCGTGAGAGGTGATGAGTCCCAGGAGCACAAATATTTGAAGGAAGAGCCAAGAAGAAGCTCTTATGGAGGATGCCGAGAGGTCAGAAAAGTAGGAGCCAAATACAAGGAGAGGTTTTGAACCTATGTCAGTAATACTTGCATAAATTCCTTTGTGGAATGAGTTTTGTGAAAGATTTCCAGGTGACACAGTCCCCCTTTTTCTAGATCTTTGGAAGTGTGAAATGGACATGTGTGTATTTTTGCCTCCATGCTAATACCCCCTTCTTACAGACTCTGATGCCTGAATAGCTCCTGCTCATCCTGTAATCCCACCTCCTCTGGGCACGTTTTCTTAGAACCAGTGAAGACTAAGGGCTACTGGGTGGCTCAGTAGGTTAAGTGTCTGCCTTCAGCTCAGGTCACAATCTCAGTGTCTGGGATTGAGCCCTGCTGTGTGGTCCCTGCTTCTCCCTCTACCTCTGCCCCTGCCTTCCCACTCATGATGTCTCCCACTCTCTCTCTATCTCAGATGGATACATAAAATCTTAAAAAAAAAAAAAAAAGAACCAATGAAAACTAACCGAAAGGCAGCCAAATTCTCCGGATAATTTTAGCTGAGAAGCCCAATGACTGTGTCTGATGGACATTTTAACTAAAAAAGCCATAGTGTGTGAGCCTAAATCAGCACAGGGACAAGCCAGCACCATAGCCAGTTGCAAGGTAAAATAATGGGAGAAGAGGCACCTTGGAAAGACAGAAGAAACTGGTCCTCACAGAGAAACAGGTTAATAAAGCAAATATAAAAGGAGCAGAAACCAAAAATCATGCAATTTCATGTGAACTAGAAGGGTAGCTTTGTGTCCTGATTTTCTATTTTCAATCCTTATCACCTGCACAGCCTCATTTCCTGCCCCCAGATGTATAAGACATTGTCCATTGGCCTCTTACAATAATGCATCCTTCTCATAAGCTAACTCAAGTGGCCTTCGGTTCTATTACAAGTCCTGTCTGAAATACGAGACACAATGCTTATTGCATTTATGTGGCCTGTTAAATGGATGTATATTACATTAGACAGTATCGTAGATTGATGTATTGGCACCAATTCTTCCCCCTTGCCTGCATCCACACATACCCTTTGCCATGTGACTTTCAAGTCCCCCTCATTAGAAGCAGAGTATATTTCTCCTTACTGTGTGGAAAGCCTCAAGACTTGCTTTGGTCAAAAAAAATATTAGCAGACATTATGCAAGCAGAAGCTTCAAATATGCTTATGCTATTGGGCCTGCCTTCTTTTTACCTCCACCCTCACCATGCGACAGACTGTCCCCCGGTAGCTATCGGCCCGTCAGCCTGAGCCCCAGAGCAAAGACTTATGCAGTATATGTGAACTTGACTCTTAACAAGCAGCCAAGTCAGGTGAACCTGCAGCTTGCAGCAGAGACACCAGCCAAATGCAGTCTCCATGGGTCAACTCTGAGACACACCAGCAAGAACACATGGGTTTGGGATGACTTGCGACACAGAATTATTGTGACTATGGCCTACTGATAGGTACACTGACAACTCCTGCAATATTCCAGCCCAGAAATGCTATTATACCTTTCCTAAACTTACGGAAATTTCCCTGGCCTTCCTCCTCATTTCACTGGGGGAGCTGTGTGGTAAGCTCAGCTTTGCTCATCAGGCCTCATAGTATCCCCGCTGTCATGAGGCTCCACTGGACACATGAACTTTTGTTCTCCTCGGGGCTCACTCTAAAAACATCATTCTTGGGGTGCCTGGGTGGCTCGGTTGGTTAAACAACCAACTCTTGATTTCAGCTCCAGTCATGATCTTAGAGTCGTGGGATCGAGCCCCACTCAGGGCACACTCAGGGCAGGGCGCTTATTCCTCTCCTTCCACTCTTTCCCCTACCTCTGTCTCTCTCAAATAACAAACAAATAAAATCTTTAAAAACAAACAAACAAAACCCCACATCATTCTTCAAGCTCATGGCTGAACTCTAACAAGCCTCATCTACAGCAGGTGCTGAATTTTGGAACCTAACAGTAAACCTGTTCTGCCACAGCCAGGCCAAGAAACAGTTAAGTAAGAAGGCCACCAGACACTCACAGGTAATTTACATAAATTATTTCATGTAATCCTCAGAGTAAGCCTTAAAATATATACTTAAAAATGTCATATTTTCTCCATTTTCCATCAGCGGTTGAGAGAACTTGAGTGGTGTGGCCAAGGTCGTCCAGCTGATAAATGGAAGAATGAATCAGGACTCAGTTGGTGTTCTTTCCTCAGCATAGGTTCTAAGTCCCAATGTGTCTAGTGCCCTTCAGCACACATCAACTTAACGTAGCTAAGAGGAGACCCAGGAGTCGTGGAATCTGATTTTCTTACTTCAGAGGAAAGGTCAAGTGAGATTAAGGTGGATTAGAATCCAAACCTCATGACTGAAATTGAGGACACGTTCAGGGCACCGGCTGCCCCAGCTCTTGGAAAGGACTAAAATTCTTTGCCCAAAGAAAAACAGTATTTATTTAACAAGGTCTGCCATGCTATAAGAGAAACAAACAAACAAACAAAACCTGCCTGGTGATTGTCCAGTGTAACCCAGTTTATGGAGTATTTTCACATCCAAGATACCCTTTGAGACTCCCACCAGCCCCGGAAGACACTAATCCCTGTGCCCTCTGCCAGTTCTCCCTAGGGTCTCAGAGTGACTGAGTGTCCCATTCAAACCAGAATTGAGACAGGATGAGGGCCGGCTTCTGTGCTGACCTGTCAATTTTTGTCTCTTGGCTACATGTAAGCTGAGAGAGGCCCTTCTCAGAGGCTCCAGCTACACTCAGCCTCTGCTGGCTCTGAGTGTCTTGCATTTCAAGAAGCTGCCAGCAGGCCTAGGGCCAGAAGAAGATCCCATTAAGGAATATGAAACATATGCTTCACTGTTTCTTTGTTGCTGTTAAGAAGACGAAAGAATTAATCATAAGTGAGTTTCTAGAAGTGAACAAGGATAGTACCAGAATCAAGAGTGCAAGAGAAAACACGAATTAAAAAAACTTATAAAATGCAAACTTGAAAAGATTGTGAAGTTTCAAGGTGTTGGCCAACTGGCTACCTTGCAATGACTTTTCTCTCCCTTCTGCATACTCCAAAGTTTGGAAATGTTACTTTTCAGACATATCCCCCAAGTATTAGCAATATTTTTGCAAGACTTGTTAGTGATGCATAAGAAATTCCAATAAAACTTCATAAAATTGAAGTTAAGATTCTCCAACTGTATTTTTACTCTTTTTTTTTTAAATTAGTTTCAGAGGTAGAATTAAGTGAGTCATCAGTTGCATACAACACCCAGTGCTCATTACATCATGTGCCCTCCTTAATGCCCATCACCCAGTTACCCTTTTCCCCCGCCCACCTCCCCTCCAGCAACCCTCAGCTTGTTCCTTACAGTTCAGCATCTCTTATGGTTTGCTCTTCTTAAATACAATGTCAAAAGCTACCTCCTTGCATCTGGACAGCTGGGCTCTGTCAAGTTTCTCCTTTGGGAATATCACGAATATGCAGTGGTGAATACCGCTCGGAGCCCCTTCAGTGCAGGATTGCGGCCCCAACTGCCAGAAGTGCTGTTGGCAGACAGTCTTTGGCCATCAGGCCCTTCAAGGATTGTCTCATCTGTAGAGAGTAGCCTCAACCAAGGGCAGTTTTTCAGGTCTGGCCATACCGAGTGAATAAAGACGCAGAAAATGAAACTCTGAGTTCTTCAACCTAGCTTTGGAAAATTTGGAGGGGCCATCCTCAATCCGCAACTCACTTCAAGGGAGCCAAGGTTACCATCGGGCTTGCTCACAGGTTGATTTCTCCCTCTGTCAGCTTCCTTCCCTTTCCTTCAGCAGGAATTGATTCCAAGGGCACTTCCTGGTAAACATCCAGCACATTAAACTCCCCCTCAGATCTGTTTCCTAGAAAATTTAGTTTGAGATAGTAAATTGCTTCTATATTTTTTCAACTTTTACACAGACAATTTTTTTTTTAGAGCAGCTGTATAGGTTCACAGCAAAATTGAGCAGGAGGAACAGGAGTTTCTTCTATATTCCCAGCTCACCACACACAGAGCCTCTCCCACTATCAAAATCACACAGCAGTATGGTTCATTTGTTGCAAATGATAAGCCTACAATGACATATCATCATCACTCAAAGTCCATAGTTTATATCAGGGTTCTATAGGGTTTTTTTTTTTTAAAGACCAAGTCTTTTTTTTTTTTAATTTTATTTATTTATTTGACAGACAGAAATCACAAGCAGGCAGAGAGGCAGACAGAGAGAGAGAGGGAGAAGCAGACTCCCCGCTAAGCAGAGAGCCCGATGCGGGCCTCGATCCCAGGACCCTGGGATCATGACCTGAGCCGAAGGCAGAGGCTTTAACCCACTGAGCCACCCAGGCGCTCCAGGTTTTTTTTTTTAAGATTTTATTTATTTATTTGACAGAGATAGAGAGCCCAAGTAGGCAGAGCGGCAGGCAGAGGGAGAGGGAGAAGCAGGTTCCCCAAGGAGCGGGGAGCCTGATGCCGGACTCAATCCCAGGACCCTGGGATCATGACCTGAGCCTAAGGCAGCCACCCAGGTACCCAAGGTTCTATAGGTTTTGACAAATGTTTAAGGACAGTATCCACAATTACATTGTCATACAAAACAGTTTCATTGCCTTAAAAAGCCCTTGTGCTCTGCCTATTCATCCCACCCCCCATCCTTTATCTCTGGCAACCACTGGTCTTTTATTGCCTCCACAGTTTTGTCTTTTCCAGAATGTCATATAATTGTAATCATACAGTATGTCGCCTTTCAGATTGTCTTCTTTCACTCAATAATATGCTTTAAGCTTCCTCCGTGTCTTTTCATGACTTGATTGTTCATGGTTTTTTAGTGCTGAATAATAATCCATTGTCCGGATGAACCACAGTTTATTTATCCATTCATCTACTGAGGGATATCTCGGTTGCTTCCAGGTTTTGGAAATTATGAATAAAGCTGCTATAAGCATTCCTATGCAGGTTTTTTTCTGAACATAAGTTTTCAACTCATTTGGATAAATACCAAGGAGTGTGTGATTGCTGGATCATATGTTAAGAATATATTTAGTTTTGTAAGAAACTGCCAAATTGTCTTCCAAAGTGGCTGAACCATTTTGCATTCTAACCAGCAATGTATGAGGGTTCCTATTGCTCCACATCCTTGTCAGCATTTGGTATTGTCAGTGTTCAGGATTTTGGCCATACCGCTAGGTATGTAGTGGTATCTCATTGTTGTTTCAGTTTGCATTTCGCTGGCGACATCTTTTCCAATGCCTGTTTGCCGCTATGCATCTTTTTTGGTGAGATATCTGTTAAGGTCTTTGGCCCATTTTTTTTTTATTTGTGTTGTTTGTTTACTTACTGTTGCATTTTAAGAATTCTCTTAATTCTTTGGAGAACAGTCCTTTATCAGATGTGTCTTTTGCAAGTATTTTTTCCCAGTCTGTGGCTCGTCTTCTTCTGACATTGCTTTTGCAAAACAGAAGTTTTTAATCTTAAGGAATTCCAGCTTATCAATTATTTCTTTCTTGGATTGTATCTTTGGTTTTCTATCTAAAAAGACATCACTACACCCAAGGTTATCTAGGTTTTCTCCTCTGTTAACATCTAGGAGTTTTATAGTTTCACATTTCACATTGAGGTCTATGATCCATGTTGACTTAATTATTTGTGAAAGATGTAAGATTGATGTCTAGATTTTTTTTTGTACTGTAGATGTCCAGTTGTTCCAGAACCATTTCCTGAAAAGACTATATTTTGTTTATTATACCACCAATGGTTCATGTCAAAGATAATTTGACTATATGAGCATCTATTTATAGTTGACACACAATATCACATTAATTTCAGGTGTACAACATAGTGATGTGACAAGTTTATACATTATGCTACGCTCACCACAAGCGTAGCTACCATCTGTCACTACACAGTGCTACTACAATATCATTGACTGTTTTCTCTATGCTATACGTTTTATCCCCATGACTTATTCATTTCATAACTGAAAGTCTGTATCTGTCAGTCTCCTTCACCCATTTTGCCCATCCCCATCTCCCTGCCCTCTGGCAACCATCAGCTTTTTCATCTTGTTCTTTGTATTTAAGGGTCTGTTTCTGCTTCTGTTTTGTTTTTTAGATTCACATGTAAGTGAAATCATATGGTATTTGTTTTGTCCTGTCTGACTTATTTTACTTAGCATAATAGTGTCTAGATCCGTCCATGTTGCCACACATGGCAAGGTCTCATCCTTTTAATGGCTGAGTCATGGTCCAGTGTGTGTGTGTGCACATATATATGTATATGTATATGTGTATGTGTATGCATATGTGTATATATGTATATGTGTGTGTATGTGTGTATATACACACACACATACCATCTTCTTTATCCATTCATCTATGCATGGATGCTTGGCTTGCTTCTATAGCTTGGCTCTTGTAATAATGCTGCAATAAACATACAGGTGCATGTATCTTTTTGAATTAGTGTTTTTGTTTTCTTTGGGTAAATACCTAGTAGTGGAATTACTAGGTTATATGGTATTTCTATTTTTAATTTTTTTTAATTAATTTATTTATTTTCAGCGTAACAGTACTCATTGTTTTTACACCACACCCAGTGCTCCATGCAATATGTGCCCTCTCTATAATCCACCACCTGGTTCCCCAACCTCCCACCCCCCGCCCCTTCAAAACCCTCAGGTTGTTTTTCAGAGTCCATAGTCTCTCATGGTTCATCTCCCCTTCCAATTTCCCTCAACTCCCTTCTCCTCTCCATCTCCCCATGTCCTCCATGTTCTTTGTTATGCTCCACAAATAAGTGAAACCATATGATAATTGACTCTCTCTGCTTGACTTATTTCGCTCAGCATAATCTCTTCCAGTCCCGGCCATGTTGCTACAAAAGTTGGGTATTCATCCTTTCTGATGGAGGCATAATACTCCATTGTGTATATGGACCACATCTTCCTTATCCATTCGTCCGTTGAAGGGCATCTTGGTTCTTTCCACAGTTTGGCGACCGTGGCCATTGCTGCCGCTGGCGTCTTCTGCTCCTGTAGAGATCCAGACGTGTATAGTTCTGATCTCAGGCTGATTTCATGGGTGATCGGAGTTCTTTCTTAGGTAATCAGCTCACTTTAGGGAACAGGTTGAAACGGCGCCTCCTCCTACTTCCCTGCCATCTTGTCTCCTCTCTCTATTTTTAATTTTTTGAGGAATCTCTATAATGTTTTCCACAGCGACTGTATCAATTTACACTCCCACCAACAGTGCATGAGAAGTCTCGTTTCTCCACATCCTCGCCAATGCTTGTTATTTCTTGTCTTTTTTATTCTAGCCATTCTCATAGGCATAAGGTGATATTTCATTGTGGTTTTGATTTACATTTCCCTGATAATTAGTGATGTTAAAAATCTTTTCATGTGTCTGTTGGACATTTGTAGTCCCCTTTGGAAAAATGTCTATTCAAGTCCTTTGCCCATTTTTAAATTGGATTATTTGTTATTTTGGTGTTGAGTTGTATAAGTTCTTTACATGTTTTGGTTATTAACCCCTTCTTGGATATACCATTTGCGACTATCTTCTCCATTCAGTAGTATGCCTTTTCATTTTGTCTATGGTTCCATGTTGTTGTTCTTTTGATGAGAACATTTAAGATTTATTCTCACAGCACCTTTCAAGTATACAATACTGTATTGTTAATTACGGTCACCATGTTAATACTGTATTGTTAATTATGGTCACCATGCTGTACTTGTCCTTGGAACTGGTCCTTGGAAACTTGGAATTAGTCCTTGGAACTAATTAATTTTTATTTTAAAGATTTTATTTATTAATTTGACAGAGAGAGATCACAAGTAGGCAGAGAGGCAGGCAGAGGGAGAGGGGAAGCAGACTCCCTGCTGAGCAGAGAGCCTGATGCAGGCCTCAACCCCAGGACCCTGATATCATGACCTGAGCCGAAGACAGAGGCTTAACCCACTGAGCCACCCAGGTGCCCCACTAATTCATCTTATAATTATGAATTTATACCCTTTGCAGGATGCCTGGATGGCTCAGTCAGTTAGGCATCTGCCTTTGCCTCAGGTCATGATTCTTGGGTCCTGGGATCAAGTCCCACATTGGGTTCCTTGCTTAGTGGGGAGGCTTCTTCTCCCTCTGACTGCTGCTTCCCTTGCTTGTGTACTCAATCTCTCTCTCTCTCTCTCTCTGACAAATTAATAAATAAAATCTTAAAAAAAAAAGTTCTTACGCTTTGACTAGCATTTTCCCATGCCTGTATCACTTCAGCCCCTGGCAACCATCAGTCTATTCTCTATGTCTATGACACTACGTTTGTAGATTTCACATATAAGTGAGATCATGCAGTATTTGTCTTTATCACTAAATATTCATCTATGTTGTTGTAAATGGCAGAATTTTTTTGTGGCTGAGTAATGTTTTATATAGTTGTATATGTGTGTGCATACACATTTTCTTTACCCAGTCATATGTTGATGAACACTTAGGTTGTTTCCATGTCTTGGCTACTCTGAATAAAGCTGCAATGAACATGGGAGTGCAGATATCAAGATAGTGACTTCACGTCCTTGACCATTTTTAATTGGATTATTTGGGGGTTTTTTTTTGCTACTGAATTGTATGAGTTCCTTATTTATTTTAGATATTAACCCCTTATCAGATATAAGGTTTGCAAATATTTCCTCCCATTTTTGAGGTTACTTTTTCATTTTATTAATTGATTCTTCTGCTGTACAAAGCCTTTCTTTTCTAAGATTTTATTTTTAAAGAATCTACACCAAACGCGGGACTCAAATTTACAACCCAGTGTTCAAGAGTCACATGCTCAACTACCTGAGCCAGCCAGGTGCTCCTACAGAATTTTTTTTCATTTGATGTAGTCCCACTTGTTTATTTCTCCTTTTTTCCCTTTTGCTTTTGGTGTCATATCCAAAAAATCAGTGCCAAGACTGATGCCAAGAAGCTTTTTCTCTATGCTCTAGGAATTCTTCTAGGATTTTTATAGTTTCGAGGCTTCTGTGTAAATCTTTAGTACATTGTTAAGTTGTTTTTGTGAGTGATGTAAGATAGGGATCCAATTTCATTCTTTTTTTATATGAATATCCAGTTTTCCTATCATCTTTTATTGAAGAGATTATCCTTTCACCATTGCATATTTTTGGCTCCTTTGTCAAATAGTAGTTGATGGTGTATATATGTGAGTTTATTTCTGGACTCTGAATTCTGTCCCACTGGCTCATGTGTCTGTATCTATGCCAGTACCATATGGTTTTGATTATTGTAGCTTTGTACTATAGTTTGAAATCAGGAATTGTGATTCCTCAAGCTTTGTTCTTTCTCAGAATTGCCTTGGCTATTATGGAGTCTTCAGGGGTTTCAAATTAATTTTAGGGTTGCTTTTTCATTTCTGTGAAAATACCATTTGAATTTTGAAAGGGATTGCTTTGAATCTATAGATGGCTTTGGATAGTATGGACGTCTTAATAACTCTTTCGATCCATGAACATAAGAGATCTTTCCATTTGTTTGTAACTTCTTCAATTTATTTCATTATCTTACAGTTTTTGGTGTATAGAGCTCTTACTTCCTTGGTTTAATTTATTCTTAAGTAGTTTATTGTCTTTGATGCTTATAAACGGGATTCTTTTTAAATTTCTTTTTCAGATAGTTCATTGTTAGTGTATAGAAATGTAACTGATTTTTTTTTTTTTTTGTATGTTGATTTGAGATTTTAGGGAATTAGTTTATTAGTTCTAACAGGTTTTGGTGAAATCCTTAGGGTTATATATATATATAAGTTTATATCATCTGCACCTTCCCTTCCAGTCTGGGTTCCTATTATTTCGTTTTCTTTCCTGATTGCTCTGGCTAGGACTTCTGGGACCGTGTTGAATAGGAATGGTAAGAGTCGACATCCTTTTCTTGTTCCTGATCTTCAAGGTTTAACCTTTTACAATTGAGTTTGTTGTTACCTGTGGGTTTGTCATTTACAGCCTTTACATTGTTGAAATATGTTTCTGCTATGCCCAATTTTCTGGGATTTTTTTTATCATAAAAATACGCTGAATTTTGCCAAGTGCTTTTTCTCCATCTCTTGAGATCATTGTAAAAGTACTGTCTTTCATTTTATTAACGTGGAGTATCATATTTTTGACTTGTGTATGTTGAACGTTCCTTGGATCTAGGGATAAATCCCACTTGATCATGATTTATGATCTTTTTAATGTGCTACTGAATTTAGTTTGCTTGTGTTTTGTTGAGAATTTTTACATCTCTATACCCCAGGGATATTGGCCTGTAGTTTTCTTGTAGTGTTTTAACCTGGCTGTGGTATCAGAGTAATGCTGGCCTTGTAAAATAAATTTGAGAGTATTTCTTCTTCAATTTTTTGGAAGAATTTGAGAAGCACTGACATTAATTCTTCTTTAAATATTTGGTTGTGTTCACTCATGAAACCCGTCTGGTCCTGGGCTTTTCTTTATTGGGAGGATTTGATAATGGATTCAATCTTTTTTTAGCCTGCTCAGATTTTCTATTTCTCCATGATTCAATCTTGGTAGGTTAAATGTTTTTAGGAATGTGTCCATTTTTCCTTGGTTGTCCAATTTGTTGACAAGTAATTTTTCATAGTAGTCTCTTCTGATTCTTTGTATTTCTTTGACATCAGTTTTAAAGTCTCCTCTTTCATTTATAATTTTATTTGAATCCTCTCTCTTTCTCTTGGTAAACTAGCTAAGGTTTGTTGATTTTGGTGTCTTTTCAAAAATTAACTTAGTTTTATTGATCTTTTCTATTATTTTTCTGCTATTTCATTTGTATCTGCCCGGATCTTTGTTATCACCTTCATTCTGCTGACTTTGGGCTTAGTTTGTGCTTCTTTTTCTAGTTCTTTTGGATGTAAAATTATGTTGTTTAGGGGTGCCTGGGTGGCTCAGTGGGTTAAGCCTCTGCCTTCAGCTCAGGTCATGATCTCAGGGTCCTGGAATCAAGCCCTGCATCAGGCTCAGCAGGGAGCCTGCTTCCCCCTCTCTCTCTGCCTGCCTCTCTGCCTACTTGTGATCTCTGTCTGTCAAATAAATAAATAAAATCTTTAAAAAAATCTGCTGTTTATTTGAGATCTTTCTTATTTTTCTTAACATAGGCATTTATCATTATAAAATTCCTTCTTATCACAGCTTTTGCTATAATGCCATAAATTTTGGTATATTGTGTTTCCATTTTCATTGTCTCAAGGTATTTTTTTACTTCCATTTTGATTTCATCTTTGACCCATTAGTTGTTCAGGAGTGTGTTGTTTAATTTTCACATATTTGTGAATTTTCCAGTTTTCCTCTTGTTATTGATTTCTAGCTTCATACCATTGTGGTTAGAAAAGATACTTAGTAAGATTTTAATTTTTTTAAATTTGCTAAGACTTTTTTTTTTAAGAATTTTTTTAAGGATTTTTATATATTTATTTGAGAGAGAGAGAGAGTGAGAGACCACAAGCAGGTGTAGTGGTAGAAATAGACTCTCCACTGAGCAGGGAGCCTGACACAGGGCTCTACCCCAGGACCTTGGGATCATGACCTGAGCCAAAGGCAGACTCGCAACTGACTGAGCCATCCAGATACCCCACTAAGACTTGTTTTATGACCTAACATATGATCTCTCCTGGAAAATGTTCTATGTGCTCTTGAGAAGAATGTGTATTCTACTGCTATTAGGTGGAATGTTTTGTATATGCCTGTTAGATCCATTTGGTTTAAGTATAGTTCAAGTCCAATGTCTCATTATTTTTCTGTTTGGATGATCTTTCCATTGTTGAAAATGGGGTACTAGAGTTTCCTATCACTATTGTATCCTTATCTATTTCTCTCTTCATATCTTTTAACAATTGCTTCATATATTTAGGTGTTCCAGTATTGGATATAGAGTGAGTGAGTGGGAGGGACAGGGGGAGAGAAAGAACCTGAAGCAGGCTCCATGCCCAGTGTGGAGTCCCAGGAGAGGATTGATCTCATGACCCTGAGATCATGATCTGAGCCAAAAGCAAGAGTCAGACAGTTAACCAATAGAGCTGTCCAGGTGCCCCTCTTGTTACAGTTTTCGATTTAAGTCTATTTTGTCTAATATCAGTACAGCTATCCCTGCTCTCTTTTGGTTTCCATTTGCATGGAACATCTCTTTCCATCTCTTCACTTTGAGCTTACATGTGACCTTGAAGCTAAAGTGAGTCTTTTGTAGGCTAACATAATTGGGTTTTAAAAATCTATTCAGGAGCACTTGGGTGGCTCAGTCAGTTCAGTGTCTGCCTTCAACTCAGGTCATGATCCCTGGCTCCAGCCCCACATTGGGCTCAGAGTCTACTTCTCCCTCTCCCTCTGCTTCTCCCTGGCCCATTTGTACTCTCACCCTCTTTCTCAAATAAATAAATAAAATCTTTAAAAATCTATTCAGCTGGGGCGCCTGGGTGGCTCAGTGTGTTAAAGCCTCTGCCATTGGCTCCAGTTGTGATCTCAGGGTCCTTGGGCTCTCTGCTCAGCGGGGAGCCTGCTTCCCTTCCTCTCTCTCCCTGCCTGCCTCTCTGCCTACTTGTGATCTCTGTCAAATAAATAAAATCTTTAAAAAAAATCTATTCAGCCATTCTATGCCTTTTGATTAGAGAATTTTATTTATTTCCATTTAAAGTAATTACTGATAGGTAAGGACTTACTATTCCTATCTAATTGTTTTTTGGAGTTCTTTTGTTATTTCTTCTCTTTTTGCTCCCTTCTTTTGTGACTTGGTGATTTTCCATAGAGGTATATTTTGATTCCCTTGTCTTTATCTCATCTGTATCTACTATAGGTTTTTGTTTTATGGTTACTTTGAGGCTTATTTGAACTCTCTTATATCTATATCTATTTTAACTTGGTGACAACTTCAACCATATACAAAATCTCGACCTTTTTACTATTCCCCTCTATTTTATGTTTTTGATGTCACAATTTACATCTTTTTACATTGTGTATCCATTAATAAATTATTGTAACTATACCTATTTCCAATACTTTTGTTCTCTAGCCTTTATTCTAGAGTTAAGTGGTTAACAACCACCATAATACAGTATTAAAATATTCTGAATCTGACTATATACTTTCTTACCTTTAACAGTGTGTTATATATTTTCATGCTAATAATTAGAATCCTTTTATACCAGTTTGAAGAACTCCTTTAATTACTTCTTGCAGGTCTAGTGGTGATGAACCTCCAGTTTTTGTTTGTTTGGAAAGCCTTTATTTTGCTTTCATTTCTGAAAGACAACTTTGCCAAGTATTCTTGGTAGCAACTTTTCCCCCCCAGTACTGAATATATCATCCTGCTCTCTTGGCCTGCAAGGTTTTTGCTGAGAAATCCATCTATAGCTTTATGGGGATTCTCTTATTTGAGAGAATTATTTTTTTCTTTTTCTGCTTTAAAAATCTTTGTCTTTGATTTTAATCAGACTTAGTGTAATGTGTCTTTGAGAAGTTTGGATTGAAATATTGGGATGACCAATGAAGCTAATAGCTTCATAAACTTAGATGTCCAAATTTCTCTCCAGGTATGGGAAGTTCTCAGCCATGATTCCTTTGAATAAACTTTCTACTCCTTTTTCTTTCTCTTCTTCTGGGATTCCAATAATGCGTAGATTGTTTATCTTAATGATGTCCTATGGGTCCCATAGGCTTTCTACTTTCTATTCTCTTTTCTTATTGTTGTTATTCTTCGAACAGGATAATTTCAGATGATCTGTCTTTGAGATTATTGATTTTTTTCTTCTTTGGTCCAGTCTTCTGTTAAAGATTCCTATTGAATTTTTCATTTCAGTCATTGTTTTCTCCAACTCCAAAATTTGTGAGAATTGTTTATTTTTTTATCTCTTTGTTGAAACTTATTTTATATTGTTTTCCTGATTTCATTAAGTTGTTTTCTGTGTTCTCTTATAGCTCTCTGAGCATGTTTAGAACAATTATTTTGAATTATTTCTCAGGGAATTAATGTATCTCTATTTCTTTGTGGTCAGTTACTAGAAGTTTATTGTTCCTTTGGTGGTGCCAGGTGTCCCTGATTCTTCATGATCTTCATTTTTAACATTGCATAGGTGTCTGCATATTTGAAGAAGTCACCTCTTCTAGATTTTATGGACTGACTTTGGCAAGGAAAGACCTTTACTTGTGGATAGGGGCATACTGAAGCATGCCGTGATGCCAGGCCTAGGGGTGAAGGGGTGCCATGTATGGGGTCATGTGGCAGTTCCAGGTCCCAAGTGACATGATGATAATGACTCAGGTAGCTGAGATCCATAAAATCAACAACTGTGTAGTTGTTCATGAATGCTGTGGGGAGTCCAAAATGCCCAAAAGGACTGTTGGGTACTTCTAGGTCCAGCAGTTAAAGGTCATTGGTGATAGCTATAGCCAGTTGTGTGCACACAGTCACCTGTGGGGGCCAGCTATAGGTGCCTGTGTAGTGTCAGGGGCTGGTTGCAGACGTATGGTGGCTCTAGCCAGAGCCAGCAGCAAGGACTAAAGCCAACTTCAGGCACACTAGCAGTTGTATGAACAGTGGCTGTCTGTGTGCACTTCTGTGGCCACAGGATCTCACCACAAACATGCACACAACAGTGGATGCTTGTGACAGGTGTTGGGTCAGTGGTGTACAATTGCACAGCTGGAGGAGCTAGCTACAGGTCATTCCAGTAGTGCAGGCCAGTGACAGGAGACAGGGTTTGATCTGTACCAGCATGCAACTTTGGGGGCTCTAGCTTTTGGCCTGGACTTCTGAAGTTGGAGGGTCTTGTCACAGGTGCATGACAGTGAGGCTGGTGTCAGGACACAAACCAGCAGGGTGAAGGTACATAGCTGGAGAGACTAGATGCAGATGAGTCCAGCAGCACAGGCCAGTGACAGGAGACAGGGCCAGGCCTGGGTCCACAAGCAGCTTTGGGGACCTTGGCTGTCAGCACACACTCTTGTGGCTATAGAAGTTTGCCGCAGGCACATGCACTCCTATGGAGCTCAACCCCAGGGTTAAACTGGCATCTTACACATGCAGCTGCGGAAACAGGGGCTGACTACCAGTGTGAATCGCGCTGGCAGGGTTCAGGCAGTGGGTTAAGGGAAGGAGTCAGGAGGGACCCAGGCAGCTGATGTCTTTGAATGTGAAAACTTATGGTGCAAAAGCCACCAAAATCTGCAAAGCGTCCTCAGTGGCTATGCTGGGCCATTGGTTTCTGCAGTTGCAAAAGCTGCTGGGGTCTTCTGCAGAGCAGGCCACTGGGAACAACAGTGGTTCCCACTGCACGGTTATTACTGGTAGCCCTTGCGCTTCTTTGTTCCTAGCCATCTGTATATGTCTCAGCTTTGCCAGTCTCTGGGTGGGGTGAAACTGAAGTGGGTCCTTTATGTATTATCTCCAAAGGCTGGGGATGCTGGTTGTTTATCCCACTCTCCTTTTATTGGAAAGAGAAACTCTTTCTAGCTGAGGGCAGTGCTGGCCTAAGGAATGGGATAATGTAGGCAAAATGAAGCTGTTTTTTCTTTTCTTTTTGTTGTTCTCAGGTTTTCTTTTCCACTGTTGTTGAAGTTTCTTAAGTAGACTTCTGAGCTCTCCCAGGACTATTTTTGTCTGTGGATACTTGCCTAATTGTTAATTTGGGAGTGGGGGATTTCAATGCTGTTGTTTCCTACCCTGCTACCTTGGTAACATCACCTCTTATAGACTTTAGAATCAGTTTGTCAATATTTACAAAATAACTTGCTGGAATTTTTATTGAAATTGTGTTGAATTTATAGAGCAAGTTGGTAAGAACTGACATCTTGATAATATTGTCTCCCTATCCATGAACATAAACTAGCGCTTCCTTTCTTTAGTTCTTTTTGGATTCCTTTCATTAGGAGTTTTTTAGTTTTTCTCTACAGATATTATCCATATTTTGTTAGATTTATTTTTAATTATTTCATTTTGGGGGTGCTAATGTAAATGGTATTGTGTCTTTAATTTCAAATTCCACTTGTTTATCACTAGTATATAGGAAAGCAGTTGACTTTTGTGCATTGACCTTGTATCCTACTAACTGTTACAATTGCTTATTAGTTTCAGGAAGGATTTTGTTGTTGGTTCTTTCAGGTTTTCTATGTAGATAATCATGTTGTCTATGATCAAAGACAATTTTAATCTTTTCCTTCCCAAGATACATGTCTTTTATTTCCTTCTTGTCTTATTGCTAACTAGGACTTCCAATATGATTTCAAACACCAATGATGAAAGGGAACATCTTTGCCTTAGTCCTGATCTTAGTGGGAAAATTTTGAGTTTCTTACCTTTAGTATCCTGTATAGGTTTCTTACAGATGTTCTTTTTATCATGAACAGGTGCTAGATTTTGTCATATGCTTTTTCTCTATCTATGGCCATCTACAGGCCAAAGAGATGGACCTTGGGGGGAAAAAAAATAAATAAAACTGCTGATACTGTAATCTTAGATTTCTAGCCACCAGAACTGTGAGAAAATAAATTTCTGTTGTTTAAGCCATTCAGTTTGTGGTACTTTGTTGTGGCAGTCTGAGTAAACTAACACATGGGCTAATCTTAAATGTCTTTCAAATGGCACTCACTTATTGGTAAATTATCAATGTTCCAGTTGTAGCATGGTATAGTGGAGTCTCATGTCATCTTTGTCTGTATCAATATCCAACATTCAATCAGCCAGAAAGTTAAATAACAGAAATTCTGTCTAATTCTAGCTCATAGAAATTCCATCAAAAAGAGTTTTTAAATGTACTAAGCAGTTAAATCTGTAAATGCTGTGTTATGCAGTATATTCCCTAAAGGCATAGAGGAGAATGGAATTACCTGCTTACCATTGTTCATGTGTAACGATTGCTAAAATATTCCAGAGACTAACGTACAGATCTATATATTTCAAATCATCTTCCCACTACCCACACACTTCTATTGTCAGGTTCTGTAGACAACTTCGTATGGCAATCCGTCCTCTAACCATGCCTTCATTTCATGATTCTAAGTGAGTCAGCATACTGGGCAATAGGAGTTTTTTTGGGAAGCCATTTCTAACTCAGGACAGCAATGTAGGAAGCTGCTACATACGAAATTGACTGACAAGCATATAAATACACTTCATTAAATTCAAACTAAGTGTCTCTCCAAGTCAACCTCCTCTTAAGCAGATCCCCAGCGTACTCATGATCATTCCAACACTACACAATTCCAGAAGTATGACATAGGAGAATCAAAAATGGAAAATCAGTCTCTTATTTTTGCAAGACTTATAAAAATGTATTTCTTTAAAAACATACTGCTAGGGTCCTTCCTGGAGCTCTGGAAGAGGCCTGTGCATGTCAGGGTCTCTGAAGCTAAAGCTCTAATAATTTCACAGTAAATCTGCTTCTGCCATTGTAAAGGCCTTGACCCTAATGCTGATCAGGAACTCACCGCATGGTCCTCTGATCTACCCACTCCTACTGCCTACCTAATTTCCTGGTCTTTTCCCTCTCACATTAGTGCAAAATCCCTCTATAACAATATCAAAATCAATAGATACTTCAAGCGTTTCTTCCCTATGTCTGTGCCCAAAGTCCTGTTCTGATTAGGTTTATTATGTTCTTCCTGGGTCTCTCTAGTTTACATTCATCACTCTTCACTATTGTCAATTTAGGAAGTGACACCTCTGTTCTAACTTCAGATACTTGAATAGACCCTGAGAGAGGGAGAATTACAGAGGAAGCCGTCTAGGTGACCAGGGATGGGAAACCATGACCAGAAACACAACAGCTTAAATCAGAAGGAAAAGCTGTCTGGGTTTAAAATATTATCCCTTTTTTATTTATTTTATTTTTATATGAAATGTACTCCTTGTGAAAAATAAAAATAGCATAGATACGTTTAACATGAAAAGTAAGAATCTGCCCCACTCTGAAGCCCTAATCCTTTACCCCATAGTTAATCACAAACATTGTTGGTGATTTCCTCTGCGTGTGTACTTGAAGGATTGGTCTTAAGAGAAAGATGACGACTCTGGCTTGAGATGCACTGGGTTGGGAATTATGATGTTACATCTTGGTGGCAATGTTCCAAGAAACAGCTGGATATTTTAAATAGGCAGTTGGAGAAGTGAGAGTTAATGAGGTAGATCTGGAATTTTTCTTCCTGCACTGTTAATGGCTTGAAAGTGAGAGAACTGTGAGAAGAGAAATGAGAGGTAGGAAAAACAAACAAACAAACAAACAAACAGCACAGCTCTCCACAACAGGCAACACACACATTTCAGAAGTGGCCAATGAAAAGTAAGGTCCTTGAAGGAGACAAAAACAATGGTCAGTGAGGTAAGAAAAGTTGAGAAATGCTTTTGAGTTTTACTGACATGTAAACTCTGCTTCCCATGAAAGAGCAATATAAATACAACCGGCAGCCAAGTTTTCTACCAACTAGAAAACTTACAGCAAACAGAACTACATTCCGTGCTGTATTTTACTGCGGAACTTCCTATTGCTTGCTCTTGCTCGCCAATCTCCTCCTCTAAGTCGCTACATGCTAGACTTTGGACCTCTTATTTCCTGACATGTGGGGACCACAAGCTCTCCCCATGTCTCAACTTTCTTTTCAGTTCTGCTCTTTGGCCATTGTGAAAACTTCCCTCCCTTCCCATGAGGATAGGCAGACTTCTAAGATGGCCCCAGTGATCCCCAATTCCTGGTATTCATATCCTTGCATAATTCCTTCCCCTTGAGAGTGTGCCAGACCTAGTGAGTTTATTCTGTGGCATAGTTGATAGGATGGCACTACCATGATTAAATTGTAAAAGACTGTAACTTCTGTCTTGCTAGCAGAGTCTATTGCCTCTAGGCTTGAACTAACACCACCCGCCCAGACTTGAGCTTTTGATGAAGTAAGCAGCCATGCAGTAGAATCCCATGTGGCAAGGAACTGAGGGCAACTTCTAGCTAATAGTCAGTGAGTTCTTGGAGCCCTCAGTCAAACAGCCCATGGATAACTGGATGTTGCTAACAATCATTGAGTGAACTTGGAAGCTGATCCTTCTCCAGGTCATAGACCATGGGCCAGCAGCATGACTATAACATATGTGTGTTACTTGAAACCACTAAGTTTGGGGGTAATTTTTTCTTAAGATTTATTTTTTTTTAAAGCAGGTTCCACATGCAGTGTAGAGTCCAATGTGGGGGTGAACTCAAGACCCTGACACCAGGATCTGAGGGGAGATCAAGAATTGAATGATTAACTGAGCCACCCCAGTATCCCTAAGATTTTTTTTAAAGATTTTATTATTTATTTATATATTCATGAGAGACAGAGAGAGATAGGCAGAGGCAGAGGGAGAAGTAGTTTCCCTGCAAAGCGGTGATCCCGATGCAGGATTTGATCCCTGGATTGTGGGATCACAACCTGAGCCAAAGGCAGACACCTAGCTGACTGAGCCACCCAGGCACTCCTGATTTTTAATTTTTTTTAAGTAATCTACAATGTGGAGTTCAAACTCACAACCTGAGATCAAATGTATGCTCCACAAACTGAGCCAGCCAGGCACCCCAGTTTGGGGTAATTTCTCACGACAGCAGATAACTAATACACACACCAGATCTCTAATTCTGGTTGTCTAAGAAGTGTCCCAAATGTCAAGTGTCCATTTCTGGGAGGTAGGCAGATTAATCCAAGAGGGTGATGCTGAGGTCTGAACCAGGACAGTGAAAGGGGGAACAGACAGGAGTAGTGTATACGAGAAGGGTCCATATAGACAGGGCCAACAGGACTTGATCAGCTGGATGGTGGGACATTAAGGAGAAAAGTCAACCTGGCCTTCTGGGTGGAGAATGGGAATATTCACTAGGGAGTGGAATACAAGGGGTGAGGTGCTGGGGAGATGGTTTTGCATATTTTGGTCTGTCCTCAAGCTATAAAAAGAGTTTAGTTTCAATTTTCCCTGATCCATTTAAAAGAAGATCTGTGGAGAAAGTGCGTAAGGGTATATATAAAGTAATTATGAAGCTGGGTCATGGGCACATGAAGATAAACTCTGCATTACATAATTATCTCAAAATGTATACATGTTCGAGAGTTGGTCAGTCTTTGGGCATCTGCCTTTGGCTCATTTGTGGCCCTGGAGTCCTGGGATCAAGCGCCACTTCCAGCTCCCTGCTTGGTGGGAAGCGTGCTTCTCCCTCTCTGACTCCCCTTGCTTGTGTTCCCTCTCTCGCTCGCTCTCTGTCAAATAAGTAAGTAAAGGGCGCCTGGGTGGCTCAGTGGGTTAAGCCGCTGCCTTCAGCTCAGGTCATGATCCCAGGGTCCTGGGATCGAGTCCCACATCGGGCTCTCCGCTCAGTGGAGAGCCTGCTTCCCTTTCTCTCTGCCTGCCTCTCTTGTGATTTCTCTCTGTCAAATAAATAAATAAAATCTTAAAAAAAAATAAGTAAGTAAAATCTTAAAAAAAAGAAATTTCCCATAATAAATTTTATTTTTTTAGTTAGGCCCCACACCCAGTGTGGGGCCCGACACAGGGCTTGAACTCATAACCGTGAGATCAAGACCTGAGCTGAGATCAAGAATTGGATGCTTAACTGACTGAGCCACCCAGGTGCCCCCACAGTAAAAATTTTTAATGGGAAAAGGTTAACAGCTAGATGGATCATCAAGGTCTATCTAAAGGAATAATTGGGAGAGAGAGAAAATGGTAAAGATAACAGGCAGGAGGGAAAAAAGATCAAATAAAAGCAGGACAATTTGAAGCACAGAGAGGAGGAGGATCCTGGGAGACTCCCTAAGCTAAACAGGGCAATAGCCAGAGCTTTTAAGGGGAGCCATCACCTTGTCTACTGAAGGCTCTGATTCAGTCCGACTCTGAGCTACAAGGCCAGTCCCACCCTCTGGGAAGATGCTTAGGACATCTCCTCAATAGAGATGGTAGCAGTATCACCCAGAACGATTGTGGAAAGCCATCTGCAAACCAGTCAGGCAAAAAAAGGCCAAGACATAGCTCCAGAAAACGGACCTGGCTAGGAAAAGCACCCGAGTAGGTACCAGTAGGCTGTTGAAGGGCAAGATTATCCTCCATCTTGGCATCACTAGTTGAGGAAAGAGTAGTAGGAAAAGAGAGGCCGAGTGTACCTTAAAGATCTTTCTGAAAGAGGTCTGGTAAGCAGCAGGCCTTCCTTCTGGGTGGACTTGACAAGATACTTCCATACAAAAGCTAAGAAGCAACAGTCCCCAACTGTTACAATCCCACTGATGCTTGGCACAAAAGCGACTCTATTACCCTTCCTTGTCAGCTTTTCATAAACCTAAAGAAGGGGTAGGTAATAAGCAAATAGCTGAATGGCTGGTTTGAATAGCTGGAATGAGGCAGGAATGAAACAAAGTTACCTATGGACTTGAACTCATAGTAGGAACTCTACATAATCAAGTCAAATCTAGAAACAACTACAGTCCTACACAAGACAGATTATAGTGCTGAACACCACTCCTGGGGATGAGCCCCTCATGAACTCTCCTAGGCAATATTTTCCCCTCAAAAAGCTGATGGACCCAAAGGTAAAGTGAATAAAAACACAGAGACATTTGAATTTACACCACTGCCCTCATCCTACCTCTCCTCTCAGGTACAGAAAGCATTTGCTGTCCTGCAACTGAGTCCTTGCCTTGGCCAAATGTATTAATAGTAATGGCATGTTGGTAAATTTTTAACAACTGGTTCTCAGGGCTGGAGTGGGAGAGAATCACTGACTATAGCATTTGCCGGTATTTGTTTGGCAAATCTCAATTTCAACTTGATATCATTGAACACAATTGGGAAGAGACATGCACAATAACTCTTAAAAGCAACCCATTCTCTTCAGGTCCCAGTTAAAGCTCCATTTCTTTGAAGCTGGCTTTCTGAGAATTCTAACACCAGTCAGGTGTCCCTGTTACAAAGTCAGGTGGCCTTATAGAATTGTACTTTTTCATAGTACTCATAACAGAATAGTTATTATATGTCTAGTTGTTACATAATTGTGGTCAATTAAATAGCTATGATATAATTTGCTCTATAATGCTTTCATCCACTGCCGGAATGTAAGTCTCTAAGAGGGGAAGAACTATATCTGTCTTGTTTATCATTGTCTTCCCAACACCCAGCATGGTGCTGTCCATGTAAAAGACACTCAAATGTATTAGGTAAATGAATGAAAACGTAAGTTATAGGAATGCTCTTTTTTCAGATTCTCCCTGCCTTCTGTTAGAAGGGAAACCGTTTTTTCAGGAGTCATAATCGATCTTGGTCTCAGCCTTTGGGAGACACATGCAGATTCCCTGGGCCTCACTCTTTCTAGTGGGAGGCCTCATGGAGTTGGGTCTCATGGTCTCTTTACAATTCTAGATGTCTGTTCACAGCACCTGTGCTCAGAGACCATTCATTTAAAAGAATCATTCAGGGACTCCTGGGTGGCTCAGGCATCTGCTTTTGGCTCAGGTTATGATCTCAGGGTCCTGGGACCTAGTCCGGAGTTGAGCTCCCTGGCTGGGCAGGGAGCCTGCTTCTCCCTCTCCCTCCTTTTCCTGCCCCCACCGGAAGCTCACATACTTTCCCTCTCTCAAATAAATAAATAAAATCTTTAAAACAAAATAAAAGAATTAGTCAGTGCTTTAGCCCTACATTAAAAGAATATTTTCAGTAGTGAAAATTAGATATAATTATTTTAATAACTCTTTAATTAGTTAAATATTAATATTAGTGTTTTGGTAAGTCATCTCATTTTTGATATGTTATAATAAATTCAATTATTTTAAATCCTTGGAGGTAAAATACAAAATGCAACATTATGTAGTTTCTAGAAGTGAATACATCAAAATGTATAAACACTCAATATTTGTTTTTTAAACCATGTTTATTTTCTTTTTTTTTTTAATATTTTATTTATTTGACAGAGAGAAATCACAACTAGGCAGAGAGGCAGGCAGAGAGAGAGGAGGAAGCAGGCTCCCCACGGAGCAGAGAGCCCGATGTGGGGCTCGATCCCAGGACCCTGAGATCATGACCTGAGCCGAAGGCAGAGGCTTTAACCCACTGAGCCACCCAGGCACCCCATTTTCTTTTTTATTATAATAGTCTGTTTGCTTTAGAAGATTTGGAATAGGCACAAAAATATAGAGAAGAAAATAAAAATCACCTGTAATTCTATTACCTTGAGAAATCTACTGTTAACATTTTTGTGTAGTTTCTTTTAGTGTTTTTGTTTTCTATATCATATGGTTCAATTTTTAGGAAAAATGAAATCATATGCATTTCTGGTTTTTTATCCAGTTTTTTTTTTTTTTGTAGCTTGTGGATATAAATTGGTACTCTCTCCTTGAAGGGCAATTAAAAATAATGACACATTTAAAGTACATGTAACTTTTGATCCAGCAATTCTATTTACCCTGCAAGTGTACCCCCCCATGCTTGAAAAGGTGGATATATAATAATGTTATAACAGTAAAAGACTAAAAACAACCTAAATGTCTACATGGCACATCCATACAATGAAATTCTATTCAGCCATTAGAAAGAGAGTACAGTTGACCCTTGAAAAACATAGGGGTTGGGCGTATGACCTCCCATGCTGTTAAAAATTCATATACAAATTTTGACTCTCTCTAACTTAACTATTAATAGCCTGCTGTCAACTGGAAGCCTGACTGATAATATGAACATAACACATAGTAAGTATTCTCTATATATTATATACTGTATTCTTACAATAAGGTAAACTAAAGAAAATGTTATTAAGAAAATCATAAGAAAGAGAAATACATTTATAGTGCTGAGCTATAAAAAATCCACACGTAAGGGGACCCACACAGTTCAAACCTGTGTTATATTCAAGGGTCAACTGCAGATATATAGAGATAAATAATCCCAAGTCCAGTTGTTAGGGAAAAAGGAAGATGTAGGACAATGTTAAGAGTATGCTCTCATCTGTATAAGAAATAAGAAAGTATAAAAGGAAGATTATATACCTCCATGCTAATATATAGGTACAGAGTGTTTCTGGAGTCAGACCTAAGAAATCTGTAAAAATGGTTCCTCTGGAGAGGGATCTGGGCATCTGGAATGTGAGAGAGGTTTAGTTTCTCTTATAATGCAGGTTTCTTTTTTTAATAACCATGTACATGTATGTTACTTTTTTTTAGTTAGAAAAGGTGTTAAAGACGTTTAGAAGGATCTGCAATTCTAGCATTCAGAAATATCCACTGTTAACATTTTGATATCTTTCCTCCCAGTCTTTTCCTTTGTGTGAGTATTTATAGGTATGTGTGTGTGAATATATACATAGCCATGTATATATGCTGTTAAACAATCCCCCAAATAATGTCAAAATTGGTATCAAACTATACCTATAATCTTCTATGTTGATTTCTTTTTTTTTAAAGATTTTATTTATTTATTTGACAGACAGAGATCACAAGCAGGCAGAGAGGCAGGCAGAGAGAGAGAGAGGGAAGCAGACTCCCTGCCGAGCAGAGAGCCTGATGCGGGACTCGATCCCAGGACCCTGAGATCATGACCTGAGCCAAAGGCAGCGGCTTAACCCACTGAGCCACCCAGGCGCCCTTCATATTGATTTCTAACATTTATTACTATGCTGTGATATTTTTATGTCAGTGCATATTGTTTGAAAACAAAGAATATTTTTAATTTCTATAAAAATATATATGGATGTATAAAATGGGATGCATGCCAAATGAGAGCCTCAGGTGACATCATAGGGAGTTCTTGCGCTAGAATGGCCTCTCAGAGTTATCCCAAATTGGACTGAAATGGACAGGCCTTTTTACACCCTGGTATTGATCAGTCACTGGATATGGGCCATCCCAGGAAGACATATATGCCTCTCTGCACTGGAGGCAATCTCTGAAGCAGCTCATAGCATTCCCAGAAGTTAGGGTAACAGATCCTTCACTCAAGACAGATATGGGTAGCTGACAGATATGGTCAGTATTCACTGAAGTCTACCCTTTTTTATGTTCAGATATATTTCCTCATATATGTTCTAGGTGTAGCAACATTATTGTTAGGGTGGACCCCTTTCTCTTTGGGAAACTTTTTAAAAAGAAGGTTGATGAAACAAACTACAGTTCCTGGTCTTGCAGCTAGTCTGAGGGTTATAACTGATACCCACTTTCTCCCTCTTGCTCTGTCCATTCTAGATTCCTCTTACCCTCAGCTATCACCCTCCCTGGGCCCAGTGGCTTACTTGGTGACATGACCCAGACCCTCATCCTTGAAGGGGAGGAACTCCTGGTCACTATGCCCGTTTTAGGCTGAAATTGCCACACTTGTGCATTTCTGGTCAAAATTGGGGAAGGGTACACCAAGCAGTGTCCAGGTGGGTCTCCTGAATGCCAAGCATATTCCTCCATGCCTCTGTTATATAACCTTCTCATGCCAGAATGGTGACTCCTATTTTTGCCTGCTGGTTCCTGGATTCAAAGAACACCGAGAGCTCAGGTTGGCAGCCATAGCTTATAGTTCAGGGGAAGTCTTGCTGTGTTCCTTGGTCAAACTGTGCTCCCTTTGGAGACCTGTACCTTCAATGCTGCAGAGCTCAGTGTTGGGAGACAATTTACCATGGCTCTTTTACTTTACTGCACCTCTTGCAAGCAGACACAGATTGCTTTTGTTCTGAGCCATCTTTTCCAGGATGCTTGTATACTGAACAGCCTTAGAAGATAGAGGTGGAGATAGTGTCTCTCTTCAGAACAAAAGACAGATCTGTTTACTTACCAGAGTAATAAAGATTATGTCTCAGTCAGGAAACATTTGGAAACATTGTTTGTTAAACATTGGAGTGCCACAGCCATAATATAAACCCACTGCATGCACAGTCCAGGTCACTCCACATCCTCCTCATGGTACTTGCAGAACAAGGAAAACCAATGCAAGCCTAAGTCATGTGCAGCTTGCTATGCTGTGAACAATAAAATCTCTGACTCTGACCCAGGAGTCTCATGTCTTCTGCCAACATTCATAAAAGGGGCAGACTAACTTGTTAGATTGTGAATGGAGAAAATCTCAGACCTTTTCACAGTTCTTGACAACTATCTTATTACTAAGCGTGGAAGGCAGAAATGTAGATGTATACTATTATCCACTTCATGTAAATGAGAACTATTTCTGATTCTCCTTTCTGAGATCGATGGAAAAGAACATACTTGTCAGACTAAAGGTTACATACCATGAGCCTGTGTCCATGTTATTCTGTTCTAGCAATGACACCACATCTTATGTCTTTCTCCAGAACCAAAGGTTTTTGCAGGGACCAGAGCAGTGGAGGTATGATTGGGATTCACCACCTTTGCATCCTTAAGCTCTTTAAGAATAGCTCTATTTTCCACCCCCCCCCCCCCCCAGCAATACTGTTTTGTTTTGTTTTTTAATTTGTTTCTTGGCTAGGGCAGGTTTCAGAGGCTTCCATTTGGCTTTCCTCATAGTGTTACTTCATAGACCAAGGACCCAATGAGGGGTTTGTATTATCTATGAAGTATATATATTCTGATTATGTATTTGAGGATAGAAGAAATAACTCACACGTGGGTCTATAGACCAGCGGGCCTACTGTAACCTGGACTTCGGATAGGATTTCATTTATTACCTGACACCCTCCCACCACCATATGCACATACTCTAAGAAGGGGACTGTGATGATTCTTTGGGTCTCTAAGTATCAATGTCAATTTAGACACTCTGGTCCCAGTCCTTGAAATATTTACATATCCCCATTTTCCCAGTGTGTAGTTGTCTGAGTAAATGGACATAGGTACAAATGTTTTGGAATAATCTTTGGGGGAATACTGAAGAAATCATTACTGTGTACATTTCCCATAGTGTTGCCGGTTCCCTCCTCATGGGGACACGATGTCTTCTTGAGTTAATAAGCTCCAGGTAGAAAAAGAGATTCACATTTTGAAACTCAGCAAGGAATCATGATGTTAATTGGGGTGATTGACTCAGTCTCCTGGCTATCTATTTTTTTAAATTCATTTGATCACACAAACTGTATCATCAGATATAGTAGTAACCTCATTGGATATCCATCTATGTTTCCCCTAGGGATACCATGTTCTATTATTTATATCTATAATTCTTTGTAGATCACTTCCCTCGGATTGTTCCTCTGACTTTATATTACAATAATTGTCTAACTTGGCTTCTGAACATTAAACACCATAATCTGGACTCTATAATTTTTGGGGTCATATTTTACCTATTGCTCTCAGTAAACCCAGTTCTTTAATGGCTTCCTTTACCATAAGATCTGGCCCATAGAGAGTCATCACTGAAGCTCCTAATGAGACAGGTGCCCCTCACAACGGTACATTTCTTATGTCCTTGACATATGGTACAGCCTCCTGACCTTCTGTAAGTGAATCATCTGGCATGTTTTTCATCTTTACATAGTATATGGTCTCCAGCATAACCAACTGTCTGATCTTTTCAATTCTTTCTTCCACTGTCTCCCATGGCAACTCTGGCATTTTAACCTCATTTAGTATTGGGCCATCACCTTTTCCATGCTTCTAGAAACTATCCTAACAGTAAGTTACATGGTCTCCTGGGGTTCTTATTATGATGTTAAATCTTGAGTACTGGGAGAGTGCACCCAAATCTAACTTCTCTGTTATCCGCCTTATGTTCCTTTCCTTTTCATCATTGATAGCTTCTCTGTTATCCACCTTATGTTCCTTTCCTTTCATCAAGTGCCCTCAAAGTTCAATCCTACACATACAATCTTAGTTCATGCTGACTAGATATTACAGTTCCTTTGGGGTATAGTTCCTTTCCTCCATTATCCTATCTAGAACATTGAGACTGAACATCATTAAGGCCTACTGAACAGTAGACATCCAAGAGCAAATCTTTTGAGGGAGGTCATTTGTTCTCTTGATGGGAAGAGGTCTCTGCATTATCTCAGAACAATGTGGAAGGGATAGATTTTAATACAAAACTTTGGGCCACTTCTGGGAATATCCTCATCTAATGTGTTAAGTCCCATTTTCCCCCCAACCAGGGCCTTGACCTTGGCTTAGTATATTTGTCTTGATTAGAAATTTAATCTTTGTAGCTTAGCCACTATGACTGAGTTTATTCTTTATCTTACTTTAGTCTCCCACTATAGGAAATGAAAGCCACTTTATATGCTACTGAAAAGACTGTACTCTTTTTTTTTTTAAGAACTTGTTTTAAGGTTTTATTTACTAATTTAACAGAGAGGGAGAGTACAAAGCAGGGAGAGTGGCAGGCAGAGTAGGAGGGAGAAGCAAGCTCTCTGCTGAGCCAGAAGCCAGATGTGGGACTCGATCCCAGAACCCTAGGATCACGACCTGAGCTGAAGGCAGCCTCATAACAAACTGAGCCACCCAGGTGTCCCAAGACTGTAGTCTTTACTTAAACTTTCAATTGATGATTAATCTCTCTTAGCTTTTCCCAGCACATCAATATGGCTAAGGAATAACTACCTGTTTTAGTCAGCTTGGACTACTATAACAAAATGCCATAGAGTGAATGGCATGATCAAATTGATTTCTTACCGATTTGGGAAGTCTGAGATCAAGGTGCCTGCTGCTCAGCTCAGTTCCTGGTTAGAGCTCTCTTCTTGGCAGGCAAACACCCACCTTCTCGCATTTGTTTCCATACTTGGGAGGGAAAGAAAATAGTGCCATTTTAAAGATTTAAAAAATAAATCAAGAAACTTTACATAAAATCTGGTTTTGTGACTGTTCCTGAAGACAAGAAAAAGAAAAAGGGTGGGGCGGGGGGGGGGGGGGGGGAAGAAAACCTGGCAGCATTGGACAACATAGCAAGAAACAGTTGGCTCTGAGAAGCAGCTACCTGTCTAAACCAGTCTAAACTGGGTTTGAGCTCCCCCATAAGTCATAATCTCCACCCCTCCCAACATGGAGGCCAAGTGTCAGTTTGTCATTCACCGTAAGGCTTAAACTGTTGATTTTGAGTTTCCCCCGCTTCCCGGTACTTACTTATGTTATCTGTCTGACTCCTGTAGGTATTACTGGCCCTTGTTCTATAGTCTTTTTATAGTCCACCTAAAGACAAATCCAGCGAAACAAAATCACAGTGTCTGAGTATTCAGCAGCTTTATTAGAAGACAAAAAATATGTATAAAATACCCATCAGCAGATAGTGGATAAATTGTAAGGGAAACTGGAAGGGGAGATGAACCATGAGAGACTATGGACTCTGAAAAACAACCAGAGGGTTATGAAGGGGCGGCAGGAGGGGGGGGGGGTGGGAGGTTGAGGAAGCAGGTGGTGGGTAATAGGGAGGGCACGTACTGCATGGAGCACTGGGTGTGGTGCCAAAACAATGAACACTGTTATGCTGTAAATAAGCAAATAAAAATAAATAAATTAATTTAAAAAAAATTGTCATGTAATCATACAATGCAATACCACAGCAGCACTAAAAAGGAATGAATGATTGATATACACAAAAACATGGTTGAATCTCAATTATGCTGAGTAAAAAAATAAAACAAAAAGAGTACAGAAGGGTATTATTCCATTTATATAAAGTTCCAGAAAATGCAATTAACCGGTCGGGATAGAAGGCAGACTAGCAGAAAGCAGAGCAGTGGCCGCCTGGGGACGGGATGGATGAGTGGGGCAGGGGATGAATTACAAGGGCTGGCGATGAGGCAACCTTTGTAGTTGATGAATATATTTATTACCCTGACTGTGGTGATGGTTCTGTGGGTTTATGTATGTGTCACAACTCATTAAATCACACTTTGAATTTGTGTAGTTTATTATGTGTCATCACACCTCAATAAAACTCTAACCAAACCAAACCAAACCAAACCTAAGCAAACAAAAGCCCAAAACACAAACAAACAAAAAAATCACATCAATTCTCTGCCATATATACTAGCAGGAGCTCCATAAATGTCTACATAAGTGTTATCAACAAGATATTTGTAGTCATTGATTGCTTACATTAATTCAGAAAAAAAAAATCTGCAATTCTGATCCTGATGGCTTGCTATTAAATTTTCATCCCTAGAAAAGTCATAACATTCAGATTAAAGAGAAAGTTCAAAACTTCTGGAAATGGATAATAGTCTGCCTCTGGAAAGGGGAAATAAGATGTCAAGGGAAAGAAAAGGCAAATAACTTTTATTTTTCAATTGGTTTCATGCCTATAATATTTCTATTAAGAAGTTCTTTTTTTAGAAATAAATTGATTATAATAAACATGCACTGAAAGATTATAGGAAGTGATTTGAATATGTTTTCATTATATATATATATATATATATATACTTATATATATATTTTAGAGAGAGAGAATGGACATGGGGGAAGTTGGGGAGAGGGCAGTGGTAGATGGAGAGAGAGAGAATCTTCAGCAGTCTCCATGCCCGGCTCAGAGCCCCATACAGGGCTCGCTTTCACAGCCCTGAATCGAAATCAAGAGTTGAACACTAATCAACTGAGTCACTCAGGAGCCCTTGTTTTCATAAAATATTTTAACCCAGAGATGACTTATTTTATTATTTATTTGAGAGAGAGAGAGCATGCGAGCATGAGAGGGGAGAGGGTCAGAGGGAGAAGCAGACTCCCCACCTAGCAGGGAGCCCAATGTGGGACTTGATGCTGGGACTCCAGGATCATGACCTGAGCTGAAGGCAGTTGCTTAACCAACTAAGCCACTCAGGCACCCTTAACCCAGAGATGACTTATAGCTAATAAAGTAAATTAAACATGTATGAACTTCTGGTGATGAGAGAATTAAGAAACTAGTCATTTATCAAGAATAAGACTACATTTCCACCCAATTTATTAATAACACTGAATACTAGAGTACACCAGACAATGCCTTTAGAGTTCTGAGGAAAGTAAATCAGGTATACAGACCTGGCTGAATGAAAATGTTTGCAAATGTTAAAAAACTGAAAGTAGAGCACCTGAGTGGCACAGTCAGTGTCTTGGTTTCACCTCAAATTGTGATCTCAGGGTCATGAGATCAACCCCCAAGGCAGGCTATGTGCTCAGCACAGAGTCTGCTTCAGACTATCTCTCCCTTTACTCCCCTTATTCCTCTGCCCCCCTGCTCTTGCATTCTCTTCCTAAAATAAGTAAATAAATCTTGAAAAAAAAAATAACCCTAAAAGTTTCCCTCCAATTCTTTTATAAGTAGTTATTGAGGATAATCTCCGGAAAAACAAGAAGATAAACCAAAAAAGTAGAAATGGATTCTAGAAAAAGTGGCTCCAAAAGAAAAGGAAAGGTGGGTAGCAGAGTTAAAGAAAATTAGATTAAGGGGAGGCAGAAGCCCAGTTTCATTAGATGATTAGGGACAAATACCAGGGAACAGAACAAAGAGAATCTCTGTAAAGGAGTAGAGAAAATGAAAAGACTTGACATGAAAAATTAGGTAAAATACACAGCTGGGAGAGGAAGGCAACCTGAAACTCTAGGAAAAACAAAGTCATATAAGCAGTTTGTGACTCAAATATGAAGCATAAATATTTGGGCAATTGATAGTAAGGGAAGAGAATCCATTTGATCTTCATGTTCTGCACATTTTCCTTTGACTTTCTAGGGGTTCTGACAGAAGTTTTGTGGAGAAGAAAATGTGATTTTGGCACTCTTCTTACCTTGGAAGTTTGCTGCTAACTTTGAGTACTCAGAGGACAGAATAGAAAAGACTTATTGACTATTATGTTAAAGGGAGGTGAGTGGAAGGTGAGAAGAATGGCAGTAGTAAAACTGGAGGGTTGAAATACTTTCTAATTAAGGTTGAAATATTATCTAGATTTTCACAGTATATTATTAAAAGTTTCAAAGATAACCAACAAAAAAAGCTAAAATGGATGTAACTATTAAATGTTGAAGTGGATGTTAGCATAATCCTTACCTTTTACAGCCAGGAGTCATTAGATACTGTGTAAAGCTGATATGAGCATATTTAGAAATACTTAAGCAATCACAAACAAACAAAAACATGTAAAAGAGGTTGGCCTTGGGGATTGATCCTAGAAACAGAAAGGGTTATATATTTGTTGCTTTTCATCATAAATTCTCTTGTGCTAATGTTCTTTTATAATTTAATTAGTTTCTTTTTATTTATTGCCATGTGTGCCTTTCTTTGATTGGAAAAAATAGATGCTCTTTTTTTCTGTTTATATAAAAACAATATTTTATTTTGTATCTATCCTATTGAGGATGACTCCCTAAAGTGGGTCAGGCTTCAGTCCAGATCTTTTAAAATAAGCAATAATGTGGAAATTCTAAAAACACCAAGAAAATTGGAGTAAGCAATTGATTATTTTACTGATATTTTATTCTCTACATTAAGGAATATATAAGAATCCTTGGCTCCTATTTACACTAGTTTTAGCCCTCTGCTTATGAGATTTCTTTTTTAAGTGTCTGAGTAGTTCTGATCCTCCATTGTGAGGGGATGATGTTTTGCCTACAACCAGGTTACTGATTCTGAAATGGGAGGTATTCTGGTCTCTCTTATTACCAACATTGGTAATTGATTGCTCATGTTTAGAAGGACTTGTGTTTCTAGTATTAAAAAAGGAATGGGAAGGGTGCCTGGGTGGCTCAGTTGGTTTAGTGTCTGACTCTTGATCTCAGTTCAGGTCTTGATCCCAGGGTTGTGAATTTGAGCCTCGTGTTGTTGGTCTCCATGCCTTTTGTGGAACCTACTTCAACAACAACAACAATAACAACAACAAAAGAAAAAAAAAAGAAGAAGAAAGAAAAAAAAGAAAAGAAAAAAAAAGGAATGGAAAAACCATGGGTTCATCTGATAGTTAGGCCTGACATATTATTACCACCAGTTGGTAACACACCTTAATTGCAAGAGTAGGAAAGAAAGGAAAATGATTTCTGATCTTTGCAAAGGTCCAGCAATACAAGTAACAGCAAATGTCCTGTAGCCAAGTGAAGATGTGAAGAAAGAATACTTCATTTTGGGAGAGTAAAGTGAGACAGTGATCATGATCCCTAAAATACTATGTTACAGATATTCATGTGATTTGTAAAAGTAGTGAAAGTAAAGAGTGAGAAAGCATAATCAGGAGACCTCTCTTTGGCCTAAATATCTAACAGCTACACCTAGAACTCTGTAAAAGGATTGGAGAAGGAAAGAATCATGAATAAAATGTTACTTTGAAAAGTCTTTCTTATAAGATCTATATGGGGGTGTGTGTGTGCTTGGGTGGCTCAGTTGGATAAGCATTTGCCTTTGGCTTAGATCGTGATCCTGGAGTCCTGGGATGGAGCCCCACATTGGGCTTCCTGCTCAGCAGGGAGTCTACCTCTACCACTGCCCCGCACACCACTTGTGTTCTCTCTCTCTCACTTTCTCTAATAAACAAAATCTTTTTTTTTTTTAAAGATTTATTTATTTGACAGAGAGAGATCACGAGTAAGCAGAGAGGCAGGCAGAGAGAGAGGAGGAAGCAGGACCCCCGCCGAGCAGAGAGCCCGATGTGGGGCTCGATCCCAGGACCCTGAGATCATGACCCGAGCCGAAGGCAGAGGCTTAACCCACTGAGCCACCCAGGTGCCCCAATAAACAAAATCTTAAAAAAAAAAATCTGTATGAGAGAAACTACAAAACTCTGATGAAAGCAATCAGAGAAGAACCACATAAATGGAGAGAAAGTCTATGTTCATGGATAGGAAAATGCAATATTATCAAGATGTCAGTTCCTCCCAACTTGATCTATAGATTCAATGCAATTCAAATAAGTATCCCAGCAAGTTATTTTATGGATATCAACAAACTGATTATAAAGTTTATATGGAGAAGTAGGGTGGGACACGGGTGAAATAGATAAAGGAGATCAAGAGTACTCTTCCTTAATAAGTTTTGAATAACGTATAGAATTATTGAATCATTACATTTTATACCTGAAACACTGTATGTTAATTATGCTTCAATAAAAAAAGAATAAAGTTGATGTGGAGAAACAAAAGACCCAGAATAGCCAGCACAATATTAAAGGAGAAGAGCGGAGTTGGAGGACTGATGCTACTGGACTTCAAGATGTAGCATTAAGCTACAGTAATCAAGACAGTGTGATATTGGAAAAAATAGGTCAATGGAATAAAGTCCAGAAATAAACTCCCATAAATATAGTCAACTGGTCTTTGACAAAGGAGCAAAGGTAGTAAAATAGAGAAAAGACAGTCTTTTCAATAAATGGTTCTGAAACAACTGGACATCCACAGGCCAAAAAAAAAAAAAAAAGTCTAGACATCAATCTTACATCTTTCACAAATAATTAAGTCAACATGGATCATAGACCTCAATGTGAAATGTGAAACTATAAAACTCCTAGATGTTAACAGAGGAGAAAACCTAGATAACCTTGGGTGTAGTGATGTCTTTTTAGATAGAAAACCAAAGATACAATCCAAGAAAGAAATAATTGATAAGCTGGAATTCCTTAAGATTAAAAACTTCTGTTTTGCAAAAGCAATGTCAGAAGAAGACGAGCCACAGACTGGGAAAAAATACTCGCAAAAGACACATCTGATAAAGGACTGTTCTCCAAAATATACAGAGAATTCTTAAAATGCAACAGTAAGTAAACAAACAACACAAATAAAAAAAATGGGCCAAAGACCTTAACAGATATCTCACCAAAGAAGATGCATAGCGGCAAACAGGCATTGGAAAAGATGTCGCCAGCGAAATGCAAACTGAAACAACAATGAGATACCACTACATACCTAGCGGTATGGCCAAAATCCTGAACACTGACAATACCAAATGCTGACAAGGATGTGGAGCAATAGGAACCCTCATACATTGCTGGTTAGAATGCAAAATGGTTCAGCCACTTTGGAAGACAATTTGGCAGTTTCTTACAAAACTAAATATATTCTTAACATATGATCCAGCAATCACACACTCCTTGGTATTTATCCAAATGAGTTGAAAACTTATGTTCAGAAAAAAACCTGCATAGGAATGCTTATAGCAGCTTTATTCATAATTTCCAAAACCTGGAAGCAACCGAGATATCCCTCAGTAGATGAATGGATAAATAAACTGTGGTACATCCGGACAATGGATTATTATTCAGCACTAAAAAACCATGAACAATCAAGTCATGAAAAGACACGGAGGAAGCTTAAAGCATATTATTGAGTGAAAGAAGACAATCTGAAAGGCGACATACTGTATGATAACAATTATATGACATTCTGGAAAAGACAAAACTGTGGAGGCAATAAAAAGATCAGTGGTTGCCAGAGGTTGCCAGAGGTCAGGAAGAAGGAAGGATGAGTATACACAGCACAGATTTTTTGGACAATGAAAATACTAATATGTTATTATAATATTGGATATATATCATTATACATTTGTCCAAACCAGCAGAATACAAATCACCAAGAGTGAATCCTAAGGTAAACTATGCACTTTGGGTGATTATGATGTATCAATATAGGTTCATCTTTGGTAGCAAATATATCATTCTGCTGAGTAATATTGATAATGGGCAAGGAGGCCATGCATGTGTGGGCAGGGGGTATAGGGGAAATCTCCATTCTTTCCTCCTTCCATACCTTCCTTTATTGTACCTAAAACTGGTCTAAAACCATAAAATCATTGAAATAAAAAGAGACTTCCGTGAAAGGAACACCATCATTATAATTATGAGAACAAGTTGGCTGAATATCTTTCATTTCAAGCAGAACTTAAAGGTCCGTAGGATAATTCTGAAATCTTATTTGTGCTAAGTTTATCCAAACTGGAAAAAGACAAATTCTAAAGTTACTTTGTCATCTAAATAGTCATAAACTGGGGGTACCTGGCTGGCTGCCAGTAGAGCATGTCACTTTTAATCTCAGAGTCATGAGTTTGAGCCCACATTGGGTGTAGAGGTTACTTAAATAAATAAATAGATCTTTTATAAATAAATAAATAAATAGTCACCAACTAGCTTTTTGTATTATAAGGCAAAGTTCTTCATGGTATTCATTAATAAATGTTAACCATTTATTCTTCAATGCATTTATATTATACTTACAATACATTGATGTATAACTCTGTAAATGCAATTTTTAAATATATAATACTAAATATCTACTTTTGTACCAGGTTGGCTAAGAAGCTGAGCTGAAATAAAACTAATGGCTATGTGTCTTCCTTTTTAGACATCTAACCAATCAAGAATTAAACTTCAAATTGGCCAGGGCTCATTTCAGATCATTTGAAATGAGCAATGAAGTAGAATACCAAGGTCACCAAGAAATGTGGACTAAGCAAATGGTTGCTCTACCAATACTATATTCCCTATCCTAAGTAATTAAAAAAAAATTTTTTTTAAGTTGGCTCCATGCCCAGTGTGGAGTAACCATGGGCCTTGAACTCACAATCCTGAGATCAAGACCTGAGCTGAGATGGAGAGTCAGAAGCTTAATCCACTGAGCCACCCAGGGGCCCCTACCCTAAATAATATTTAAGAATCTTGAGCTACTATCCACACTAGTTTCAGATATCGCTTTTGATATTTTGTTCATACCTATGGCTTGAAGCTGTTCATGAAAATTGTGGTATTTGAAAATCTTTGCCAAGAATTTGGAATCTTAAGAATTTCACAAATGCAGAGGCTCCTGGCAGATGCGTGATTATATAATAAAGTCAACACATTATGATAACCATTACTTTATTTTACCAAATAGCTAAACTTTAAATGTATCTATTGTTTGTTCGTATTTATGATTTTTCAGACTAAATCAACTAATATGAAGAATTTGTGAAGAAGGAGACAGAAATTGGAAAAAGATCAAGTCATTTCTTGCATACCATTATGTATTTTTGATTATATTTTATAAACTATAGGAATCACAGAAAGCTTTTGTGCATTTTTTTTTTTTTAGGGTGGTGAATGAAAGACAAAGACTTTTTAGAAGGCTATTATACTTGTTATGATGGAATCAAGCCTAGCCTTACAATTTAGAACATAGGACACTAGGTAATTATTTATAAACATCAGCTTAACTATTGAGTTAAGTGAGAGGGCAAAATAAAGAAAATTTTAGATTTCTCTAAACTCAGAAAGTTGACTACTCTGTGCCCTTGGATAATTTTTAAAAATTGCTAAAAAGTTCTTAGCAAGATAAAAATAACACGGCAATAATACCAATGGCATTTCTATATAATTGTTAATTTAATACTCATAGTGACTCTATGAGATAGGTACCATTGTTTTTTCCAATAACTGAGGAAACTGAGGCACAAAGAGATTTTTGTCCAAGATCACACAGCTTTCTAGAGCAGTATTGTTTCAAAGTCCTTGTTCTTAATTACTATAGAGATTACAATGTTAAGAGAAATTAGGAAATCTGAATTTTAAGAAAGCATTATTTTAAATGTTTAAATTTTGAGCTGGAGCTTCCTGGCAAGTAAGCAGAACATGAGGAATCCTAGCTGAGGAAAAATCAGAAACAGTAATTTTGGGAAACTTTTAAAGTGCAAGAATGTGGTCAAGGACAGTTAGGAGTTGAACTGTGGGATGAAGAGGAGGAGCTAGCAAAGGAATAAGACCAGTAAACCAGGTAGGTTGTAGAAATCAGGAATTGTTCTTAAATAAAGGGAAGTAGGATATTAAGAAGGGGCTAGGGGTTGGATATGCCAAGAAAATGAGGAAGGAGAGAATGGTTGGAAATTATAAGTCTGTTGATCTTAAGGTGTACGTTCATTTTGTTATGAAGTCTGATTAAGCTAAGGAATAAAGTGAATAAAAGAAGCGGGGACTGCTTCTTTTCAGAAATGTGTGTGAAAGAAAGGTTGATAATACAGTACCTGGAGAGAATAGTAGCACTGAAATTTTAAAAAAGACAGCGGTAACGGTGTGTTGAAAAGCAGAAAGGAAGAAGCTGGTGAATAAGGACATTGAAGATACAAGACCTTACAAAAGTAGTGGTGGAAGGAAGTGAGAAGGGATGGCTTACACAGTCCAAGGAAGACTGGCTTTGGAAAAAAGAGAACAGGTTGATTTGGTAAGAATTTTTGAGATCAGGAACACAATGTGACTACAGATACTTCAAGATGGAGAGAATATCAAACTGGAGAATTTGTAATCCCATTGCTTTGATCCCTGGAAACTAAATGAAGTTATCTTTTAATATAGATTGCGCCTGGCACCTTTAATAACAAGGAAAGCTGTAAACAGTCTTTGCAAAGAAATCAACCAGAGATTAGTGTGTGTGTGTGTGTGTTTAGGTCGGTTGCGACTTCCTCCAGTCAAACAGCCACACACTTTGTGCCCTTTTCGGAAAGAAACCAGAAATTGGGGTAATTTACTGGAGATTGGCTCTGGGGACTGTAAAGGAATTGAGCGATTCTAAGGCAATATTAAAACAGAGCTGGCTCTAGCAACAGAGAATTTAGTCACAAATTGGGTTGATGAGCCGGGAGATTAAGGATTCACTTTTGTACTGAAAAGTTGTGAGCAGGTAAAAGATAGGAGCCACCGTCACCGAAACGCGCGGGTAGGAAGGGGCGACGTTCAAGGGCATATTTTGATCACGACCTCACGTTAGTCAATTCTCGCGTCCATTTCAGAGCCACTGAAAATAGCCCTATGCTGTGGGAAGAGAAATCGCATTCCAAAGCTGAGGCTGTATTTTCCCGGTCTAGCTACATTCCTTTTTCACTAACTAGCCAATGCTGCCGCCTTATGCAAAGCCAGCACTAAGGAGTGGATCTGCTTTACAGAGGCAGGGACGACGCCAATCGGCCCGGGGCAGGCACTGTAGCGTCTAGATTGGCACGGGAGGGCCTGAACAGTTCTCGAAACCTTTTCACCCTTACTCGCGAAAGCGCCTTGCCAACAGTCAACAATAAGTATAGCTAACACAATGCTAAGCTCAGAGACCCTCTTCAAACCCAGGAGAGGCGGGAGAAGGCTTTGGCTCCTTTACCCCTTCCCATTTCCGCAACGCGCGACCCAACGTCGGGTGCGGACGGCACAATTCAGGCGGAGCTGCAGAGAAGCACTAGTCTGGAGACCTGGGAGGGGCCTCCGTGAAGGGGCCGGGGGCGGGTCTCCCTCCCAGGTCTCGGAAAGCTCCAAAAATGGCGGGCGGCAACTCGGCTAGCGGGGCGCGCAGGCGCCACCGTGGCCGTCCTTCCGCCAGCCTCGGGCGGTCCAAGAACCATCTACAACGTCCTCACCGAGAGGTATCCGCTAATTCCGATTGGCTGAGCTAGCCTACCGCTCCGTGCGGGGGCGGAGTCTCCACGCAGCGGCCACGTTTCCCGCCCCGCTGGTGCGCGTGCGTGCAATCCCCACAGGAAAGCGTTTGCGCGCGTCCCCGCCGCGGCCCCCAGCTCGCGCCTCAGCTCCCTCCCTTTTCCGGGCAGGCCTGTCCCGTCAGCTAGGCAGTAAGCGTCGCGGCCAGCAGAGGGCGGTCCGGACCCAAGTCTGCAGCGGCGCCATTGGCGTGTGGAAAATGCCACCAGATGGCGGGTTAGGATTGCAGCTCCGTTGAAGGCGCGGCCCCCGCTCCCGAACCCCCGGCGACCACCCCGTAACAACCCCCCCACATCGGGAATAACACACCGGAGACTTTTGGGGGGAAACTAGGTCGACGGCCGGCGGCGCCCGGATGGGCAGCTGAGGTGAGTGCGGGCGGCGGCGACGGCGGCGGGGGGCGGGAAAGGGGGAATGCGGCGGCAGCGGCGCGGGGGCTGGAAGCGCGGATCCAAGATGGAGGCCGGGCGAGAGCGAGGGAGCGCGGGCGAGGAGCGGGCGGGCGGGCCGGGCGCGGGCCCCGCGCGGGGGAGGGAGGCCGCGCGGGCCTGTGCGGGGCGCGGCAGTCGCTGGTTGTCCGGGCGGCCGGGGGGGCGCCTGTGGGCGCGGCGGGCACCCCGGAGCCCTCGTTCCTCCCCACCCCTCCCGCGGGCCCGAAAATTCTGCCCCCGCCTGCTCGGGCACTACAGCGACGGGCGCGGAAGCCTTTGTGGCGCGCTCGGGCCCGCCGCCAAGCCCGCCCTCCGCCCCCCCGCCCGGACTCTCGGGACTCGCCCGCGCCCGGTGGGGTCGGGCCGAGGCGGGCTAGTGCGAATGCCGTCCGCCGCCCGCCGCCCTGCGTTTCTGCGGTGTTTTAGCGGCGGCGTCGTCACATGACAACGAGCTCGTCTCCGCGGAGGGGCCTGGGGGTCGCTCGGCGTGGCGGCCGGCCGAGGCTGCTGCGTGGTGGGGTGGGGCAGGGGGATTGGTGACTGGGGGAGAAGGGGCGTCGAAGCCGGGCTTTCCCGCTATCTGCCTTCCCCGCCCCCGACGGAGGCCTCCCTGTGAAACGTGTTCAGGCCAGAGCACTGCCCCGCTAGTTTGCCAATTCCCCGGGAGAAGAGGCCAATAAAAGTTGTTTTCCCTCCTTTCTCGGGGTGGGGGCGGGGTGAAGAGCTGGGAAACTGGAGTGCCTGGAGTTGGACCTGGGCCTTGATTGGAGGGTCTGAACTGGGTGCTTCAAGTGTGCTCTAGGGACTGAAAAAAATTTTCAGGTCTTAGGATTGTCACGTCACCCTTTCTACCCACATTTGAAATGTTATCGATTCTCTTCACATTGCAGAGAATCGTGCCCGGGGCGTATAAATCGTGGGATGGTTTCGGAAGCTTATAGACCCAAAACAATGCTGTCTGTATGTGACGATAGCGAATTATTTGCTGTTAAAGTTCTTGTTAAGATGATGAATATAGTTTATTCCTAATTATGGTCGTGACTAGAAAGGAGTATATTTTGCATCTTCTTAGGAAATACAGTGTAAAAGTATTTGAATTGGTATAGAGAAAGTTCGGTGATTGGTGATTTATGTGGAATTTGAGTATGACTCTACCTTTTAGTTTTCCGTGTGTTTTTAAGAAAACTGCAAATTTTGATGGTGAAATATACCTAAGGAAAGATACACAACAGTGAAACTAAAACCGACGTATTTATTGTATATATATTGTACTGTATTTTCATATTTATAGTGATAATATCAGATTTTTTAAAAAATTGCAGAAGGGGGGGTATATTGAAAGATCCGGAAAGGCCGTCTATTTGCTTTTGATTTTTGTAAACACTTAAAACACAAATTGTTTGCTTTCTGAATAAAGTTCTGGAAAACCTACAGGTGTTCTAATTTTTTTCTTTATATTTTTTAGAATGTGTTTTAAATTTATTTAAGTGGTTTACCAGTGGTCATTTTTACAACCCAACCAGCTACTTTTGAGTGGAAATTTCTCAGTATCCACTTTAGTTTTTGATGTTCTGACAGCTCGGAGATACTGAAATGGGAAATATGGAAAATTATGTTACTTGGATTCCTTCCGTTGAAGACAGTAATATAATTACTGTTGATTCGAATGGCTCTTTGAAAGCCTTAAGGGGGCTGTGGTATAGGGGAAAGAGCCCTGGACTGAAGTTACTTTAATAAACATTCCCTAAGTTTGTCATCTTTTGGGGTGTCACTTTTTTTTTTTTAAGATTTTATTTATTTATTTATTTGACAGCGAGAGAGAGAGAGAGAGAGAGAGAGAGAGAGATATCACAAGTAGGCAGAGAGAGAGAGGGAAGCAGGCTCCCTGCCGAGCAGAGAGCCCGATGTGGGACCCCTGAGATCATGACCAGAGCCGAAGGCAGCGGCTTAATCCACTGAGCCACCCAGGTGCCCCTGGGGTGTCACTTTTTGAGCTTTACTTTCCTCATCACTAAAATGAAGGTACTAAATTATATGATAGTTGTTTAACAAGATCTGTATGAAAAACCCTTTTTAATAGTTAAAACTTCAAACATTTTAGGCAGTTTTCACCTTTTCCTCCTTGATTCTGGATCTGTATATCTTCATAATCAGTGCTGTGAGGAGGTCTAATGCACCATGAAGAAAAAAATGCATCTCTTTTTAGCCTGGGTTCAGGGGTACAAGAGCATCTGGCTCTAGGTGTCCCAAACAGACTAGGTCCAGGCACTTGCTGCTGACAAAATCCAAAGACTAAGAGACAAAAGGTGGTGAAACAAGTTTATTTCAGTGAGGCAAACACTGGGAGAACTGTTTCTCCCAAATGCTAAAACTTCTAGGTTTCCGTAAGGAAAATGTGGATCAGATGTGGGTGGGTACATGCAGGGGGGACAGTGAAGGTCAAGTCATTGTTCTAGAGTTCATCACATGGGGTCTTGGGGGCTCAGGGCAGTCCTTATTGGTTGTGGGTGTAGTTTTGGTTCTTTCAGGGGATGCTTTGCCGGTAGGGTGTTTTGCCTGATTTAAGAGAGGAGCAAGAAAGAGGAGCTTAATTAATAAGAAAGTACATACTGAGGCAAAATGGAGGTCAAAATGGAGGAAGCTGAAGTCCTGTTTAATCTTCCCCTTTTTTCCTTTGCTGCTTAGTCCTTTAGTGAGGGAGTGTATTCATTTTCTTTTGATGTATAGCAAAATACAACTAATTTAGCAGCTTAAACAATACCCAGTTACTGTCTCACAGTTTCTGTAGGTGAGCAATCTGGGTACTTGGTAGCTGGACTCAGTAGCTGGAGATGTAAAACATCTCACCAGATCATCTCATCAAGATGTCAGCTGTGGCTACAGTTTTTATCTGACGTTTAGAGTGTTTTTGCAAGCTCAGTACTTGTTGGCACAGTTCATTTCCTTGAGGCTGTAAGTCCCTTTTTTTGCTAGCTTTTGGTTAGTTTCCCACTAGTCCACATAAGCAGTTCCCATATGATTATGGTTACTTTTATTCAGACAAGCAGGAGCCAGTCTCCTTGACTTCCTCTGTCTGTGACCTCTAAACTCTCCTTTGAAACCCTTTTTTAAAGCTCATCTGGTTGGGTCAGTCCCACCCAGGATAATTTCCTTTTGGGCCATTCCACTGATTAGGAACCTTAAATACATATGCAAAATCTATTTGCCTTATAACAACCACTGGAGTGATGGTATCCCATTAAATTTACAGGTCTCCCCACAGTCAAAGGGAGTGGAATTTATAGCGTGTGGGTTATTGAGGGTTCTTAAAATTTTGTCTGCCATTGGGAAAGAAGTATTTTTACTTTTGCCTTTTTAGAATCTGGATATACGTAGGCGCAGAGCACAGAAGGAGAGCAATAACCGATGTGACAGGTTTACTTATATGTCCTTAAACCTTTCCTTCCCATATTTCCTGGTATCTCACTTTAAGTGCCTCTATGAAAACATTTTATTACATTTAGAGGAAATTAAAAATTACAATTAAAGTAAACTTTAGGTAAATAACAAAGGCAATAGGAAATTATGTAGTTATCATTATTTCTTGATCCCTATTGTTTTAGCGATTTTAGAGATGAGATTGAGTCTCATAAGGTAAGAGATTTTAAAGCTCAAGATAGTACTCATTGCACCAGGCAATTGTTGTGGTATGATTAGTCCACAGTTTGTGAGGAAGAAATTCTCATGAAAAAGAATAGTTATTTGAAAGGGTTAGAGTAGAGATATTATTGGTTGAACAGAGAAGATAGCAGAAGAAGTTGGGTCATGGGATGGTTTGAGTCTAAGAAAAATATTTTCAAGAGGAGGTGATTAGTTTTAGTTAAGGATATCAAGCTTTAATAAATATAACAAGGATGAGGCGCCTGAGAGGCTCAGTCGTTAAGCATCTACCTTTGGGTCAGGTCATGATCCCAGGGATCTGGGATCAGCCTTGCATCGGTCTCCCTGCTCCATAGGAAGCCTGCTTCTCCCTCTCCCATTCTCTCTGCTTGTGTTCCCTCTCTCACTGTGTCTTTCTCTGTCAAATAAATAAATAATCTTTAAGAATATAACAAGGAGTTAAAATTGTGAGAGAGATACAACTTAATTTCTTAATAGAGAGGGGATGGATATAGTAGGGGCTTGGTAAATCTTTGTTAACTGAATAAACATATAAATCTTTGGAATTAAGATGTCTCTAGTTACTGTGACACTCCTTAGGGAAGGGTAGAAAGCAGAGACCTAAAAGAATACTCTTGTATGAGGCCTAGAATGAGATGAATCTTGAGATGGGAATTATGTCTCTAGAGAAGGAGGGGTCAGTTTTCTGTCATTTCAATAGTTAAGAAAGGATAGGATCCCAGCTTCCTGTCTTAGTGCTGAGAGAAACCTTGTTTTATTGAGAAATGTGATTATTTTGAAGTGAGCTTTAAGTAGGTCATAGATCAGTTGGTTTTGTAGAACCTTCTCTCTATATAATTCACCCGTTATTGCTTCCTTCAGGTTTTTTTCTTTTCCCTCTTCTGATTCTGTTTTTGCCAGTTTATGCTGGAAGGACATCTCAGGTCCTACTTTCATAAAATACATTCCTTTGTGTCATGGTCCTGAATGGTGCCCTAATAAGTTGCCCAGATGTCTCTATAGAGTTTTGCTGTAATGAAACAACTGTAAAAATAACTTTTAACTCACTAGAAGCATGCAGTTAACAAAAATAATTTATATTGTGACCCAGTATAAGCATATACACAATGGAAATAGGAGTTTCATGAAATAACATTTAACCTTTATGCAGTGCCCTCTGATATTTTCTCATTTTGTTTTTTAAATTAAGAATGTTGGTTGCGGGGCGCCTGGGTGGCTCAGTGGGTTAAAGCCTCTGCCTTCAGCTCAGGTCATGATCCCAGGGTCCTGGGATCGAGCCCCGCATCGGGCTCTCTGCTCGGCGGGGAGCCTGCTTCCTCCTCTCTCTCTCTGCCTGCCTCTCTGTCTACTTGTAATCTCTGTCTGTTAAATAAAATAGATAAAATCTTTAAAAAAAAAAAAAAGAATGTTGGTTGCAACTCACCTAAGTGATACCACGAGTCAGAGTTGGAAAAGCATTGAACTTTGGTAATCAGAATAGTACAGAGGAAAACCATAAGAAGAAATAATTTCACGTCTATCAAATTGGTAAACATTAAGCATTCTGATAATATCAGGTGTTGGCGAGAATGTGGAGAATTATACTCCCATTTTTGGCAGGAGTATAGATTGACAGCCATTTTGCAGAAAAATTTGATTTATCTAGTAAGTTGAAGATAACATGTGAATAAAAATATTCACGTAACTTTGCTTGTAGTAGCCAAAATTTACTTTTTGTTTATTTCTGAAGATTTAATTGATTTATTTGTCAAGAGAGCGAGCGAGAGAGCACGTGTGCATATGGCACACAAACGGGGTGGGGTGGCAGGCAGAGGGAAAAACAGTGGGACTGTAGCTCAGAACCCTGGAATCATGACTTGAGCCAAAGGCAGATGCTTAACCAACTGAGCCACCCAGGTGTCTTACTAGCCAAAACGGTGGTAGATTGAATAAAGGAATGGTGGTTTTCGAGAGTCAAAATAACCTTGATTCCTAGGTTAATTTCATGTTGTCACAGAGTATTATCTTTTTTATATTTAATGTTGGGGATTTGGGATATTCATGAGGGATATTGCTTTGTAGTTTTCTTTGGTTGTAATGTCTTTGTCAGGTTTCAGTGTAATGATTATGATGGTCTCAAAAAATAGGTTGGGAGGTGTTCCTTTATTTACTGAAAGAATTTGTTTAGCATTGACATTCTTTTTTTTTTTTTTTTTTTTTTTTTTAAGATTTTATTTATTTGACAGACAGAGACCACAATAGGCAGAGAGGCAGGCCAAGAGAGAGGAGGAAGCAGCCTCCTTGCAGAGCACAGAGCCCGATGCGGGGCTCGATCCCAGTACCCTGATATCATGACCTGAGCCGAAGGCAGAGGCTTTAATCCACTGAGCCACTCAGGCGCCCCTAGCATTGATATTCTTAATTGAATGTTTGTTAGAATTCAGTGATACCGTCTAGACTTGGAATTTTTCTTTGTGGGAAGGTTTTTGGTAGTAGTCCAATTCAGTTTTGTTATTAGACGTATGGCTATTCAGGTTTTGTTTCATCTTGTCAGTTTTGGTAAGTTGTATTTTTAAAGACGTTTATCTCCTTTCACTTATTGATGTAATTGTTTATAAGATTCCATTGTAATTCTTCTAATGTCTGTAGGCTCTGTAGTGATATCTCTTCTTTAATGTCTTGTGTCATTAGTATACTTTTTTCTTGACCATTATCATTCTTGGTTTACCAGTATTGTTACCTTTTCAAGTAATAACATTGCTAGTTTTCTCCATTTATCTTCTTTATTTCATTTGTTCTTTTCCTTATAATTTTCTGTCTTCCACATTTTTGCTCTTTTTTTCTAGCTTCTTAAAGTGGAATCTTAAGTTTTATATTTTAGACATTTCTTGTTTTTGTTTTTTAGTTTAAGCATTCAAAACTATCACTTTTCCTGTAAGCATTGCTATAGTCCACAAATTTTGATATGTTGTATTTTTTGTTACTCAATTTGAAATAATTTCCAATTTGCTTTGTAATTTCTTCTTTGACATGTGGGTTACTTAAAAGTATGTAATTTTCAAATATTTGGGATGATTTTAGGTATCTTACTGATTTCTGACTTATCGCCTTTTGAGGTCAGATAATATATTCTGTATGATTTTAATCCCTTTAAATTCATCGAATCTTGGGGCACCTGGGTGGCTCAGTGGGTTAAAGCCACTGCCTTCGGCTCAGGTCATGATCTCAGGGTCCTGGGATCGAGCCCCACATTGGGCTCTCTGCTCCGTGGGGAGCCTGCTTCCTCCTCTCTCTCTGCCTGCCTCTCTGCCTAGTTGTGATTTCTCTCTGTCAAATAAATAAAATATAAAAAAAAAAATTCATTGAATCTTGTTTTATGGTCTATCTTGATAAATGAACCTTTTTTTTTTTTTAAGATTTTATTTATTTATTTGACAGAGAGAGATCACAAGTAGACAGAGAGGCAGGCAGAGAGAGAGAGAGAGAGGGAAGCAGGCTCCCCGCTGAGCAGAGAGCCCGATGCGGGACTCGATTCCAGGACCCTGAGATCATGACCTGAGCTGAAGGCAGCGGCTTAACCCACTGAGCCACCCAGGCACCCATAAATAAACCTTTTATAGTTGAAAAGAATGTATTGTGCAGTTGTTGGGTGTAGTATTCTGTAAATATCAATTAGGTTAAGGTGTTTTGCTGGCCTTTTCAAATCATTTCTATATTTGCTGGGTTATTTTTGTTTTGTTTTGTTTTTTTTGGAAGGGGTTATCGTTTTACTAGTTGCTGAGAGGTTAAAATACCCAATTTCTGTTTCATGCAATTGTCTTTTCCGCCTTTAATTCTGTCAATTTTTGGGTTGTGATTTGAAGCTGTGTTATTAAGCACATACAATATATAATATGTCTTCCTGATGAATTGATCTTTTTATCATTTGAAATATTTATCTTTCTCTTTGGTGATACTTTGTTTTTGGGTCTACTTTATGTGGTGTTGATAAAACTACTTCAGTTTTCTTGAACTTACTATTCCCATTATATATCTTTTTCTCACTGATTTACTTAAAAACTCTTTCTTTGTGTTTCACTTGTACCCCTTTAAGGCAGCATACAGTCATTTTTCTCTTTTCTTTCTTTCTTTTTTTTTTTTTAAGGTTTTATTTTTCATTTGACAGAGAGAGACACAGCAAGAGAGGGAACACAAGTAGGGAGGGAGAGAGACAGAGAAGCAGGCTTCCCCCTGAGCAGGGAGCCAGATGCGGGCCCAGTCCCAGGACTCTGGGATTATGACCTGACCCAAAGGCAGACGTTAATGACTGAGCCACCCAGGCAGTCCACTCCTTTTTTTTTTTCCTTTAAATATTTTATTTATTTATTTATTAGAAAGAAAGCAGAGTTAGGGGAAAAGGCAGCCAGAGAGGAGGGAGAAGCAGGCTACCCATTGAGCAAGGAGCCCAATGCAGACGTAGGACTTGATCCCAGGACCCTGGAACGTGACCTGAGCAGAAGGCAGACGCTTAACCAATGGAGCCACCTAGGCATCCCATGTTTTGCTTTTTTCTGATAATGTGGAAGTAGAATCTCTCTTTCATTTATAGTAAACATTGATTATGTGCTAATGCCTGTCATGAATGGTTAGAGGCCTGAGATTTTATTGTACTTGAAAGCTAACAAGTTAACCTGCCACAGTGTAATGGATACTGGGAGGCATGAGGCTCCTTGATCAAAGAGAGCAGTGCACTATAGCAGTAGCAGTAGTGGTAAGTGGTGGTGGTCCTACTGCATAGTATCCTTTAGTGTTGTAGACTAATTGTCTCAAAACCATACAGCTAATAAAGGGCAGAATCAGCATTTGCATCCGATCTCTGAGCCCCAGTTTGCACACACTATGGTAGTGTAAAGAGGACATCTGCACATGCAGTGGGTTGGGTTACAGGAGACGAATCTTAAGCCTAGGAAAACTTGAGTCCTTATAATGGATAGTAAGCATGGTTCCCCTTTCTCTGGAGATGCTGTTTCTCTTTCCAAGACTGTCCACTATATAGATAATCTTGAAAAGTTTGAGACACAGGCATTCAGTGCCTCTGATTTCAAGACATGCAGAAAAGTGAGAGACCCACGGAGAACTGTCTCCCAGAACTGCCTGATGAATTTTCTTAATTTTCCCTATGTTGTTTAGAATTAAGTTTTCCTCATATTTCTCACATGGCTGCAGTTTGGCTTTTCAGCTCTATATCTGTACTGTGCGTCTCTGAGTTTTACGCTTACAGCAAGTTGGAGTACATACTTGTATCCTAGCCCATCTCCCCATGTCTTTGTTTTGGTGTTAATAAGTGTAAAAGAAAATACTCATTGAGTATTTACTATGTACCAGTAAACATTTTACAATAATAAAGCAACAAAACAAACTAATAGGAATAACACATGAAATGCTATGGAGGGGGTTAGGTTCAAGATACTTTGGAAGCATAACTTGCAAAATTAAGGGGAGATGGCTTTCTTCCTGTCAATTCCCTCCAAATAATAAATACATTATGTTTTGGAAGTGATAAGAGTCAGAAGAGTTCTTCAGCAGAGTCCCTTTATTTTCTGATCAAAGTAACATTAATAATTACATATTACCTTTACTTTTTTTAGGCTCTCTGGCAAAATTTCTCTTCGTAGTTGTTGAATTGTGTAAAGGTCCAGGTAGATGTTTGAGACACCATTGCCTATCTTCTCAATCTTAGGTGGACAAAGTGTGCTTTATACATAGTCAAGCATGAACATGACCTTATTGTCTCTTTTGAGGTACTTGATTCCTTTTATTCTAAAACTCTGTTGACCCTTATTGTATCAGGTTAGTATTTTTCCTATCTCATTTACAGCACTGAGAGGTAGGCTTCTTCTCTGGTAGTGATAGTATAAAGTGGCAAATATGCAGAAATTTTTATGACATAATGCAAGATATAAAAGCTAAAATTGCATAAGTTGTGTTCTACTTTATTGTTCAAACTTAAATTACATTTTGGGAAGAAAATGTTTTACCATGTATCTTGCATTGCTAAGGATAGTGAAAAAGTTCGTATGTTTAGAATGAAGGAAGCACTGTCAAATGATAAATAACTAAGAAAGCCATTGTCCAAGAGAGTTCTTGGCACCTGAGTCACACTGCCTGTGTTAAATTCTAATGCAGCCCCTTCCTAGGTATGTAAACTTGGGTGAGTTCTTTTTTTCTTTCTTTCCTTTTTTTTTTTTTTAAAGATTTTATTTATTTATTTGACAGAGACAGCGAGAGAGAGGGAACACAAGCAGGGTGGGTGGGAAAGGGAGAAGCAGGCTTACTGCCAAGCAGGGAGCCTAGTGTGGGGCTTGATCCCAGGATCCTGGGATCATGACCTGAGCTGAAGGCAGACACTTAACGACTGAGCCATCCAGGCGCCCCACTTGGGTGAGTTCTTTAATAAACTCTTTTACCTTCAGTTTTCTCATCTCTAAAATAGGAATAAAAGTATACTTCTGTCATGGGTTGTTGTAGAAGTTAAAGAGTTAGCTTTAAACTAATGGACTGTGTTGCATTGTACATAAATTCTAAGGACAGTAATCTTAAATTTAAAAGGTGAATAAAATTATAGGTAAATAAGGAGGTTACTTTCCTGAAGGAAAGCATTTTAATCAATTGGTTCTTATCAGCACATAGAACTAGCAGTAGATTAAAACTTTATTTTATTTTATTTTTAAAAAGATTTTATTTAGGGGCGCCTGGGTGGCTCAATGGGTTAAAGCCTCTGCCTTTCGCTCGGGTCATGATCCCAGGGTCCTGGGATCGAGCCCCGCATCGGGCTCTCTGCTCAGCAGGGAGCCTGCTTCCTCCTCTCTCTCTCTCTCTGCCTGCCTCTCTCCCTACTTGTGATCTCTATCTGTCAAATAAATAAAATCTTAAAAAAAAAGATCTTATTTATTTATTTGACAGAGACAGAGATCACAAGTAGGCAGAGAGGCAGGCAGAGAGAGGAGGAAGCAGGCTCCCTGCTGAGCAGAGAGCCGGATGCGGGACTCAATCCCAGGACCCTGAGATCATGAGCTGAGCTGAAGGCAGAGGCTTTAACCCACTGAGCCACCCAGGTGCCCCAGATTAAAACTTTATTAATGAGAATGGTCAGAGGCTGAGATACTATGGTTAATTGAGATGAGGGTTATAGCCAGAGTTTTCTGCTTATTGTTAAGCATTTCAAAAGTTGAGCTCTTTTTTCTTTATTAAGAATGTACTGCATCCTGGAAAGGTATTGCAGTGTCTTTTTGATAATTGCGAAATTTTGATGGCTGTATCAGGATTATTATCTATAAATATTGGTTTTGCATATATAATTTTGCAAGTAAAGTCTAGGAATGAATTTTATCAAGAGCAGAGTATATGTTTAAAGTTACCTCATTGAGTAAGTTCCTAGATAAAATGACAGATGGCTGATTTTTCCTCTCATAAAAATGGGGTTACAGAGTACAAAAAACCCTGGTTAATCTACATTTTTAAGTTATAGATATTTAGTATTTTTACTTTTTAATAGGCTCCATGCCCAGGTGGGGCTTGCTGAGGACCCTTAGATCAAGACCTGAGGTAAGATCAAGAGTCAGACACTTAACTGAGCTACCCAAGCGCCCTATTTAGTATTTTATTTTATAAATGTAAAGGAAGTATGGGGTAGGAGAGAGAAAACTAGTGAAGGACTAGAGACCTGAGTTTTAATTATAGTTCTACCACTAATTAGCTATGTGTCTTTGAATCATGATGTCTCTGGACCTCAGTTTCTTCATTGTAAACTTAGTGTCTTGAACCTAGTTTCCAAAATTCCTATAAGTTTTTTAGTACCTACTGAAATAATCAAAAAATCAGCTCTGATCAGATAATGCAGAGGTTTTTATTTGAAAGTCTTAATTTTGAAAAACCCAAGTGCATTTTCAGCAGGCTCCTTTTGCCATTGATCTCCCATTGGTTATTAGAAAAATTTGTGCTTTCTCCTAGCTGGTAAGTAAATACTATTTAGATAGTATTTATAGTTTTTGGTGCCAGCTGTGGGTGTGTGTTTGCTTCTTTATTTGTTGAGAAAGAGGTAGATTAGCAAGTGTTTTCATATAATTTATTTATGGAGAGTCATTCATAATTTATTGAAATCTACAGTAATCCATACACTGTATATATGAAGACATTGTTGCTCTGTGTACAGAGAAAGCAATTTATGATTCAGAACTTGGGTGATACTTTCTCCACCAGTCCTTTCCTGATAACCTGATTCCTCATTCTTTCCTCTTCCTCCTTTCCTGATACTCAGGATTGGTTTGAATGCTCTTCCTTTGTGTCTTGGTAGTAATGCTGTGCCAGGGCTATTAGGACTGTGGAATTGGTGCTCTACATAAAGGTAGAGGGTAGGTGGCAGCTGAAATCCAGATTTTATTCTGCTCTAACCAGCGTTAGTGTACCACTGAGACCGCGAAGAACATTGTGTAGTTTTTTTTTTTCCTAGTGAAATTTTATAGTAGATAATAAGTGCCTTGAGTTTGTTGAAGTGAGCAAATACTTCCTGAAGGTGAATTTTGGGAGAAAAGTGAAAGTTAGCTAGTCACAAATGGTATGATGGAGATAGGAATGCCATTTTGGGTGAATATAAAGGAACCAGGTTGTGATCTAGTGTGGACCAGTAGGTTCAAAAAGTGTGGTCCATGCACCAGCAGTGTCACTATTATCTGGGAGCTTGTTAAGAAATGCATGTTCTGGGGCGCCTAGGTGGCTCGAAGGGTGAAAGCCTCTACTTTCAGCTCGGGTCATGGTCTCACGTAAGATTCTGGGATCGAGCCCCGCATTGGGCTCTCTGCTCAGCAGGGAGCCTGCTTCCCTCTCTCTCTCTGCCTGCCTCTCTGCCTACTTGTGATCTATCTCTCTCTGTCAAATAAATAATAATAAAAAAAATTCTTTAAAAGAAAAATAAAAAAAGAAATGCATGTTCTTCGACCTCTCCGCAGTCCAGCTGAATTAGAAATTTTGCAGAGACCAGCAATTTTTAACAGGTCCATCTGGTGTCTCTGATATAGGGTGACATTTGAGAGGTACTACTATAGCCCACTTGTTGATGAAGCATTAGTTTAGTGTGTGTTCAGAGCATTGGTTACCTATGGAGGAGTGATTAAAATACAGAGCTGTGAGTAGTGATGAGAGTTCCTAGTGTGTCAAACTGAAGAGTTTGAACTTTGTCTGTGGGCCAGTGGCTGCATACTAGAATCACCTGAGAGCTTTAAAAATTTAACAATGGCTTGGATCTATCCCAGATCAGCTCACACCAAATCTCTGTTTCTGATGCATAGCAAGGGTTGTATACTATGTAATTGTCAGATTTGGTTATTGATTATAATAGTTTATACTTTTATTGAGGATGTGTCAAATACTCTGTTAAGTAGTATAAAGTGATTAAATAGCACAGCAGTCTTACTTTGGTATGTTCCCATTTCACAGATGAAGTAGAGAGGTTAAGTACTTTTTCCCAGTATTACTTGGCTGGAAAGTGGTAGGTTTGAGTCCAGTGTTTTCTGACTCTAAAGTCTAATATCCTAAAGCAAATCTTTTTTTATTTTTTAATTTAATTTTTTATTTTTTAAAGATTTATTTATTAATTTGAGAGAGAGAGAATGAGCAGGAGGGGCAGAGGGAGAGAAAGAATCCCAAGCAAGACTCTGTGCTGAATACGGAGCTGGCTGCAGGGCTTGATCCCATGACCCTGACCCTGAGATCACGATCTGAGCTGAAACCAAGAGTTGGAGGCCCAACTGATTGTGCCATCTTGGTGCCCCCAAAGCAGATCTTTTTTAGAACCAGGGTTCATTAACATAGATTGGAAAATATCACATCTTTATCTTCACTAACCTGTAAGTGAGATTTGGCATTTTGTTTGATTTTGTATGTGAGCAGTGAATCACAATTGTGCTAACAATACCTGTGATTTTGTTATCAATAGAAATAAGAAATATTTTCATATGAAATTACAGATGTCTTGGATGTCCCCAAAATCAGTTATCATAATCTGTATTTTAAAATCAGGCTAATTGTTAGGTGCAGCTGTAGATCTTTTATTTACTGTGTTAGAGAAGCTTATATTACTATGTCACAAGTTTGCTTTTTAAATTTGTTAATAATTAACTAATACAAAATGATTAATAGTTAATTCCTTTTCTAAGGGTGGTACCGTTTGCTGAGAGAGAGTTTAGTGGGATGCTTGATGTGTAGGGTGGAGAGGGAATGAGAAAATCCATTTGTTTGGTTGTCTTTCAGAAAGAGATCCTCAGAGGCCCCTGGGTGGCTCAGTGGGTTGGACCTCTGCCTTTAGCTCGGGTCATGGTCTTAGGGTACTGGGATCGAGTCCCACATCAAGCTCTCTGCTCAGTGGGGAGCCTGCTTCTCCGTCTTCCTCTGCCTGCCTCTCCCCGTTTCTGCTCTCTGTCAAATAAATAAATAAAATTAAAAAAAAAAAAAGAGATTATTCTCAGAGATACTCTCTTCTTTCCCACTCTTTTTTGACTTACTAAATAGGACTGAACCTCAGGTTCTTCATTGCACATCAGAGTTAATAAGTGAAAAAATGCTTTGGGCCTAGAATGCTTTTTTCCTAAGAACCGATTAAAAAAATTAGAGAAGAAAAATGATATGCATTATCTTACCAGGCACTTTTTTAAAAAAAAATTTATTTATTTTTGAGAGAGAGAGAGTGCGTGCACGTGCATGCATGTGCACAAGTGGGGGAGGAGCAGAGGAAGAAGCAGACTGCCTGCCAAGGAGGGAGCCTGATGCATGACACAATCCCAAGACCCTGGGATCATGACCTGAGCCAAATGGAAATGCTTAAGGGACTGAGCCACCCAGGCACCCTCACCAGGCATTCTAACTATCCTGTGGTCTGATAGTGTTGTTCAGTAGAACTTTTTGCAGTGATGTATATGTTTTGTATGTGTGCTATCTGGTATGTTAGTTATTAATGAAAGTGATGCGAAGAAGCAAAATAGTATAATAGTAGTTAACAGCAATATAATGATACTAAATAATAGCTACTAGGTTTTCTTATGAATCATATACTGTTCTAAGCATATTAATGTGTTAAGCTATGTAATTCTTAAAGGTAGCCCTGTGAAGTGGGTACTGCTGTTAAGTCTTAGCTTGTAGATAAGGAAACCGAAGCACAGAGAAGTTCAATGATTTTTTTCAAAGGTCACATAGCTAGTAATTAGCAGAAGTAGGATTCAGATCTTGGCAGTTTGGCTTCCTTTATGTTCCTTGTAATATACTCCTTTATCACTTTCCTCAAACCCACAGATGCAAATACAGAATACTGGCAGAAACAGATGTTAGAAGGAATTTAAGATAAATAATTTTGTTCTAAATATTGTGTAATATTTTATAGTACTTTGCCCTTCATTATTTAGTCTAATCATGAAGTGAATTTACTATTTTCCTATAAGTAGACTTGCATTAGATGTAGTAGTAGGTTATTTTTAGTTAAAGAACACTGATACTGTTAAGCAGCAATTTAGATCCCCTCCAGGTTAATTTAAAGCTAGGTTCAAAAATGAATATTAATATGGTTATTCTATCTACCGACACTAATTGCAATGTATTTCGGAGGTCATTTTGTGATGAATTTTGGTTTTGTTCAGTGGATATTTGGCTTTCTCTAGTCAGTGTATATGTATAACTTAAGCTATGTTACATCTAGTATGTTATGTCTGTGGAGGTCCAGAATGGGGAAGGTATCTTTTAGGGACAGAGTTCTCTTCTTAACTGTATTCAGAGCAAACTGGTGGTAAAGTGAGATGAAAAGGGGCAAGAGACGTGGCTTTTTTTTTGTGGTGCCTGACTGGTTCAGTCAGTAGAGCGTGGGACTCTTGATCTCAGTGTTGTGAGTTCAAGCCCCACATTGGGCATGGAGAATACTTAAATTGACAACAAAATGAAATGGCATTTTTCATTTATCTGCTATAGGCATTGTGCTTGGTGCTCTACATACATAGCCATCATTTATTGAATACGGGCTATTTATCACACCTTTCTAGTGCTTTAGGTTTATTATATATGACATTTAATCTGTACATAATCCTTCAGAGAATATGTTGGTAAAGATATTTTACAAATGAGGGCTTTGTTAGGTTCTTCCTTTCCATTCCATCCTCCTCTCCACTTCAAGGGGAAACGATGGTAAATACAGGTGGGGAATGAGATGGAAGTGGTGCTGAAATTATCATTGATGTCACCTCACGTGGTTCTTAAGGTTCTCCAGTTATAAATTTGTTCATTTCATTTTGGCTAGATACTAGAAATAAGATAATGTGTTTGTGCTCATGTGAGAGACAGTAATCGGGTAAACAATCATATACTGATTATGCTATAGTGATGCATATATTAATAAATGCTATAAAGGGAATATATTAGTTACTGTGATGGGTAATAATGGGATACATACATACATATAGTCAGGAAAGGCATTTTCCAGGACGTGAAATTTAAGCTGAGACATGCACAGAACTGGGCAAAAGTGGTCCAGGCACAAGGAAGAGCAAAAGCAAAATTTCTAAAGCAGTGAGGGCTGTGGTATTTTAGGAAGTGAGACAAGGCCATAGTGACTAGAGGGAGCATAATGCAGGGTGTTAGCCTCATGCATCACATGAGGCTTGAGAGGTAGACCAGAGTCTGGATTATGTAGGGTGTATTTGGGTTACTAAGGGCTCTAATGAGTGCAGATTTTGTTATAGGTGAGAAACTTGGAGAGTTTTCAGCTGAGGAACCACTAGAGAACCACTCTAGTTCAGTGGTTCTCAACATGTATTTCATTTCCCAGAGGTTATTTGGCAACATCTGCAGACAGTTCTGGTTGTTACAACTGGGGGTGATGGTGTATGCTGTTGGCATTAGTGGGTAGAGGCCAGGGATGCTGCTAAACATTCCCCAGTGCACAGGATGGCCCCTACAATAAGGAATTATTACCCCAAAATATTAATAGGTTGAGAAGTTACGCTCCAGCTGCTGTGTGAATATTAGATTGTAGTGGGGGTAGAATGGAGAGGAGAGGGTTAGGTTGTATTGGTGTCCAGGTGACAGGTGATAATGCCTTGGACTAAGGTTGTAATAGGAATAATAATGACATGTGTTCTGATTCCCTATGTGTTGTGGGGGTAGAGTAGGTGATGAGGGAAAGGGAGGAGTCAAGAATTATTTCCAAGTTTCTGACTTCAATAATTGAGCAAATGGTGGTGCTGTCCTAAGATGCAGAAAATTGGGGGAAGACCAAGAACGAAGAGTTGTGATTTTTAAAATCTTATTTCACAGAATCTGAGTTACCATTAATAGAAGACACAAGACTATTTTACATACAATGAAAAAGAAACATATGCCATAATGCCTGTACAGCCTATAATTGGTAACAGCAACCACTCATTTGTTGAAATTTTTTATCTATTCTCAGAGATTTGACAGTTTCTTCTGCTTTTGCCTTCATTTGCACTGCTTGGCCTGTGATAGCTTGTCCTTTTGTATATATTTTGCAGCAAAATATAATCAGGTTCATCTTCTTGCGGCTGTTCTCATATCCCATAATTCACTCCATTGTTGCATTACAAGAAAACATGGACTTGGGATTACTGCTAGCAATAATGAATGTTTGATCGTCTTTTTTGTACTTTTGTACATACTGACTGTTCATTTCAATGCCAAATTATAGAATATTTTTAAAGACTTTTTTTTTTTAAACATTTTATTTATTTATTTGACAGAGATCACAAGTAGTCAGAGAGGCAGGCAGAGAGAGAGAGGGAAGCAGGCTCCCTGTTGAGCAGAGAGCCCGATGCGGGACTCGATCCCAGGACCCTGGGATCATGACCTGAGCCGAAGGCAGAGGCTTAACCCACTGAGCCACCCAGGCACCCCTTTATAAAGACATTTTAAAGGTATTTAAAGTCAACATGCATGAAACTAACAGTGCACATAACTCAGTTGATGTCATGGTGGACATCTATGACTGAGTTCATGGTTGAACAATGACAACTGTGTTTAATTACTGTTTGTCTAGCACAATTATAAAATGCTGTTGATGATATGTATCTTTACCTGAAACATGTTAAAATAAGGGGAAAAATGTACACGTAGACTGGGTGAAATATACAAGATGGTGTGAAACTTCCCCGAACAGTCCATTTTACATATGATATGGGTAGAAATAGATGAGTTGCTATTGTTAATAGTGTTATAGTGTTAATAGTATGAATGGCTTTTGTGTAATGAAAGCTTAATTTATAAGGAAATCACTGGGAGTTGAAAATTTGCATTCGCAATGAACTGTTGGAATTTGTTGAATGGGTAAAGAGGGCAGCAAGTAAGAAATAGTTCTTAGGTAATATTGTGTAAGCTAAGTGGTAAAATTAAAGCAATGAAACTGTGTACATGTGTGTTTTGAGGGGATATGCCAGTACTAACAGAACAATTAGTACAGAGAAAAGTTGTAGGAGGCAAACGTATCTTAAGTTTGGCCAGAGAACCTGCCATTTTCTCACACTACACTTTTAAGTTCTAGTTTAATTACATAGCTTTGGAAAAACCAATTTGCTAATAGTTTTGCTGCATTATGGCGCCTGGGTGGCTCAGTGGATTAAGCCGCTGCCTTCGGCTCAGGTCATGATCTCAGGGTCCTGGGATCGAGCCCCATATCGGGCTCTCTGCTCCGCAGGGAGCCTGCTTCCTCCTCTCTCTCTGCCTGCCTCTCTGCCTACTTATGATCTCTTTCTCTCACTGTCAAATAAATAAAATAAAATCTTTAAAAAAAAAAAGTTTTATTAACTAAAGCAAAGTTCCTATACATAAAATGGTGCATGCATGCATGTGTGAGTATAAATTTCTTTGATGTATAAAACCCAAATCTTTTTACCACTACTGCCCTTCAGCTGGAACACAGTTGTGGCATTTTAGTCCAAGCGATAGCCAGAGATCACAGAAATATCAGGTACTCTTGTCATGTCTGATAGTGATTTTTTTTTTTTCTGATTAATTTCCCCAAATGGGCATGGTTTTTTGTATGTTTGTTTGTTTGAGGTTGCCTTTTCAGAGAAAAATAATTCATTTGTTAAGTTGCAAATATCCTACTATGACTTTGTTTTACTTGTTTGGCACTTAATTAAGTACTGCTTGTACTGTGAGAAATTATGATAATTCAGGTATGGCTTTCTTTACTATTCTGTGTCTTAGGGAAAGGACATACTTTTGTGTGGTTCATAGAAGGAGAGCACAGTGCTGGGCAAAGTAATAGACACTGAATAAACAGTACTTAGATTCAACCAAATAGAGAAATTTTAGATTTCTACTGAAATCTATGTTTGATTGTTACACTTTAAACCTTTTATTTAAAAATATATTTTTTAAAGATTTTATTTATTAAAAAGCGCATGAATGAGGGGAGGGGCAGCGGGAGAGGGACAAGCAGATCCCTTGCTGAGGGGGGAGCCTGCCTGGGGTTGGTGGGGAGCTTGATCCCAGGACTCTGAGATGATGACCTGAGCTGAAGTCAGATGCTTAGCTGACTGAGACACTCAGGCACCCCTACTTTAAACCTTTTAATTAGAGATAATTACATTGTAGCTCCAGATACGCTGATACCATTTTTTCCTGAGATTCTTTTATTGTGCTATTTGTTTCTAAATCTTTTCAGTCACCTTTTCTCTCCTTCCTACCTTCCTTCATTCATTATGTGCTGTTTCTGACCAGTTTCATTCTAAGTTCAAGTTAGACAGAACTTGGAAATAGGAAATAATTTTGTCATATGATCTCACTTACACATGCACAAATTCTTCTCTATCAAAGGGTATTATATTGATCTGTGGGGTGACTGACTTGATTATAGTAAGGTTTTTGGTAAATGTTCACTGGTTCACTAAAAAATTTGGAAGCTTTTGGGCACCTGGGTGGCTCAGACGAAAGCGTGTGCTTTCCTGGGATTGAGCCCACTGTCAGGCTCCCTACTCAGTGGGAAACCTGCCTCTCCTTCTACCCCTTTCCTTCTGCCCTTCTCCCCTGGCTCATGCTCTTGCTGTCTCTTTCAAAATGAATAAATAACAAAAATCTTTAAAAAAAAAAGTGGAAACTTCCTTTGTTGATTCAGAATATCCTTGGATTTACATAGAAATGTTGAGGAACTATAGATTTGCAATTATAATACTTTAAACATTTGAACTTTTTTCCATTTGGAAACCTTTCTAGTTCTCTCAAAAGAGGAAATTTGAATTGTTAGAAGCATTTCATTTTCTAAAATAATAATAAGAAATAGTACTTGGCTGTGAAAGACCTTTTAATGAATTTTTCTATATGTTGAACTTCTTGAAAAATTTTTAAAGATTAATTTATTTTAGAGAGAGTGCATGTGCTGGAGAGGGGGTGGGGGATGGGCAGAGGGACAGACTCAAGCAGGCTCACTGCTGATCCTGGAGTACAAGGTGTGGAAGGGGGCTCTATTTCATGACCCTGAGATCATGAACTGAGTTGAAATCAAGACTTGGATGCTTAACCAACTGAGCCACAGGTGCCTCTTGAATTTTTTTTTTTTTTAAACGTGGACACTGATAGTTTCTTTTCAGTCTCCTGGAGTCTTTTAGTCCTTTGATAGCTTTTGTCCCCCTTCTGCCTTAATTTTCTTATCTAGCCTGGAACCTTACTTAGCTTTTGAAATATGTTGAGCTGCTTTGCACTTTTGTTTCTTTATTGCGTTTGTCTAATAGCCAAAGATCAGTTCATCTTTCTTATTTCAGTGTACCTGCTTCTGTGTTACTAAGGACATCTAGAGGAAATCACGACTTTGCACACTGGAGCCAGTAAATATTCATGCTCTCCAATCTGAATTGAACCTTCAGCATACCCAGTAATCCTTTTTTATTCCTGGTTCTTTCTCACTTCTCATAGCATTTATTAAAAAATTTGTACTCTGTTATAGCACCTTCATTTCTGTTTCTTAGTAGATGACCATTATCTGTTCATCGAGAAACTTGGGTTTAATTATTATTTTAGTTCTGGAAGATGTTGAAATGATTGAAATGAGGCTAGATAGAGATAATCGTGACGTTTGCTGTGCCCATCCTATGGAGGCATACAGCCAACCAAGGTATAAATTTTAGAACAAAATTTGAAATATGTATCTTTGGGGTAGTTTTGGTTGACTCTACTTGGGCTAATTTTAGTATAAAATCACTTTTTCAATTACAGTTACATTCTCAGAGTAGTCTTGTATTTGAAATTTAAGATTAAAGGAAGTTCTTTGTTGTGTAAGAGGTTTCAAATAAACATCTTATGCTAACTTTTTAAAATTGCAGTAGAATGTATTAATACTTAAAGTACACTGCTTATAAGCTAGATGAGTTTTTAACTATATAAATCTCCTAGATGAAGATATAAAATATTTCCAGCACTTCAGGAAGTTTTCTGTCTCTTCTCAGTTATCTCCCCCCCAACCCCCCCACTCCTATTCCAACTTTTGTTGCCACCAGTTAAGTTTGTACTTTGTCTAGCTTATTTTGCTTTAACATGATTTTTGTGAGATTTATCCAAATTGTGGCATGTATCAGCAGTTCTCATTTTATTCCTATATAGTAGTCTATATGAATATACCGAAATGAATTAATTTATTCTTTTGTGCATGGACATTTGAGCTATTTTCCTTTTTTGGCTATTGTGATAAAGCTGTTGTGAACATTCTTGTTCGAGTTTCTTGGTCAACATAAACCCACATGTCTTTTGGATAGTGATACCTAGAATGGAATGCTGAATTGTAGTATACTTCTCAATACTGCTTTTATAGTGGAACCAATCATAGCTTCACCCTACCTCTCTATAAGCCGTGTCATTCCTTTTGCTAAAGAATACAAAAAGAGCTTTAAATAGATTTTGTAGCAAGATTGTGAAAGAAGGCACTTCTTTGTTTTCATTTACTTATGAAATTAAAATTTTTCATTTGGCTCTAAATTAAATAACTTATTTCCATTAGTACTTCCTTAAGTATTATAAATCTTTTATTTTATTCCTTTATTCAAATTTGACATTTTTCTCTGTTATGGTCTGTTCTGATCCCTGTACGATTGTCTTTTCCTTAGTTATCAGAGGATTTCTCTGACTGCTCATAAAACCAGAAAATAATCATTGGTTTTCCTGACAGAAACATAGGCCTTCTTGGTTTAATTGGGTTGGCCTTTTAGAAACTTGAATTGAATGAAGTAGAAGAATTACTGGATCCAGAGACTAAAGACCTGGGTTTTAATCCAGGCAGTGTGTTTATTAGCAGCATGTCCTTTTGTAAATTACTATTACCTCACCTCCTCACTGTATTGGGAATAAATATGTCTGTCCTGGTCATTTCAGAGGATGTTGGCTAGTAAATGAGGTAATAGAGTAACAGTGTTCTGTAAACTGTGAAATATGAGTATAAACAGTTGTCATTTGAGGGGGATAGTTTGTACATTTGCAGATTTCTAAGCAGCATTCATCCAGTTTGTAAAACAAAATACAAGTTTCAGTTTTCAGAGGAATGGAGCAGGGCAGTAAGAGTGTCTCTTGGGAAGGCTTACTGCCCCATGAGTCAGTTCTAAGTGTGGCAGGTACTGACGAACTATCTACCAAATTCTGGTTCTTGACATTGATATGTATTATTTATATCTAGGAGTGATGTAGGTTTCAGGCGATTTCAAGTCCAAAGAATAAACCAGGGTATCATATTACTGATACGCATTGAGAAATGTAACTTTCCAGTGAAATAGTCCACCTGCGCTCACCTATTAGTGCCTTCTCTTATAGGAAGGCCTGTATCAGACACAGATTATAATCTAAAGATTGACCAGTAAATCTGGAATGAGCCCAGAGCAAGTTGGGTCATTTTAGTTGTCAGTGTTATTGAGCTGTGATAGCCTGACAAATCTGTCTGCACTATAGCAGATCTAGGTCAGTACACTCTATCCAGGGACAGTGTTGGAGAGAGACTGCCAAATTTAATTTGTTTGAACACTCCTCACTATTCAGTAGTTTCAGCTTTCATACAGTCATGGGCAAGATCTGGATCCTGCTTTCCATGCCACCTTCTTTGGATTTTGTGTATTTGCTTTATACCTTCTGCAGATGACTTATGTTTAAGTCTTCCTAATTTAATTCTCATCGTAACTTTATCTCAGTTTAAGGGAGCCTTTTCTGTGTGTCCATATACTGCTTTACTTCACATTCAGTACTTGCAGATTGGATGTATTCTTGCAAAGTTGAGTAATGTACGTTGCTTCTAGTGCATCCTTACTTCTGGATGTAGGAAGAATATGGATTTTGTAATCAAGCCTGGATTTCAGTATTGGCTTTGCCATCTATTTCTCTGAGACTTTGGTCAAGTTACTTCTTTAAGATCCATCTATCTATTCATCTGTCATCCTAGAGGCACTGTAATCCTCCTCCTCCTCAGTGCCTCTTTCCGTTTCTCCATCACAGTTATGTAGTTTACATAACATGCGGTACTCTCATTTTTAAATACATAATTTAGAGATTTTTAGTTAATTTGCAAAACTATGCAGTCATCACCACAGTTAACTTTTATAATATTTCCATCACCCTGAAGAGAAACGACACCATTTGCAGTTACTTTCCTACTAAGCTATTTTTTGTATCTATAAATTTGCCTTCTTGGGACCGTTCATATAGATGGAATTACATAATATGTAGTCTTGTGTTTGGCTTTTTTAATTTGACAGTGTTTTTAAGGATGATCCATGTTATATCATATTTTAGGACTTTTTATTGCTGAAGAGTATTCCATTTGTTTATTCACCAACTGACAGATACTTGAGTTTCCACTTTTTGGCTGTTGGAAGTAATGGTGCTATGACCATTTGTATACAAGTCCTGGGGTAGACATACTTCATTTCTCTTCCCTTGATATCTAGGAGTGGAAGGAACTGCTGGATCATACAGTAAATTTATATTTGGTATTTAAGAAATTACCAAAGTTTTTTTTTTTTTTAAAGATTTTATTTATTTATTTGTCAGAGATAGAGCATGTGTGCACAGGCAGGCAGAGTGGCAGGCAGAGGCAGAGAGAGAAGCAGGCTTCCTGCCAAGCAAGGAGCCCGATGCGGGACTTGATTCCAGGACCGCGGGATCATGACCCGAGCCGAAGGCAGCAGCTTAACCCACTGAGCCACCTGGGCATCCCAAGAAATTACCAAAGTTTTAAAAATGGTTCTATCACTTTACATTCCTGCTTATCAATATATGAGGATTTCAGCTTTCCTGTTCTTTTTATTAGAATATTTAGGATGTGTCTTTGATTAGAGTTCAGTATCACACATGACAATAACTGTTATCAGTGAACAAGAATCATAGCATCACAGGATTTTACTGCTCTAGCTAGGAGAAAACCCCCTATTCTGCTTATATCAGATGGAAAAATATAATGCTGAATATTTAAAAACCTAGATTTTCTACTAGGTGAATGTGATTACTTGAAAAATTTCAATACAGAAAGAAAAATTTCAATAAAGAACTCCATAAAACAGTGGTCAAGGGCACCTGGGTGGCTCAGTTGGTTAGGCAGTTTCCTTCGGCTCAGGTCATGATCGGATCGAATCCCGCATTGGGCTCCCAGCTCCACAGAGAGTCTGCTTCTCCTTCTGACCTCTCCCCTCTCATGCTCTCTCTCACTGTCTCTCTCAAACAAATAAATAAAATCTAAAAAAAAAACAAAACAGTGGTCAAAACTTACCACTTTGTTAAAAACAACTTTAAAAAAAACTTTTTTTAAAAAACGGTTTTCAATTATAGAAAACGTAAAACATGCAGATGAAGATAGAAGAGTTTAGGGATTCCTCACATACTCATCATCCAGCTTCATAGTTGTTGTCACGTCCAGTCTTATTTCATCTCTACCCATATCAGCAACCTACTCCCCCATGTTATTTTGAAGCAAATCCTAGACATCTTAAACATTGCCATTGTCATATATAAAGCTATTAGTAATTCTTTATTAGTAAGAATTTATTACATTTGAGGGGCACCTGGGTGACTCAGTGGGTTGGGCCTCTGCCTTCGGCTCAGGTCATGATCTCAGGGTCCTGGGATTGAGCCCTGCCACAAACTCTCTGTTCGGTGGGGAGCCTGCCTCCCCTCTCTGGCTGCCTACTTGTGATCTCTCTCTCTCTCTCTGTCAAATAAATAAAATCTTTAAAAAAATGAATTTATTACATTTGAAGAGTGAAGAGGAGAAGGAAAACTTTAAATATGTCTATATTTAAAAACAGAAACACTTAAAAATAGATTTCTAAAAAAAAATACATTTCCAATCTCAGGGATTGGAGTGCTTTTTATATAAATACATGAGGTTTTTTTTTGTTTTGTTTTTTTTTTTTTTTAAAGAAATCTCTTCCTTTTTAGGGGATTTTTAGGTTGTGTATCTTCCTCTCCTCTTCCAGAGGAGAAAAATCATAAAAGTTTTGAGGGAGGCTGGGTTATATTATCATTTGGCCCATTTACATGAGAATGAATATTTTGGAACATGGGGTGAGGTTGGAAGCAGTTTTGCCACTGTTTGTTTGTTTGTTTGTTTAGTAGATGCCACACTGGGCATGGGGCTTGACCTCACTACTGACCCTGAGGTCAAGAGTCATATAGTCTACTGACTGAGCCAGCCAGGAGCCCTGAAATGTGCCATTTCTAATAGGAATTAATTTTATTGCTGCTTTAGGGAAATTTTTATCATTTATATTAAAAGTTCAGTTGCTTTATTTATTTTTATTTTTTAAAAGATTTTATTAATTTATTTGACAGACAGATCACAAGTAGGCAGAGAGGCGGGGGGGGGGGGGGGAGGGGTGGTTAGCAGGCTCCCTGCTGAGCAGAGAGTCCGATAGGGGGCTCCATCCCAGGACCCTGAGATCATGACCTGAGTCGAAGGCAGAGGCTTAATTAATCCACTGAGCCACCCAGTGCTCCAAAGTTCAATTGCTTTAAAAAATAAATTTTATTTTTTTTAAGATTTTATTTATTTATTTGTCAGAGCGAGAGCGCGAGTGAGCAAGCACAAGCAGGGAGAGCCTCAGGCAGAGGGAGCAGCAGGTTTCCTGCTGAAGAAGCCCTCCTGTAGGACTCCATCCGATGACCCTGGGATCATGACAGGAGCCAAAGGCAGACACTTAACTGATTGAGCCACCCAGACATCCCTAAAAATTAAATTCTTAAGTATTAATTTCTATAGCATGATTCCTGATTTAGTTTATAGATTGGCCTGATTCTCTCAAAATCAAGGTCTGTGTTTTTGGTTTGAAAATATTACAGTTTTTCTTTTCCTGATATGTAGAATTGATTCTTATTAGTAATAAAGTGTCTATAACATTAGAGTCAGTGGTACCTGTTTATGGTAAATGTGGGCTTTGATTTTAGTTTCACTCTTAACCCAAATGGGCTACTCTATAGTTTTTTGAGCCTCAGTTGACTTGTGACATGGAGATATTATAATATCTGTTCTTTATTCACTCATGATTGTCCAAAAGTTAAAATGAAAAGTTAACTAAATGCATGTGGATTATTTTTTGGGTGTAGTTTTTAGGTTAGGATTAACAATACTGTGTGGCTTTATGTTCCATGCATTTACAAAAAAGAGCAGTGAGAAGTGGAGACAGAATGCAGCTATTTATTAAGGCCTGTTACGTACATTTGTGATAAACCATTTAAAAAAATTCCCCCTTAATCCATAAGATGATGCTGGAAGGGATATATTATCTTCTTTCCAAACCAAAGCTCAGAAATGTGAAATAATTTGGGGAAGGTATATATTGTTTCTTCACTTTATATATGAGGAAACTAAGGCTTGGAAAAGTGTAATAATTTGGATAAGGTCTTAAAACTAGTTAGTGTCAGAATTTGAGCCCACAGCAGCTTTAATTTGAAAGTTTATGCTTCTTTATACTATGGACAGTTGCATAGGAGGGAGAGAATGAACAGATGTTTGTGCCGCCCCCCACCACCACGCTCCTTAAGTGTTAAAATGTTAAAAGCTGCTGTGGCTAGTTAGCTATAATAGCTGTAATATAGCCATGTTTGTGGGTGGTCAGTAATTTATTTCGGCTTTACAGAAGAGTAGAACTTGTTTGAGTTATGTTTTATCTACGTGGCTAAATTGGGCTTGTAGGGTAAGAATCATAGAAGTACATGGTCAAATTTATGGGTCAGAGCAGTATTTTCAGAACTTCAGTTATGCAGGTACAGATGTCATCAGTTCTGCAGTATGTTATTTACCACTATTGCAGTTATTTACTTAGTTTCTTCTAGGTTGTAGTTTCCCCCTGAGTTCATTTCAAAGGGAAACTAGAGTGTGTTCTATAGTGAGTTGGAGACTAGTGTCACTTACCATAAATAGAAAGTAACTGTTAATAAACAGCTGTAACATTAAAAGTTTGTGTATTTTTGTGTATAATAAATTTGTAAATTTGTGTGTGATTTTGTGTATAATAAAAAATTAGTGTTGCACCTGAAGCTATTTTACTTAGCTACCAGGGGTTTGGATTATTGCTCTTGGGAAAACTCAGATTTGAATGATTTAACCTTAAGAATTTTATCATTTTAGAAGAAAAAACAAGCTGTTAGGCATTCATACTGTAGCAGATTCAAGCAATGGTCAAGAAAGAATTGTTGAGACATTGTATTGTGCAACTTAGTGAGTTTATTTAAGTAGCATGGGGAGAGGACCCATAAGCAGAAAAGGCTGTACTTTGTGCTGTATGAAGCTGGTGGTTATATGCTTATTGCTCAAGGGAGGGAGGATGTGCAGGGAGTGTTAAATCATAAATGTTTCTTCAATTTTCTCCTGATAAAACTACTTTTGGTAAGATTTATCTGGTGCTTATCATTCAGTTTGATACTAACTCTTGGTGAGATATAGAGGAAGTCGTGAGATGCTTTAAGGATGCAGCAGCCAGCATGTATCTGATCTTTATTAAAACTTGCAGGTTATAGTTCAGCCTTCCAGGCTAAAGGTGAACATTTCTTTACTTCCATCACTCATCAGTACTAAGCAAGAGGAAGACCAGAGCAGAAGCCATTTGTGACTAGACCGAAAGGGACCTTTTTAAGTGATGGAACTATCATAAGTGGTTCGTGTCGACTCATATACCTTTCATATATTTTTTAGCTATGGTAATTGTCTGAAATGTCTAGTAGACTTTACACATTTATATGCCTTTGAGAAGAGCTTTTAATTGTGAAATAAAGCACATAAAATGGATCAAACATAAATGTACTATTTAAATAAACACATGAAATTCTAATTTATTCAAGGACCAGAACATTGTCAGCACTGAGGAAGCTCCTCCACTGCTTGCCTATTTGCATTAAAGCTCCATCCCTATCTCCTAAATGAACCAATAGCCTGACTTTTATGATTATACTTTTCTAGTTTTGAAAAAACATTTCTTCCTCCTAAGTCTGTATCTCTAAGTGCTGTATAGTTTGGCTTTGTCTATTCTTGAGTTTTCATGTAGATAGAACCACTCTATTGTTTGTGTATTGTTTCTTTCATTCAGTAGCACATTTGTAAGATTTGTGGATCTATAGTTCATTTTTATTACTTTAGTATTAAATTGTGATTTTACCACAGTTTATCCATTTTACTGTTGATGTTTATTAGATAATTTTCAGTTTCTGACCATTGCAAATAATGCTTCTTAAAACACTGCTGTGTTTAACACATATTTTTAATGCACATGTGTAGCCATTTCTATTGGATCTGTGTCTAGGAATAAAATATCCTGGTCCTAAGGTATGTCATCGGCAGAAAATGCCAAGTAGTATTCCAAGTGGTTTTACCAAACTTTATTTATTTATTTTTAAAAATTTATTCGAGAGAGGGAGTGTGCGCATGAATGAGAGCACAAGCTTGAGGCGGGGTGGGGAGGGAGGGTCAAAAGGAGAGGGAGAAGCAGACCCCTTGCCAAGTAGGGTTCCCAAGGGCACAGGGCTCCATCCAGCGTGACCTGAGCTGAAGCCACCCAGACTGCCCGGTTTTACCAAACCTTAAATCTGCCAGCAGTATTTGAGAATTCCCTTTTCTTCATATTCTCCTCGGCTTATTGCCAGTCTTTTTAAGTTTTAGCCATTTTTGACCTTTTTTAAAAAAATATTTATTTGACAGAAATCACAACTAGGCAGAGAGGCAGGCAGAGAGAGAGGAGGAAGCTGTTTCCCTGCAGAGCAGACAGCCTGATGCGGGGCTTGATCCCAGGACCCTGGGATCATGACCCAAGCCGAAGGCAGAGGCTTTAACCCACTGAGCCACTCAGCGCCCCTATTTTTGACAGTTTTTATTTGGATTTTTATTGGCTATTAATGATGTTGAGCACCTCAACTTTGGCCATTTTGATATCCTGTTTTGTGAACGAATTGTTGTCACTTGTCCATTTTTCTTTTGGATTGTCTGTAGTTTGATTCATTGGGGTTCTTTATTTTGACTATGAGTACTTTGTCAGTTTCAGTAGCTTACTAACCTCTTCCATTCCGTAGTTGCCTAAGGTGCCTTTTTAAATGCTAACTTTTGGTGCAGAGATGATCTTATATATTTACATGTATCAATCTTTCCTTTTATACTTAGTCCTTTTTCTTGCCATGTTTAAAAAATTTTTTCCCTACTTGGAGATCATGAAGTTACTCTCCTATGTCATCAAGAAATATTTACCTTTCCCATCTAGGTACGTATTTTACCTGGAAATGATTTTTGTGTGTGTGTGGTGTTAGGTCAAGTTTTAACTTTTTTCCCCATATGGATGGATATCCATTTGTCCCAGCACCATTTATGAATAATGAAACACAGTATTAGAAAGCTTTCTTATTGCTGCTGCATTGTCTTTTTTTTTTTTTTTTTTTAAGGAATTTATTTGTTTATTTGACAGAGATCACAAGCAGGCAGAGAGGCAGGCTGAGAGACAGGCAGGGAAGCAGGCTCCCTGCTAAGCAGAGAGCCCAAAGTGGGGCTCAATCCCAGGACCCTGAGATCAGGATGCCTGAGCCAAAGGCAGAGGCTTTAACCCACTGAGCCACCCAGGCGCCCCAGTAATACATGTCCATATATGCATGGTCTATCTCAAGGCCTCCATATTGTTACATTAATCTATCCTTGCTTTATTTATTGAGGTTAATGATAAAGATGATTGTTCTATAAAGCAAGTCTTCCTGTCTTGCTCTTTTTCAAGAATTCCTAGTCTGTTCTTTTGCATTTCAGTGTGCATTTTAGAATCACCCTATCAGCCCCACCCCCTGCCCACAACAAGCCAAATAAAACCCCAGCCCAACTACAAAACCTTTTTGGATTTTGACTGGGGAGAAATGATATCCTTTATAGCTTTCTGAATAGAAGTTATCCATATTTTTTGTTAGATTTATTCTTGGATATTTGATTTTTTTAAAAAAGATTTTATTTATTTATTTGACAGCATAGGTGAGCACAAGCAGGGAGTGACAGGCTGAGGGAGAGGGAGAAACAGGCTCCCTGAAGAGCAGGGGAAGCCCAGTGGATCATGACCTGAGCCAAAGGCACATGCTTAACCAACTGAGCCACCCAGGCGCCCAGATATTTGATTTTTTAAAATACCATTTTAAGTGCTATCTTTAGTGTTTTTAAGTGGTTTAATAGAAACTGGGATACTTTATTTTTTAAAGATTTATTTGTCAGAGAGCAAGAGAGATCATGTGGGTGCACAGAAGCAGGGTGGAGCTTCAGGCAGAGGGAGAAGCAGGCTCCCTGCTGAGCAAGGAGCCCAGTGTGGGATTCATCCCAGGACCCTGAAATCATGACCTGAGCTGAAGGCAGACGACGCTTAAACTGACAGAACCACCTAGGCATCCTGAAATTGAGATCCTTTAATCAGGAGTTTTACAACAAAATTTTTGTGAGCAAACTTTTTTGTGAACAAAATTTCATTCTCGGTCTAAGTCAAACTATCCAAGTTGTCTCCAGCATTTGTAAAGCCCGAAAGATCCAAGATGCTGCACAAAATAGTTGTTTTTAGTATTGTCTTTTTTTTTTTTTTTTTTTGGTTTGTTTTCAAAGAAGCTGGACAGTGATGGTTGTGTATTGGAATAGAAACATATTTCACATGACCATTTCACTTATTTCAGCTTGGTAGAGTTGATTGTATTTTTCTGTATTTGACTTTTAATTGTATTTACGTTTTTAAGCTATTATAAAAATAGTTTTAGCTTAAATAATGTTTATTTACTAATTTTTAGTTTTCTTGGTAAACTTTACTTTGCGTTAGTTTCTTCTGGTTCATGGTTTCAATGGGGTAAGGGCTATGAGCGAAATATACATTAAAATGAAATACATTATGTAAATTGGTAGCCTTATTGCAGTGGATAGGAAAATATAAAAAGACTTTGAAATATAATAAGACTTCGACATTCTATGACTGTGGAAAGGAAACAAAATACAGTAGAGGCTTAATTTTACGTAGTAGTGTGTGTTTGAGAGAGAAAACAATTTGACGTGAACACCGGAATTGGAGCACTAGAATAGAGGGTAGGGAGAAAAGGATCAGAAAATGGAGGGAAAATGAAATATCTTGGAGAAGGGAATGACAAAAATATTTTAATAGCTTAGTTGTTTTTGAAAAATCGTTATGAGTTCATTATTTCAATAGTATAAGAAAATCTATTACTTAGAAGTAAACATTTTTATAAAAACATTGGAATTTTGTGTGGGGGAGCTTTTCTGTGACTTAAAGACAATATTCAGTGAGAAAGGAAAAAAAAATCACATATGTGAGTATATATGTGTGTGTGTGTGTATGCCAAAAAATGTGTTCTGTTTTACCAGTAAATTCTGTGAGACTTATCTGGAGTTCTCAAACCCTTTTTTAATTAGGGAGAAGTTTGTTTAAATGGACAGAAATAACCACATTGTATCTGTGTAAATCATACTGTAATCTGAGTTCCCTAGATCATAAATTCTCCATCAGGTTGGTTATAGAGAAAGTGTAGTAAAATTACACATGATTAAAATAATTGTGATGATTCACCACACTTTTCAAAGATGATATGTCTCTTTACTATACATTTTGCGGGGCTTGTATGGGTGAATTAACAATAATATAAATACCAATAGAGGAAACAGTGAAACTGTTTATTTCATATTAGTGTTTGATCGTTTGTATTGGTTTCCCAGCAATTAAAAAAAATAGGTGAAATTCATACAACATGCAGTTACCTATCTTAAAGAATACACTTCCCTGGTATTTAGTGTACTGTTGTAGAACCACTGACTTTTTCTAGGTTCGAAATGTTTTCCATCACACCAGAAGAATACCATAATTCCTTAAGAAATCATTTCGTATTCCCCCATATCCTGTCAAAAATCAGTCTTCTTGCAACCGCTTACCTGCTTTCTCTATGGATTTGCTTATTCATGATACTTTATATAAATGAATCATTTAATTTGTATCTGGCTTCTTTCACTTAGAATGTTTTCGAGATTCATCCAGGTTGTCATTTATATCAGTATTCCTTTTCCTGGTTGAATGATACTTCATCATACGTATATACCACAATTTTATTTGTTCATCTGATGTACATTTTTGCTATCATCAGTAATACTGCGGTAAATATTTGTGTACAAATTTCTGTGTGAACATTATTTTTCATTTCTCCTGGGTATATACTCAGAATTGGAATTGCTGGATAATATTATTAATTCTGTGTTTAGGTTTTTGAGGAACTGCCAACGATTCTAGAGTGCACCATTTTACATTTTTTAAAAAAAATATTTATTTATTTGACAGAGAGAGAGGTCACAAGTAGGCAGAGAGGTGGGCAGAGAGAGAGGGAGAAACAGGCTCCCCACTGAGCAGAGAGCCCGATGCGGGGCTCGATCCCAGGACCCTGAGATCATGACCTGAGCCGAAGGCAGAGGCTTAAACCACTCAGCCACCCAGGCGCCCCACCATTTTACATTTTTGTCAGCAATGTAGGAATTGTATTGTTCCTCATCATTGGCAGCACATGTCATTTTTATTGTTTTGATGAGACAAAAAAATCACTGTTTTGATTATGTAGTTACATAGTAAGTTTTTGAAATCGAGACATGAGCCCTCCAAGTTTTTCTTTTTAAATGTTGCTTTGACTATTTGGGGCCCTTGCAATTCCATATGAATTTGAGGATTGATTTTTTTTTCCCCCACTTCCTTTTCCTAATTGATGTGACATACTATCTCATTGTAGTTTTGACTTGGATTTTCATAATGACCACTGAGGTTGAGTACTCTGCCATGTGCTTGTTGGCCAGTTGTATATCATTTTTGGGAAAAAAATGTCTTTTCAAATCCAGTGCTCATTTAAAAAATTTGAGTTTTTTTGTCATTTCGTTGTTGACTTAAACGAACTCTTTTTCTGGGCACTAGGCCCTTCTCAGATACATGATTTGCAAATATTTTCTCCATTTCTATGAGTTATCTTTTAATATGCTTTGTAGTTTATAAAGTTTTTAAGTTTCATGAAGTACAGTTAATCTTTTTTTTTCATTTAAGTACTTTTGTTTTCGCTGTCATATCTGAAAAACAGTTGCTAACTTCAGGGTCATAGATTGCCCTTATGTATTCTTTTTTTTTTTTTTTTAATATTTTATTTATTTGCGAGAGACAGTGAGAGAGAGCATGAACGACGAGAAGGTCAGAGAGAGAAACAGACTCCCTGCGGAGCTGGGAGCCCGATGAGGGACTCGATCCCGGCACTCCAGGATCATGACCTGAGCCGAAGGCAGTGGTCCAACCAACTGAGCCACCCAGGCGTCCCCCCTTATGTATTCTTCTAAGAGTTTCATAGTTTTAGCTCCCATGTTTACGTCTTTGAACTATTTTGAGTTAAATTTTACATATGGTGTGAAGTAAGAGTCTACCTTCATTCTGTTCCATGTGGATATCAAATTATCCCAAAATCTTTTATTGACGAGACTGCTAGGAAGCTTCCTTTTATTCCTAGGTTTCTTAGTGTTGATTTTAGCATGATAGAGAATTGAACTTTGCCCAGTGTTTTTTTGGGCAAATGATCATGTGGGATTCCCCCCCCCCCCTTTTGTTCTGTTAACTTGATTTATTACATTGGTGATACATTGTGTTGAACCATTCTTGCATTCCTGGGATAAATCTCACTTGGTCATGGTATATAATTCTTTCAATATGCTATTGTATTTGGTTTGTTAATATTTTGTTGAGAGTTTTTGCATGTATATTTGGGTACTATATAATATACTTATGCATGTATATTATGTTTTTGCATGTATATTTATAAAGAACATTGGCTTATAGTGTGTGCGTGTGTGTGTATGTTTGGTGTCTTTGTCTAGATTTGTTATCAGGATAATGTTGCTCTCTTAGAATGTGTTAGAAAGTATTACTTCCTATTGTAATTTATGGAAGAGCGTGGATAGGATTGGTATTAGCTCTTTTTTAATTTTTAAAATTTATTAATTTTCTATTGAAGTATTATTGACATTAACGTATATTAACATAGGTGTACAATATGATTAGGCATTTGTATAGATTGTAAAGTAATTATCATGGTAGATCTGGCTACTATCTCTTACCATACAAAGTTAAAACATTTCTTTCTTGTGATGGGAACTTCTGAGATTTACTTTCTTATCAATATTTAAATTTGCAAACAGTATTATTGACTGTAGTCATTATGCTGTGCATTATATCCCCATGTCTTATTTTATAACTGGAAGTTTGTATCTCTTGATCTCCTAAACCCACTTTGTTTATCCCCAACATCCCTTGCCTGTGGAATCCACCAGTCTGTTTTCTATATGTATGAGTTTTGCTTTGTTTTGTTTTGTTTTTAGATTCTACCTATGAGTGAACTCATATGGTGTTTGTTTTTCTCTGTCTGACTTAGCATAATAACCCACAAGATCATCCATGTTGTCACGAATGGCAAGATTTCATTCTTTTTGTGGCTGAGCAGTATTCCATTGTGTGTATCCACATTTTGTTATTTATTACTTGTTTCTTTATATAATGTTATTTCTGTATTTTTTTTGTGAGGGGGAGGGCCAGAGGGAGAGAGAGAATCTTAAGCAGGTTCCATGTGCAGGTGGAGCCCCATGTAGGGCTTGATCTCACAATCCTGGGATAATGACCTGAGCCGAAATCAGGAGTTGAATATTTAACAGCCTCAGCCACCCAGGTACTCCTGTACCACATTTTCTTTATCCATTCATCCACCCGTGGACATTTAGGTTGCTTCCGTATCTTGGCTGTTGTAAATAATGTTGCAGTGAACATAGGAATGCATATATCTTTCCCAGTTAGAATTTTCATTATCTTGAAAGATAATGAAAGAAATGAAAGATAAATATCCTTCATTATCTTCCACAGAAGTAGAATTACTGGATTGTATGGTAGTTCTATTTTTAACTTTTTAAGGAACCTCTATACTATTTTACATAATGACTGTACTGGTTGGATTTCCTCAGCAGTGGACGAGGGTTTACTTTTCTTCTCACCAGCCCTTGTTATTTCTTGTCCTCTTAATAACAGCCATTCTGACAAGTGTACGGTGGTATCTCATTGTAGTATTTTTGTTTTGTTTCGTTTTACCGTTTTAACAGGTCAGTTGTATTAAAACGATATGTACCTCGTGTTGTAACTGATCTTCAGAACTTTTTTCATCTAGCAAAATTAAAACTGTACACATTGAACAACAGTGTCCCCTTTTCCTATTCCCAGTCCGTGGTAACAACCACTACTCTATTTTCTCTGATTTTGACTACTTTAGGTACTTCATATAGGTATAATCATGTAGTATTTGCCTTTTGTATTAAGCCAGCATAGTATCCTCAAGGTTTATCCAGGTTGTAGCATATGCCAGGATTTCCTTCATTTTTAAGAATGGATATGATTCCATTGTGTGTATATGCCAATTTTTCTTTTTTTAAAGTAATCTCTACATCCAGCATGGGGCTCAGACTCATAACCTCAAGTTCAAAAGTCAGATATTCTCTCGACTCAGCCAGCCAACCAGCCACCACATACCAGATTTTCTTTATTCATTTGTTGTTGGATATTTAGATGGATTCCTGCTTTTGGTTCTTCTGAATCTTCTGCAGTCAACATTGGTGTGCAAATATGCTTTGTAGTTTTGATTTGTATTTGCCTAATAATGAGTGATGTCTTGAGCAAGTTTTCATGTGCCTTTTAGCCATCTCTATGTCTTCGTACATACTGACTGTTCATTTCAATGCCAAATTATAGAAGATGTCTCCTTAACTCTTCTACCCATTTTTATTTTTAAATAAAAAAATTTTATTTAAAGATTTTTATTTATTTATTTGAGAGAGGGAGAAAGAGAGTGACTGCATAAGCAGGGGGAGGAGCAGAATGGAAGCAGGTTCCCCTCTGAGCAAGGAGCCTGATGGAGAGCTAGATCCCGGGATGCCAAGATAATGACCTGAGCTGAAGGCAGCCACTTAACTGACTGAACCACCCAGGTGCCCCTATGTCCATTTTTTAATCAAATGGTTGTTATTTAGTTGTTTGGGTCCTTTAAGATATTAACCCCTTTATCAGATACATGATTTGCAAATATCTTCTCCAGATCAGTAGTTACCTACCCTTTTTATTTTGTTGATGATTTTCTTCGCTGTGCAGATGTATTTTATTTTGATATAGTCCCGCTTGTGTATTTTTGCTTTTGTTGCTATTGCCTTTGGAGTCAGGTAAAAAAATATTGGCAAGATTGATATCAAGGAGCTTTAGACCTACCCCTCTTTTATGGTTTTATGGTTTTTAATTTAATCCACATCAGTTAATTTTTGATTATAATGTAAGGTAGTAGTCCAGCTACTTTGGCAAGTTTTTCCAGCTACATTTATTGAAGAGATTTGTACGTTCTCCATTGTATATTCTTGTCTACTTTATCTTAAATTATAGACCATATATGTATAGGTTGATTTTTGGGCTCTCTTTTCTGTTCCATTGCTCTATATGTGTATTTTTATGTGAGCACCATACTATTTTGGTTACCATAGCTTTGTAATATAGTTTGAATTCAGGGACTATGGTGCCTCCAGCTTTGTCCTTGTTTTTCAGGATTGCTTTGGCTATTTAGAATCTTTGTGGTTCTATACAAATTTTAGGATTTTTTATTCTGTTTCTGTGAAAAATATCATGGAATTTTGATGGGGATGTATTGAATCTGTAGATTGCTTTGCATAGTGTGGACATTTTAACAGTATTCTTGCAGTCCATGAGATGAACCATCTTTCCATTTATTTGTGTTTTCCTTAGTTTCTTTCAGTGTATGTGTTTTTCATCTCTTGTGTAAATTTATTCCTACCTATTTTATTCTTTTTTATACAATTGTAAATGGGATTTTTTCCTTAATTTCTCTTTCTGGTAGTTTGTTGGTGTATAAAAATGTGACATGTATGTGCCCTGCAGTGTTATTGAATTCACTTATTAATTCTGACAGTTTTTTGGTGGAATCTTCAGGGTTGTTGTTTTTTTTTTTTCCCCCAAGATTTTATTAATTTATTTGAGGGAGAGAGGTGGGGGGAGAGAGAGAGCATGAATGTGAGCCAGGTGAGGGGCTGAGGGAGAGAGAAGCATACTCCCTTCCCCCACTAAGTGGGCAGCCCAGTGCGGGACTCAATCCCAGGACTCTGGGATCATGACCTGAGCCAAAGGCAGCAGCTTAACAGTCTAAGCCTCCCAGGCACCCCTTTAGGGTTTTTTGTTTTTTGTTTTTTAATATTTTATTTATTTGACAGAGAGAAATCACAACTAGGCAGAGAGGCAGGCAGAGAGAGAGGAGGAAGCAGGCTCCCTGTGGAGCAGAGAGCCCAATGTGGGGCTCCATCCCAGGACCCCGAGATCATGAGCTGAAGGCAGAGGCTTTATCCCACTGAGCCACCCAGGCGCCCTAGGGTTTTCTATATATGAAGTGTTTGCAAATGGTTACAGTTTCATTTTCCAATTTGGATGACCTTTATTTCTTTCTCACATGTAATTGCTCTGACCAGAACTTCCAGTACTAGTGGTAATTGGGCATCATTATGTTTCTCATCTTTTTTTTTTTTTTTTTAGGATTTTATTTGTTTTAGAGCAAGAGAGGGAGATAGAGCACAGAGGGAGAGGGACAAGGATAGGGAGAAGCAGACTCCCCACTGAGTAGTAGAGAGCCTGATGAAGGGTTCGATCCTAAGACTCTGAGACCATGACCTGAACTGGAGGCAGACGCTTAACTCACTGAGCCACCCAGATACCCCCTTCTTTTAAAAAGATTTATTTATTTATTTTAGAGAGAGTGAGAGCATGAGCTGGGGGAGAGGCAGGGAGAGAGGAAGAGAATTTCTAGCAGACTCTCAGCCAAGCACAGAGCCAAACATAGGGCTCCAGCTCATGACTCCAAGATTGTAACTTGAGCCCAAATCAGGAGTTGGACACTTAATCGACTGAGCCACGCAGTCACTCTGTATTCCTCATGTTAAAAAAATCAGCTTTTTGCTGTTGAGTATGATGTTAACTGTGGGCTTGTCATATATATGGCCTTTATCATGTGCAACTGTGTTCCCTCTGTACACACTTTGTTAATAGTTCTTATGAATGGAAGTTGAATTTGTCAAATATTTATCTGCATCTGTTGAGAAGATCATAATATTTTTATCCTTCATTTAGCTAATACGATGTCTCTCATTGTTTTAGGAATGTTGAACAATCTTGCATCCCTGGAATAAAATCCCACTTAATCGTGGTGTATGATTCTTTTAACATGTTGTTGAATTTGTTTTGCTAATATTTTATTGAGGATTTTTACATCTGTCTTCACCAGGGATATCGGCTGGGAATTTTCTTTTTGTTTGTGTGGTGTTCTTGTCGAGTTTGGAAATGTTCCCTCCTTTTCAGTTTTTTGGGAAAAGTGTGAGAAGGGTAGATATTAAATCTTTGAATGTTTGCTAGAATTCACCGGTGAAGTTGTCTGGCCCTGCCTGGACTTTGGTTTGTTAGCAGGTTTTTTTTTTTTTGTTTTTTTTTTTTTTAATTTTATTTATTTATTTGACAGAGGGAGAGAGATCACAAGTAGATAGGCAGGCAGAGAGAGAGAGAGAGAGAGAGAGGAAAGCAGGCTCCCCGCTGAGCAGAGAGCCCGATGCGGGACTCGATCCCAGCACCCCGGGATCATGACCCGAGCCGAAGGCAGCGGCCTAACCCACTGAGCCACCCAGGCACCCTGTTAGCAGGTTTTTGATTACTAATTCAATCTCTTTATCCATAATTAGTCCGTTCAGATTTTCTGTTTCTTCTTGATTCAGTCTTGGAAGATTTTATATTTTTAGGAATTTATGCATTTCTTCTAGGACGTCCAGTTTGTTGGTGTGTAATTGTTCACAGTGGTCTCTAATGATCCTTTTTATATCCTTGGTATCAGTTTTAAGCCCTCTTTCATTTCTGACTTTATTTGAGCCCTTTTTTTTTTGTTGGTAAGTCTGGCTAAAGTTTTGTGCATTTTATCTTTTCAGATAAACTATTTCTGTTGGATGGAATTTTCTGTATATGTTAATAAGTTTTTGTGAACTGATGTGTTAAAGCCATTGTTTCCTTATTGATTTTTTGACTGGATGATCTATCCATTGATGTAAGTGGGGCATTAAAGTCTCCCACTATTGCATTGCTATCAATTTTTCCACTTACTTCTTTATTTTTATTTTTATTAAATAGATTTTATTTATTTGAGAGAGAGCGCGTGAATGAGACTGATAAGAGAGCATGAATGGGGGCAGGGAGGGGGGCAGAGAGAGAGGGAGAAGCAGACTCCCTGCTGAGCATGAAGTCCCATGCTGGGCTCTATCCCAGAAACATGGGATCATGACTTGAGCCAAAGGCAGCTGCTTAACTGACTGAGCCACCCAGGTGCCCCTCAGTTTTTTCATTTAGATAATGTTAATATTTGCCCTCTATATTTAGGTGTTCCTATGTTGTGTTTGCGAATATTTACAAATTTTGTAAATATATCTTCTTGCTGGGTTGACCCCTTTATCCTTATGTAATACCTAACTTTGTCTTTTATTCCAGTCTTTGTTTTAAAGTCTGTTTTCTCTGGTAGAAGTAGTAACTATCCCAGCTTTTTTTTTTTTTTTTTGGTTTCCATTTGCATGAAGCACCCTTCTTCATTGTTTTATTTTCAGTTTGCATCCTTTTCTATTTCTTTGCTTTCAGTTTGTGTGTGTCCTCACATCTGAAGTGAGCCTCCCTTAGGCAGCATATAGATGGGTCTTATTGTTGCTGTTTTTAAATACTTATTTATTTATTTTAGAGAGAGGGAGAGAAAGCAGGGAGAGGGACAGAGAAAGAGGGAGAGAATCCCCAGCAGAACACCCCACCCCCAGCCCAAAGCCTGATGCAGGGCTTGATCCCAGTACCCTGAGATCATGACCTGAGCTGAAACCAGGAATCTGATGCTTAGCCAACTGAGCCCCTCCCACCGCGTGGCTGTCCTGGGTGCCCTGAGTGCCCTCAGTGCCCTGGGTCTTGTTGTTTTGAATCTATTCAGGCACTTTGTGTCTTTTAAAGTATTTAGTTTTTTTTTTTACATTTAAACTAGTTATTAGTAGGTATGTACATACTGCCATTTTGTTGTTTCTCTCTGTTTTGTGGTTCCTCTCTATTCCTTCTCTTGTTTTCTTCCCTTTTGGTTTGATGACTACTTAAGGATAGCAAGTTAATTTTCTACTTTCAACATAATGATAATTAAATTTGAATACATTCTAAAGCTCAGTGTTTTTACTCTTTCCCCCCCCCATTTTATGGTTTTAATGTAACATGTTAGATTTAAAAATTTTGTATCTCAACTATTACAATTATGGTTTTTTACTACTTCTGCTTTTTAGTTAGCATACTGACTTTATAAGTGATTAATCCACTATCTTATCTTATATGTACCTTTATCAGAGATTTTTTACTGTCACACTTTTTTTTTCTTTTTTTAAAAAAAGATTTTATTTATTTATTTATTTGAGAAAGAGAGTGTACAAATCAGGGGGAGGGGCAGTGGGAGAGGGAGAAGCAGAGCCCCTGGTGGGGAGCTCAGTCCTAGGACCCTGAGGTAATGACCTGAGCCAAAGGCAGATTCACTAAACCAACTGAGCTACCCAGGTGCTGCTCCTCATAATGTCTTTTTCTTACAGTGTTTTGTTTTTTTTTTTTGACTTGAAGAATGCCTTTAACTGTTCTTGTAGGGCTGGCTGTTTTAGTTTTGATGAACTCCTCAGTTTTTATTTGTCAGGACAGCCTTTTACCTCTCCTTCAGTTCTGAAAGTAAACTTTTTAAAAGAGATTTTATATCTTTAAGTAATTTCCACACCCAGTGTGGGGCTTGAACTTATAACCCTGAGATCAAAAGTCACTTGCTCTACTGACTGAGCCAGCTAGAAAACCCCTTCCCCTTCAATTCTGAATGGTAACTTTGTGGGGAGAATATTCCTTTTTTTTTTTTTTTTTTTTTCATTTTATTTAATTTATTTTCAGTGTTCCAGAAAGTGGGGAGAATATTCTTGTTGGGAGTTTTTCCCCATCAGTGCTTTGAATATATTATGCATCTCCCTTTTGTTATACAAAGATTCTGCTGAGAAATGTGATAATAGTCTTATAGAGGTTCCCTTGTATATAACAGATTGTTGTTTTTACTGCTTTTAATATTCTCTGTTTTGTGGTTTCTCTCTGGACATTTTAATTGTAATGTGTTGTGGTGTGGGTCTCTGTTGGATTTAATCTTTTGGAACTCTGGGCTTTCTGGATCTGGGTATTCGTTTTCTTCAGGTTGGGAAGTTTTTAGGTATTTCTTTTTTTTTTCTTTTTTCTTTTATTTTATTTTAAAAATATTTTTATTTATTTATTTGAGAGAGAGAGATCACAAGTAGGCAGAGAGACAGGCAGAGAGAGAGGGGGAAGCAGGCTCCCAGCCGAGCAGAGAGCCTGATGAGGGGCTCGATCCCAGGACCCTGGGATCATGACCTGAGCGGAAGGCAGAGGCCCAACCCTCTGAGCCACCCAGGTGCCCCTAGCTATTTCTTTAAAATAAATGTTCTGGCCCTTTCTCTCTTTTCTTTCTGGAAAGAAAGAAATGTGAATGTTATTCTACCTAATGTTGTATAGGTCCCTTAAGCTAGCTAGCTTCACTTTTTAAAGTTAATTTTTTTGTTCTGTTTTCGTGAACAACACAAAGATTTTTTTTGTTTTTTATTTCTACCTTGTCTTCCAGATCATGGATTGCTTCTTCAGCTTCATCTAGTCTGCTGTTGAACCCCTCTCCTGTAGTTTTCAGTTTGCCTATTGTATTCTTCAGATTTGGGACTTGGTATTTTCTTATATTTTCTGTCTCTTTCTGAAGTTTTTGCTGTGTTCATTGATTCTTCTCAGTTCAGTGAACATCATTATGATCATTATTTTGGACTCTAAATCAGGTAAATTACTTATCTCCATTTCACTAATGTTTTCCTCTGGTTTTTTATCTTGTTCTTTTGTTTGGAACATATTCCTTTGTATCCTCCCGTTGTCTGACTCTCCATGTTTGTGTCTGGTATTAAGCAAAACAGCTATCTCTCCCAGGCAAGTAGTGACTTTGTGTAGGAGATGAACCTTATCCTTAAAACAAACCTACTCTAGCGCTTGGCTTTCTCTTTAGTCTTTGTAATTGTCTAGGCAGCCTGATTTATTCTTCATAGGTCCAATTGTTGAGGAAGTGCCAAGATCTGTGAGTATTCCAGAGGAAGGGATCTCATTCTGCTACTAGTTTCAGGCTAATTAGAAGCTAGACCTGTAGGCAGCAGCTTTTAATTTATCAGAGAGATATATAGTCCAGTGGGATGGCATTCACAAATCATGCTGTACTCCATCCAGACCAGGCAATCTGGATGTGTCCCCTTGGTGACAGTTGCAAAATCAGGGCTGCTAGAGAGTATGAGCTCTTGTGGGAGATACTGGCAAGCTGTAGCAAGGCTGAGAGAGAATGCAAAGGTGGCATCCACTGGCCTGCATTCTCTGAGAGCACATTTGCAGCCTCTTTGTGAGTGGTAATTCTGAGTCATTCTCTTTAGGCCCAAGATTCAGTACAAGTAAATAGACTTCTGCATATAGAGACTGAAGATATGTTTTGTTCTGCTATCTCTGCACTGCCCTGTGGGTGGTACAGTGCTAAGAACTGTGTCTCTGATTGTTTCAGACCCATCGAGGCCAGAAGCACAATCCTTCCTGACCATGAAGCCAAGGCATTAAAGGGCATATCCTGTGTGGACTATGCACAACCGCTGTCTTTGGCAGGGTAGTGAGGGTCATGTGGGAGCAGAGTGCACTTATAAATGTTAGCAGGTTAGAGGGAGGAGAATGCAAATATGGCTCCTCTGGGAACTGGTGCTAGCAAGGTATGAGGACTGTGCAAAATGGTGCCTGTCATTGCCTCTGTCCCTAAAGGGAGTTCTAACAGGCTCCTGCTCCTCTGGCAGGTGCTTTACTATTAGCAAGAGAATCTTCAGTTATGTTCTAGGAGCTTTTCAAACTGCCCCTTTTGTGCTGGCTCCCAGGGCAAGTGAGTCCTTGTGTGAGCCCTTTAATAGTGAATTCTCTGTTCCCTATAACCCCTGTGGTCTTCTTGGATATAAGCCTCATTGGTTTCAGATGACATTTTGGGGGCTTATCTCTGGTGGAGGTCAAGAGTTGAGGTGCTTGATGTGGATCACAAATGCCTTGTTTCTCAGAGAGAAACTCTGTTAGATCCTTCCTGATTGTATTTTGTCACGCTCACGGTAGGATTTTTGAGGAGACGCTGCCAAACCTTCAGGTCTTAATGTAGCCCTTTTATCCTTTGTTGTGGAGGAGCTATTCAGCCAGTTTTTGGATCTTTTTCAGGGGTGATTTTATATGTAGATGTATATTTTTTATGTCTGTGGGAGGAGGTGAGTTCAGATCTTCCCACACTGCCATCTTGAACCACCTCCAATGTTGTTTTTAAAATATTTGATAGAATTCACCAGTGAAGCCATCTAGACCAAGCTTTTCTTTGTTTGGAAATTTTTGATTATCGATTTTCCTGTTGCAGGCATGTTGAGGTTTTTTTTCTTCTTGAGATAGTTTTGGTAATTTCTGTTTTTACACATTTGTCCCCTTCATTTAGATTATTTAGTTTGTAAACGTATAATCATTCATAGTGTTCTCTTATAGTTCTTTTATATTCTGTGAGATTGGTAGTACAGTAGTTCTTTGTTCCTTCTCATCCATGGGGATGCATTCTTAGACCTCCAGTGGCTGCCTGAAATTACAGATAATTCCCAACCCTGCATATAATATGCTTTTTCTCATACATACACAGCTGAGATATTCCTAGTTTATAAATTATTCACAGTAAGAGATTAACAACACTAAATGCATAATAAGGCAATTATAGCAATTTACTCTAATGAAAGTATGAGAATGTGGACTTTCAGAATATATTATTGTATTATGCTCACCTTTTTTCTTGTGATGACGTGAAATGATAAAATGCCTATATGATGAGACGAAGTAAGATGAATGACATAGGTGTAATGATGTAGCATCAATTATTATTTATCTTCTGATAAGTCAGAAGGAGGATCACCTGCTTTTGGACCATGGTTCACCACAGGTAATTGAAACAGCAGAAAGCAATAAGGATATGTGAGCTGGGAAACTATTGTAATGTCCTTACTTTTCATTTCTGATCTTATTTATTAACATTTTGTCTGTTTTTTTTTGTAGTCTAGTTAAGAATTTGTTAATTTAGAAAAGAACTAATTTTTAGTTTCATTGATTCTGTTTTTCTATTCTCTGTTAACCTTTGCTTAATTTTTTATTATTTCCTTTTTTATGCTGGCTCTGGGCTTAGTTTGCTCTTTTTCTAGTTCCTTTAGGTATAAAGTTAGACTGTTGATTTGAGATAGTTCTTCATTTTTAATGTAGGCATTTATAGCTATAAATTATTTTCTGACTGCTGCTTTTGTTGCATCCTAATGTTTTGGTAATGTTTGTATTTTCATTTTCATTAGCCTCAAGTTATTTTCTAATTTTCCTTGTGATTTATTCTTTGAATTATTTCTTATTTAAAAGTGGATTCTTGTTGCTAATTTTTCATTTTTTTTCCCTGTTATTTCTAGTTTCATTCCATTGTGGTTGGAGAAAATACCTTGTAGGTTTCAGTGAATTTAAATTTATTGAGGATTGTTTTGTTGCTTAACATATAGTCTGTCCTCTAGAATGTTCTATGTATACTTGAGAAGAGTGTGTGTTTTGCTTCTGTTGGGTGGGATGTTGTGTACATATCTGTTATATCTAGATGATTTATAGTATTCAGGTCTTTGATTTCCTTATTGATATTCTATCTGGATGCTCCAGCCATTGCTGAGAGTGGGCCTTTTGAGTCTCCAAGTATTATTATTCAACTGTCTGTTTCTCCTTTCAGTTCTCATTGTTTGCATTTGTATTTTGGGGCTTTTTGCTTCCTTATAATTGTATTTTCTTGTTGAGTTAATCCTTTTATCAATATCCAGTGTCTGTCTTTTGTAACACTTTTTGGCTTAAAATGTATTTTGTTTGCTATTAGCATTGATATGCCGGTTCTCTTTTGGTTACTCTTTTGGTTACTATTTGCATGAAAGATATTTTTTCATGTTTATTTTTAAACTATTTGTGTCTTTGGGTCTATAATAAATTCCATATAAGGAGCATATTATGGGATCATATTTTAAAATCAGTTTTGGCAATCTGTGTCTTAATTGATGAATTTAAGCCATTTACATTTACAGTGTTTACTGGGAAGAACTACTTCCACTTTGTTATTTGTGTGTGGTCACTGAAGCCTCTGTTTTATTATCTTTGTGGTCAGGCAGTGACCTGATAGTTCCTTGAGTGCGTGGATCCAGCAAAGAAAGGAAAGAAAAAAAGTCTTAAATTTCCTGGACAGATGTTGCCCAGGAAGCCACTTTAACCCAAAGTAATAGAAATAGTGGCTGGCCTCTGAACTGCCCACAGCTCTCTGCCAGGCAGATCAAAACATGTAACGCCATTTTTTGGGAGAGATTAGGTCCCTCTTGTCCACCCTGGCACCAGTAAGCTTCAGCAGGAATGTAAGCTGCCATACCTACTGGTTTTTGCCTCCGTGCTGGTAGATGGGGGAGTGGTGCTCCTACACAAAAGGGAGAAATTCAACAAAGTTTTCCAGCCTCTTTCTTCATTAAGCACTCTTGTGTTATTGCAGTTGTTTGACTAGACTCCAGAGTTCTGAAATAATTGATTGTAATAGTTCTTGCCAGTTCAATACTGTTTCAGCAGGACTGATTCTTAGAGACTCTTTCTCTGCCATTTTTTTTGACCTTGGTCTTTTCTTTTATATGCAGTTGACCTTTGAGCAATAGATGTCTGAACTGTGCAGTACACTTACATGTGAATTTTTTTATAACTACAGTACAGTACTGCAAATGTGTTAACTATGACTTTGTAAGTATGATTCTTAATATTTTCTTTTTTCTAGCTTTTACTATAAGAATACAGTATACAATAAAACAGCATAAAAATATGTATTAGTTGACTGTATTATTGGTAAAGCTTCTCATCAGTTGTAGGCTGTTAGTAGTTAAGTTTTGGGGAGTTAAAGTTATATGTGGGTGGTTGGCTCTACTGGTAAGTGCCCCAACCTCCATGTTGTTGAGGGATCAGCTGTATTGACATTTTATTTAAACAGTTTGCTGTCCAAAGTCTGTGAATGAACCTGAATAATTGAAGTGAATTTTAAGTTTAATTTTAGGTGAACATATAACTGAATTTATAAAGTTATATTTGCTGATTTAACTTAACATTTAACTTAATATTGGCCAATACGAGTTGGAAATAATTTTAACTATTAGTGATTTTTATTTTAAATAAATGTAAAAGAATAGCCACATTAGGTTTGGATCAACAATTAAAATCTAACTTGGATAGTAAAATTATGAGGGTAAGGAAATGGTACTTCATATTTTATGATGTTAATAGATTCATTTGAAGTTTCAGTGGGTAAAACGAATGGATTTGTAAAATGATGAAAGCTACTTTGTCTTGAGCTACTGCTGTATTCTTAGAAAACCAAAAGATGCAGTTAGGTGATCTGTTTTTAATCCTTATATCATCCCCACAAAGTAGGTCTTTTATCCTTCTGGTTGAGGAAGTTGATGCTTAGGGAAGTTAAGTGTATTTTTTTTGGTGGGGGAGAGGGGTGGGAGCAGCATACCAGGTGTTAAGTCATAGAGGTAGGAAACAAGTTCAGGTGTTTCTGGCTGTTTGTACTTTACTGAGCTGTTTTTGATAATGGCATATAACGACTTTTAGGACTTCTCAGAAAAGCTAGAATGAGAACTATTTATTGTGTGTAGGACAGTTTTCCTATAATGAGATATTAGGTACTGATGTTTTCATTGAAGTAGCGATTCTTTTTTGCTAAGTATTTTGTTTTTTGTTTTTGTTTTTTTTACACAGTTGACTTTTGAACAACATAGGTTGTTCAGTATAGAAATGTACTGCATAGGTACATTTCTATACTGATTTTTTTTCCAATACAGATACTGGAAAAATTTTTAGAGATTTGCAACAATTAAAAAAAAAAAACCAAAACTTGTTCACAAGCCACAAGCCTAGAAAAAGGCTGAAAAAGCTAAGCAAAGATGTGACATGCCTTGAGAAAGGTCTGTCATGAATGCATACAGTATACATAGGTACTCATCTATTTTATCGTTTGCTACCATAAAATATTCACAGATCTATTACAAAAAGTTAAAGCTTGTGTATACAAATACTTACAGACCATACTTGGTGCCATTTGCAGGCAAGATAAATGTAAATAAACATAAAATGGAGTATTAAGTCATAACTGCATAAGGTTAACTGGTACATAAGAGTGCTTTTGTAATAATTTCATAATGCCCTCATGTTGCTACTGTGGTGAACTCAAGTGTTGTATCTACTTAACTTAAAACAGTGGGTTACATTAATCATCTCTGCGTGATCAGTTCATCTTTCCAGTAAATTGTATATTGCAGTAAAAAGTGATCTTTTGAGGTTCTCATGTGTTTTTCATTGTGTTTAGTGCAATGCTGTAAACTTTGAATAACAGCATGGGACCCATATGAAGTATGACTAGTGATGTTGGAAGTGCTCCCAAGAAGCAGAGAAGAGTCATTGTGTTACAAAAAATTCTTGAATTGCTTGATGTGTACTGTAATGGAGGTCTGCAGCTGGGTTGCCCACCATTTCAATATAAATGATTCTAGCATAAAGGCCATTGTTTCTAAAAAGAGAAAAAAGGAAATTTATGAAGTTCTTGTTGTAGTTACACCAGCAGGCATGAAAACCTTTCACTTTTTACAATTTTTGTATTGAAAATGCAGCTTTTATGAGGGTGCACGATTGCTGTAAGAATGTTATACCAGTATAGACTCTAGTATGACTTAAGAAAAAGTGAAGTCATATGACATCCTTAAGCAAAAGGAAGGTAAAGGCTCTGACGTTAGAGAATTTAATACCAGCAAGGGATGGTTTGATAATTTTAGGAAGTGATTTGCTTTAAAAAATGTCAAGAAAATAGGAGAAGCAGCTTCTGTTGACCAAGAGACAGTAAACAAGTTCCAGATGCATTAAAAAAATCATTGAGGAAAAAGGATATCTGCCTGAATAGGTTTTTAATACAGACAGAAATGCCTTATTCTGGGGTGAGGGGTGGTGGGAAGCCACAAAGGACATTTATGAGTAAGGAAAGCAGTGAGCACCAGGATTTAAGGCAGGAAGGGATAGACTAACTTAACTGATCAGGATTGTCCTTCTCTGTAAAATCACTAACACCCAAGCCTTGAAGGGAAAAGAGGTACCAGCTGCCAGTCTTGGTTGTACAGCAAGAAGACCTGGATACTGAGAATCCTTTTTCTGGATTGGTTTCATCAGTGCTTTGTCCCTGACGTCAGGAAGTACCTTTGCCAGTAAGGGACTGCCTTCAGAAGTTCTTTTAATATTGGACATTGCCCTTGGCAGTCCAGGATGCCATGACTTGAACACCAGTGTCGTTGGAGTAATTTCCTTATTCCCAAACACATCTCTAATGCAACCTCTAGATCAGGGGGTCATAAGGACATTTAAAGCTCATTATACACAGAACTTTGTGGAGAGAATCATCAGTACTGTGGAAGAGAACCCTGAAAGAGAACATGAGTCTAGAAGGACTTCACCATTACTCAGAAAACTATAAAGTACTCATGAAGAGAAACTGTGGAAGACGCAAAGAAATGGGAAAATGTTCCATGCTCCTGGATTGGTAGAAGGACTACACCATTGAAAATGGATGGCAAGAACTGTGTGAGATGCTTTGTGTCATCATTATCATTGCCTAAGTATTCACTGTGTAGAACATTGTGTGCAAGATTTGTGTAGAAATGGGTAGCCTATCCTTACATAGGTATAAGGTGAGTGATATTTAATATTAAATTAGTAATGTGGTTTTTTCCCCACTGTTTTAAAACTTTGCTTTTGAAGAATTGTAACTATAAAATAGCTGTAAAATAACGCTTCTCTTGTAATTGAAGAAATTGCATGTCAGCCTATCATCACAGGTGTTTTTGTTTTTTTTTTAAAGTAACTATTTTTCCAGTGCTGTGTTATGGACATGACTAATACTGTATGTCATAACAGTTTTGTAATGATTTATTTGTTAGTATATAGGCTAGGCTACCATGAAACAATTGCACTGATTATGCTAGGCTATCATAAAGAAATCATTGTTGCTTCTTTGTTATCGATGATGAATTGTTATATCTGTAAATAAATATGAATTTCTTTTTCACATTATCTTTTCATTTTTGATGTCTAGTGTTAATACATAAAACATTTACAGCATTTTGTCTCATATAAGACAGTATTGATTTAGGTACTGACAGATGATTCATCTTGTGAACAGATGACATAAACTTATAGTATTGATTAATACAGCATAGTATTATGAATGTATTTTCTCTTATGATTTTCTTTTTTTTCCCATTTTATTTATTTTTTCAGCGTAACAGTATTCATTCTTTTTGCACAATGATTTTCTTAACATTTTCTTTTCTCTAGCTTACTTTATCATAAGACTACAGTATATAATACATATACTGTATGAAATATGTATTAATCAACTGTTTATATTACCAGTAAAGCTTCGGTTTAACAACAGTTCAGTAGCGTATATGTGAATATTTGTGCGAGGAGGGTGAAATGTTTGCTGCCTCTAACTCCTGTATTGTTCAGGGGTCAACTGTATACACAGACATTTGAGGATAAACTATTGGTGGTGGTGTGTCCCCTAGAGGTGAGGATTTAATCAGGAACCAAAGAGTTAAAGGATGAAGAATCAGTTTTTGGGAAAAGTTTAATATACTTTTTTCCAGACAAATTGAATATTTTAAAAATAAAGTATACTTAAACCTTTTCTTTTGAAGATGTAGTCACTCAGGATAGGGACTGTTATATCTACTTAAAATATTTGAGATAACACATTTCTTTTTTCTTTTTAACTTTTTCTTGAGGGAACTTGTTTCCCTCAAGAAACTTGTTTAAATTTCTCGCTTGTATCCTGTTATAAATAACAATCATTGGTTCATATAGTCCATAGATGGAAGGGGCTTTTGAAATAGTTTAGTCCTGTATGCACATTTTACAGATGCGAAAATAGAGTTTGAAAATCATTTGAAGGGGTGCCTAGATGGCTCAGTCGTTAAGTGTCTGCTTTTGGCTCTGGTCATGATCCCAGAGTCCTGGGATCGAGCCCCGCTTTGGGCTCTGTGTTCAGTGGGAGACCTCCTTCTCCCTCTCCCATTCCCCCTACTTGTATTCCTTCTCTTACTGTCTGTCTCTCTCTGTTAAATAAATAAATAAATCTTAAAAAAAAAAAAAAACTCAGTTGAAAACTGAATTCATTGAGGTAAGAAACCTGTAGATCCTTTTTCTTAAGTCCTCTAAATTGCTCAAGGTTAGGAATGGAGGATAGCACCCATACCCATAATCATTTTCTGTAAACAATTCTAGTCAAAGCTTTCTAGACAGAGGAAAGAATAGTTTGGCAAGTATACCAGAAACAACAACATTGTCATATTATAGGCGTATGGGAGAAAATAGTGGCATATCTGAGTAAGGGAAGCATAAACGTTCCTTTTTAACAACAGTGCACTTTTCAGTATTCCAGAGTAGATTTATAGGCATTAACAGGTAAGAAGAAGAATGTAGGAGGATGTAACATGGTAGCAAGCATAAAATTTTGAGGTAGGTCATATGTAGACATGGTGTGGCTGCTTGGTAGGGTCCTTATATTATTTCTTAGGAGTAATCAAACCTATTTGCTATTAATTTCTTCCTGGTTCCTCTGAAAATATTTTTCATTTAGAAAAACCTGAATGTAAAGATTTAAAGATCATGAATCACAAGCTGTAGTTGTTATTTTGTATGTTTTAATTTAGTGGTTGGGGGTTATTACATCAAAAATATCTGTAGAGAGGTTTTTTTTTTTTTTTGTTTTTTTTTTTTTTTTGAAAAGCATATATCCATTCATGTCACCCTCTGGTAAATCAGTATATTAAATGTGTATGGTCAGAGTAGAGAGGAAGATGGAATTTATGTTTTGTTAAAAAAAACTACCCAGGGTACTTATTCTGCATCAGCTTTCTACCTCCTTATCAAAAAAAAGGGGGGGGGTTTAAAAACGTAAAAGAAAAAAGAATCAAACTGAAGTCTTCCATGGGGAAATGAATGAACAAACAAAAATTAGAAACAGACCTATACATATGGAGAACAAACTGAGAGTTGCCAGGGTGTGGGAAGATGGGCAGAATTGGTGAATGGGAGTGGGAGATACAGGCTTTCAGTTATGGAATGAATAAGTCATGGGGATAAAAGGTACAGCATAAGGAATGTAGTCGATGGTATTGTAATAGTGTTGTATGGTGACAGATGGTGGCTACACTTGTAGTGACCATAGCAAAATGTATAGACTTATCATATCACTCTGAAATTAATGAAACTTGTGTACCAACTTGTAATTCAATTAAAAGTTAAAGTATTTGGTATAGTCACTTTACTCATTAAAGTATTTAATATAAAAAATCTTAAATAGAAGAAAGTAATTTGGCTGGAGTCTGATTGAGCATGAGAGTTTTTGAATAAGGATGAAGAATGGGAGCTTTAAAATATGTTTACTTAAAACTGAAATGGAATGTTGTTTTGGAGAGGAGACATGGAATGATGTGACATGGAATGATGTATTGTAGAGAAGGAGTTGTCCAGTTACCTTTAGGAAAAAAAATAGAAGTGGTCAGTGAATCTTACAGGTACACAGAAGTGAAATTTGGGTAGTGAACAAACTACAAAAGATAGAACGAGGAATGGTCTTTTTATTTTTAAAAAATTTTAAATTAAAAAATTGATTCAAATATGTGTTTACCAAGTGACGGGCTGTATAGTAGGTAAATCAGTAAACAAGGCAAAGATCTCTATCCTAATGGAAGTTACATTTCAGGTTGGGGAGGAGGGCATAGTATAAACAATAGGTAAGCATAAATAAATGAGAATTGATAAATATTCTTGCAAAAGAAAAAAGTAGAGCAAGGTAAGGGGATTGAGAGGGTGGTTGGGTGGTGGAAGGTTGCAAATTTGATTACAGTGGTAAGAATAAACCTATTGAGAACCAAAAACCTGAAGGAGTAAATATGTAGATATTTGGTGAGGGAAGAGCATCTGATAGTGATGTCAGTGTAGAAAGTTGCATAATATAAACCAAGAGCTCAGGAAAGATTTCTAAGCTAGAGATAAAAAATTGAGATCGTCATTTTAGATGATACTGAAAACTGTAAGACCAGGGTTATCTGTAGGGATTGAATGTAGATATTAAAAACACCATGGGTTTTTTTTACGCTGGGTTATGTACTCCAATTTTAAGTGGTTGCAGGGGGCAGGGTGGGGGGCATGGCGCTGGGAGAAGAGGATCCCGTTAAGTTGGTAGCCCCAAAGGAGCACAGCTAAGAAGAAATGAAAGCCAACAGATGTTAGTTCTGACTATATTGCTGATAGGTCAAGTTAAAATGAGGACTGGGTATTTACCATTGGGTTTAGCAAGAAGTTAATGGTATCTTCACTAGCTTTTTTGGGTGCCATAGTGGGGAAAATGCCTGAGAGTAGTGGGATTAAGAGGGAATGGGATGACATATGTTGGAAATAGCGAGGCATTTTGTTTTGAATAGGATCAAAGAAACAGGGTAATATCCTAGAATACAAAAAGGAGTTCAGAGACTTTTTTATTCTTTTTTTCTTTTCTAAATTGAAGTGGGCTCCATGCTCACATGGAGCCTGGTGTGGGGCTTGAACTCCTGACCCTGAGATCAAGACCTGAACTGAGATCAGTGTTTGGATCCTCAACTGACTGAGCTACCCAGGTGCCTCACCAGAGAAGGTTTTGAAAAGAAATTGAAATTGTGTTTCTATACTGAGGTGAATTATTGAGTAGTGAATGAAAAAACTGAAGTAGTCAAAGATTGAGAAATTGTGGGGACACATATTTCCAAGGTAATGGGAGGAGGGGCAAAGGATGTTAGTGTAGATGCTTGTGTGTGGATAGGTGTGGGATTTTTGTTTGTGGAACTTTCCTAATTTCAGTTTTCTCAGTGAAGCGGGAAGCTGAGCAAAGGTGGGAAAAAGTTTGTAGGACTGGAGAGAGAATTTAATGTGGTGAAATTGTTGTCTAGGACAATGGGAAAGTAACTGGTCGTTTTCTCCCCAGAGGTATATAAAATAGAATATGAAATTCACTTTATTCCCTTTATTACCTCCGTTCTGAAGAGGCAGCTATTGTTAATGGCTTTCTCTGTATTCTTCCAAACTAATTTTTCTAGCTACTTACAAATACATGCTTATGCATATAGTTAAAAACAAAATATAACTGGGCTGTGTAGGGTTGAATATGTTTAAGTCCTAACTTCTGGAACCTTGAATGCGATTTTTGGAGAAGGTGGTCTTTGTACGTATAATTGAGGATTTCAGGATAAGGTCATCTTGGCTTAGAGTGGGCACCAAATCCAATGACAAGTGGCTTTAGAGAAGACACAGAGAAGAAGTCCATGTGATGACAATAGACATGGGAGAAGGTGGTGTGAAGATGAAAACAGAGATTGAAATTAAACAGGCTATAAGCCAAGGAACACTTGGAGCCAGCAGGAACTGGAAAAGGCAAGGAAGGACTTTCCTGTAGAGCCTTTGGAGATAGCACGGCCCTGCCAAACCTTGGTTTTGGACTTCTTTCCTCCAGAACTGAGAAAATTAAATTTCTTTTGTTTTAAGTCACCAAATTTGTGATCATTTGTTATGGCAGCCCTAGGGTTCACACTAGGGTTCATAAAAGTTCATACTATACATCTTTTTCTACACCTTTTAACTTTCTGTCTTGAGCATCTTTCATGTTACTGTACCTGAATAGATGTTCTTTTTTTTTTTTAGATGTTGTTCTTATATAACAATTGCATTGTATATATCCATAGGATCAATCTATTATGCATGGCATGTCCATGCATTGTGTAGCATGAACATTTAGTTTATTTCTGATTTCTAATCCTTCAACATACAGTTTTGGTGTAGATTCGTGTTGCTCAAGTGTATTTCTGTCAAAATCCTAAATGTGCCAAATATGCCCTCATAAAAGACTATTTGAATTTATATTCCTACCTTTAGTGAGTGTTGCCAACACTGAATATTATGAATCTTTAATACATCTGATGGCTAAAAAATAGTACATTACTATTTTCTTTAGCTTACCTTTAATTGCTATTGAAATTAAATATTTTGTCACTCTTGACCTTTTGTAAAGCTTCCTAAAAATGAACTTCATTGTTTAAAAGAAAATATCAGTTATTTAATAGACTTTAAGTGTATTTTTAAAAGACATGAGTAATTTTTCTTTTCTTTGCAGTTGTCAGTTACCTTCCTTTATTAGTTTAATCAAATTCAAGGGTAAGCCCTACTCTAACATAAAATGCTGGGGGTAAAAAAAAAGCTTTGTAACCTAATAAGACAAAAGTAGAACTTGAGAATGTAGTTTGACTTGTTGGACTTAAAATCCAGGTAGTCTTGCAGTGATAAAATTGTTTACTTCACAGAAGACTGGCACTTTGTGACCATCAGAAAACCACTTTTGGCATGAACTGCAGCTCTACCACTTAAAATCACGAGTTCTAGATACAGCTTCCTCACACCTTATGCCTAGATTTCTGATTTTCATTCTCTTCCTCCTCTTTTTTTTTTTTTTTTTTTGGTATTTCAAACTCCGCTCTTGTATGTGTGTGTAAATTTAATAGCTGAAAGATAACCTTTTATCTGTTTCTCACAATGTTGGAAAATTTTATCTTTTCTTCAGAAAAATTATGGCTTAGTTTATCAGTGAAAGGATGGATGTAAACCATGACAGGGACCTTTCATAATAAAAATCCTGTATCTTGTGAAAGTAAAAGAAATCATCATAGTTATCTTAATTAACAAAATATATTCAGGGCATCTTAGATTATTTTAAATGAAGATAACTGAGGAAGAAAAACTTATTGTTCCTATCTGTAAGAATAGATTTAACAGAAAATATGGGTACTGAATTGAGTTGCCACTTGATACCCACTTTGAAACTAAGTAATGAGTCACTTAAGAAATTTCTGTATAAACTATTTCTTCCCAACACTGATTATTTGATTTGTCCCATGGCTTTTCTTTTAAAGTCTCTTGTGATAGGCTGATGTCTGTCGATTCATAGGTCTTTGAAAGATGGCCCAGAATTAGTGTGTTCTTTCTAAAACTATTCTGATATATTTATTTAACTTAGAATACTTAGTAAGTTTTATGAACTTTGTTCAAATTTACAAAAATTTTTTTATCCTTACTTATTTCTACTTTTTCTTAGGTCTTCCAGAGGAAATAAGGTCAAAAATGACAAATTTTTATAAAGCTAGGAAAGGCATTTTGGAAATGGGACATGATGAGGCAAGTCAACAGCATTTAGGAGTGAACATGAATGAAAGAGCTTTTAAGATTCTTGTCTTGTTAAATGTGAACATAGTTATGAAGGACACTTAAAAACACCGAGGGAAGTGAAGTGCATCAGGCCAGTATAGTCAGAGTAAGATGAGAAAGTGCAGTTGACTAATTCTTTAAAAAGGAGCAATTATATGGTTTATTCTCTGCAGTAAGACCTAGAGGCTGTGAAAACTATAAGCACCAGTAGACAAAGTATTTTCTAAAATAGGTAGTTCACTTCTGTTCAGATGTTTAGGTGAACAAATTAGGAAACAACTTGATTCTTCAGTAAAGCTTATGTAATTGAGTTGTTAAATACAGAGGTTCAGGAATGAAGATTTTTTTGCCTAGGTCTCCATGGGACCAACATCTTTGTCAACATTTATTATTCTCAAACCTTCTAAAATGATCCCTTGCAACAGGGTTTTACAAAGAGGAACCCCAGTTTTATAGAAGACTCTATATTTCCTGAAGCGATGATTTCCATGCTTGATGTAGGTTAAAATAACAAGAGGAAAGTGTGTTCTCCACAAACTTAATTTTCTATTTTATGGTATGAAAATATATTCCAAGAAGAGAAAATTATATCTTCAGGAAGTAAAGGATCACCTTAAGAATTATGCTGCAATTTTTGTTCCAGAAATAAGTCTTAAAGAGGGGGTCAGTCACTGGTCTTTAGAGATTAATAAAATAGCAATGGAAGGTAGGAGGCTGTATGCTTAAGGCTTGACTTTGTTGCTTCTTAGTCGATTTTGAGCACATTATCTTGCTCCTTTAATTAGTTTCCTGTTCTGTATGTTGATTAGTGATGAGTGTTAATAGGGCTAAGAGAATGTATCTGAAAGTGATTTGTAAACTATCAAGTGATACCTATGTAAAATGCTTTGTTACATATACATATATAGCCCACTTTTAAAGATTCTGAATGGAAAGCCAGGGGGCAGTAGAAAAAAGGAAAAGAAATGTTTAGGGGCACCTGGGTGGCTCATATGGTTAAGCATCGATTTTTGGCTCAGGCCTAGGTCTCAGGATCATGAGATTGACCTCAAGTCCAAGTCTATGCTGCATGTGGAGCCTACTGAAGATTTTCTTTCCTCCTCTGCGCCTCCCCCCTCTTAAAAAAGGTTTAAACGTGGAATCTTATACTAAAATTTCAAGTAAAATTTTATCTTAGTTTTTAAGTTTTACAAACAGTAATGCCAAGATGAGCTATTTATAGCAAAAGTTGGCATTTGGCTCAATGATCATTTACTTTTCTTTAAATGTTAAAAAAAAATCAAAACAAAACCCGTATTAGTGCTAAATGTCTAATGATTATTGCTGTAGTTATGTGTATATCCTAAAAGAGTATATGACTGCAGATATCTGACTTGTGCTAAATACATTTTCTATTTAGTAATTTCTATAAATATATGCTATAACTTCTATTAAACAAGATACACATCCAGGGAATACAGTCAAACTGAGGAAGTTTTTGTCCCTTCATTTTCTATTTCTCTTAGTTGCATAATTCCACATTTTAAAATGTCTAGGTTGGGTCTAATTTCAAAGAGTTCATGTTGGTGTAGTTTACCACAGTAGTAAAAAACTACAGTGCATTGTGGTAGCAGGTGGTAGTCGGTATTTGTGATTAAATGCTTATTTTTCAAACCAGAGGTCCTTGGGTTACTGACATTAGAAACAATTGGAGTGCTTGTTAAAAATCTCTGATGCCTGTCTAAGATGTACTGAATCAAAATCAACCTTGGTGACCCGCTGAGCAGAGAGCCCGACGGGGGACTCGATCCCAGGACCCTGGGATCATGACCTGAGCCGAAGGCAGAGGCTTAACCCACTGAGCCACCCAGGCGCCCCATATCTGGAGAATTTAAAAAATACTTTAAAAAAATACTCTTGAGATGGGCTCAATCCCACCCTGAGAGAATTTGATTTAATTGGTCTGGGTTGTGGGTTGTGTTTCTTATTAAACTGTACTAAAATTACTTGGAGAGCTTCTTAAATGAATATTATTGGGCTCCAGACTGAGAGTTTGTGATTCAGTTGGTCAGAGATGGGGCCTGAGAATTTTGCAATTCTAGTAAGTAAGTTGCCAGGTGATGTTGTTACTAATCCTGGGACCACACTTTGAGAATTGTACTCTGAGGAGGTAAACCACCTGTTTAATTTGGAGACTATGTAACATTAAAGGAAGAAAGTAATACATTCACAAGGAATGTAGGAAATGTAATAGATTTCAAAGTAAAAACTGTTAAGTTTAGTAAACTCTTAATTTATAAAGCAAGTGTATTACTATATTCATAAGTCTAAATCTTTAGAGTTCATTTATAATGAAAAATCCCAAATATCATAAATAATAACTTAGCAAAAAGAATATTCTCAGAGATGTTAAAGAAAACAAATACTATCTCTGTCAAGTTTATGGAGATAGACATACAATAAAATTTACTCTTTCATGAATTTTCACAAATGGATCAATAGTGCAACTATCAACAGAATCAAAATAAAGGAATTCTAACAATTCTGTCATGTCCCTGTGTGCTCAGCTCCTTCTCTAACCTCAGTTTCTGGCAATCCCTGATACCTTTTCTCACTTTAATAGTTCTGCCTCTTCCAGGATGTCATAAAAATGGAATCATCTAATATATAACCTTTTTATTTTGGCTTCTTTAACTAAGCATAATGCATTTGAGATTCATTCATGTTGTGTTTTTCAGTCCACTTATCCTCCTTCTATCCTTCCCTTCCTCCCTTCTTCACTTCCTTCCCACCCTCCACAGTGTAGATTCATAGCAAAATTGAGGTGAAAGTGCAGAGTTCACATATAGCACCAACCCTCATACATACATGGCCTTGTCATTAGCAACAGTGGTTCATTGTTTCTAATCAATGAACCTATGCTAACATGTCATTTTCACCCAAAGTCCATAGTTTACGTTAGGATGAATCCTAGTTCATTCTTGCTGTTGTACATTATGTGGTTTTGACAAAATTAAAAGGGTATGAATCCACCCTTACAATGTCATATACAGTAGTTTCATTTCCCTAAAAATCTGTGATTTGCATATTCATCCCTTCTACTCCTTTAATCCCTGACAACCACTGATCTTTTTAATGTTCTCCATAGTTTTGCCCCTACCAGAATGCCATACAGTTGGAATCACAATGCGTAGTGTTTTCCATTTGGTGGTTTTTTTTTCCTTCTCTTAGTAATATGCATTCCTCCGTATCTTTTCATGACTTAACTCATTTCTTTTTCTAGTTTTTTGTTTGTTTCTTTGTTTGTTTTAAGATTTTTATTTATTTGACAGAGAGAGAGAGAGAGATCACAAGTAGGTAGAGAGACAGGCAGAGAGAGAAGGTAAGCAGGCTCCCCACCAAGCAGAGAACCCGATGTGGGACTCGATCCCAGGATCCTGGGATCATGACCTGAGTTAAAGGCAGAGGCTTAACCCACGAGCCACCCAGGCGCCCAACTCATTTTTTTTTATTGTTGAATAATACCTCAGTTCATTCACCTGTTGAAGGACATTTGTTACTTACAAGTTGTAGCAGTTATGAATAAAGCTGCTATAAACATCCATGTGTAGGTTTTTATATGAACATACGTTTTCAGTTCATTTGGATAACTTTCAGTTTCTGGATTATATGGTACAAGTATGTTTAGTTTTGTAGGAAACTGCCAAATTGTCTTCCAAAATGGCTGTATCATTTTGTATTCCTGCTAGCAGTATAAGAGAGTTCATATTGCTCTAAATTCTCATCAGCATTTGGTTTTGTCAGTGTTTTAGATTTTGGCTATTACAATACATGTGTTAGTATCTGGTTTTTTGTGACATTGAGTATCTTTTCATATGCTTATATGCTACCTGTGTATCTTTTATGAGGTATCTGCTCAGATCTTTTGCACAATTTTTAATTAGATTATTTTTCTTACTGTTGACTTTTGGGAATTTTTTTTGTATATTTGCAAATATTTTTTTTACCAGTCTTGGCTTTGCTTATTTTCTTGACACTGTTTTATGCAAAGCAGAAGTTTTAAATTTAACAGAATCCAGCTTACTGTTTTTTTCCCTGAATTGTGCCTTTGGTAGTGTATCTAAAATGTCATCTCCAAACCTAAAGTCGTTTAGATTTTTTCCAGTGTTAACCTTGGAGAGTTTTATACTTTGGTTATTTTACATTTAGGCCTGTGATCTGTTTTGAGTTAATTTTTGCAAAGCCTGTGATCGTCTAGATTCTGTGTGTAACTGTGTGTGCACGTGTATTAATTTATTACAGTACCATTTGTTGAAGAGATTAATGTTTTCTCCATTGTATCACCTTTACTCCTTTGTTAAAGTTTGGTTATTTGTTGGTCAGTTTCTGGAGCTTCTGTATTGTTCTATTAATCTAGTTGACTGTCCTTTTGCCAATATCATACTGTCTTGTTTAGTGTGGATATATATTTTCTTAAAGGAGGGTACTGTCATTCTCTTGAGTTTATTCTTTCTTTCTTTTTTTTGTTAAAGATTTTATTTATTTATTTGACAGAGAGAGAGAGAGAGAGAGAGAGAGAGACAGCACAAACGGGGAGCTGCAGATAGAGGGAGAGGGAGCAGCAGGCCTCCCACTGAGCAGGGAGCCTGATGTGGGGTTCGATCCCAGGACACTGGGATCATGACCTGAACTGAAGGCAGATGCTCAAATGACTGAGCCACCCAGGCACCCCGAGTTTATTTTCTTTTTAATGTTCTTGGTTATTCAGGATCTTTGACTTGCCTATTGAAAATTTAGAACTAGTTTGTGGTATACTTGCCAGATTACTTGCTGGGATTTTGGTTGGGGTTGTGTTGAATTTCTAGATTAAATTGGGAAGAGCTGACATCATGACAATATTGAGTTTTCTTATCCATGAACATGGAATAATTCTTCATTTATTTCGTTTTTGGTGTTCTTTCATCAGAGTTTTATAGTTTTCTTCATATAATGTCTTGTCTGTAGTTTTTAAGCTGTATACCTAAGTCTGTCTTTGTGTATGTGTGTGTGTGTGTGTGTGTGTGCGCTGTGTATACCTGAGTCTCTGTGTGTGTGTGTATGCTGATGTAAATGGTATTGTGTTTTTAATTTATAATTCTGCTTGTTCATTGCTGGCATATGGGAAAGTGATTGGCTTTTGAATATTAACCTTATATCCTACAACCTTGCTGTAACTGCTTATTAGGGGTTTTTCTGTTCTTCCAAGTTTGCTACATAGTCATGAAATCTGCAGATAAAGACATATGTTTCATTTTTTCCTATTCTGTATACATTTAATTTCCTTTTGTTGTTGTTGTTAACTGCATTAATCAGGACGTCTGGTACGCTGTTGAGAAAGAGTGATGAGAAGGGACATTCCTGTCTTGTCCCGATTTTGGCAGGAGAACTTCCAGTTTCTCACCATTAAGTATGCATTTAGCTATAGGGTTTTTTTTTTTGTTTGTTTTTTAATTGGGTTAAACATGTAACAAAAAATTCATCATTTTTTGTTTTATCATTTAAATTTTTCTTTTTTTTTTTTTAAATATTTTTTATTTATTTGACAGAGAGAAATCACAACTAGGCAGAGAGGCAGGCAGAGAGAGAGGAGGAAGCAGGCTCCCTGCAGAGCAGAGAGCCTGATGTGGGGCTCGATCCCAGGACTCTGGGATCATGACCTGAGCTGAAGGCAGAGGCTTTAACCCACTGAGCCACCCAGGCGCCCCATCATTTAAATTTTTCATTGAAATTTAAAATTTATCATTTAAATTTTTAAATGTGAAAATACTAAATACTTCTGCAACGCACATTCTTGTAAAACCAATCTCAATTCTTGGGGTGCCTGGGTGGCTCAGTGGGTTAAAGCCTCTGCCTTCAGCTCAGGTCATGATCCCAGGATCCTGGGATCGAGTCCCGCATCGGGCTCTCTGCTCAGCAGGGAGCCTGCTTCCTCCCTTCTCTCTCTCTGCCTCTCTCTCTCTCTGCCTACTTGTGATCTCTGTCTGTCAAATAAATAAATAAAATCTTAAAAAAAAAAAAACCAATCTCAATTCTTGTCATATTGTAAAACTGAAACTATACTTATTAAACAGCTCCTTGTTTTCTTCTCCCCACAGCCATTGGCAGCCATATCCTTTCTGCCGCTATGAATTTGACTAGTCTAGGTACTTTATAAAAATAGAACCATATAATATTTGTATTTTTGAGATTGGTTTATTTCACCTAGCATAATGTCCTTAAGGTTGGTCCATGTTGTAGCATGTGTAGTTCATTCCTTTTTAGGGGTGAATAATATTCCGCCGAATGTTTATATCACATTGTTATCCATTTATCCATCCATTTGGGTTGCTTCCACATTTTGCTGTTGTGAATAATGCTGCTCTGAATATGGGGGTACAGATACCTCTTTGTTACCCTGCTTTTAGTTCTTCTGGGTATATACTCAAACGTGGAATTGCTGGATATTTTATGCCATCTTTAATTTCTTCCAGCAGCATTTTGTAGTTTTTAGTGTACAAGGCTTTCGCCTCCTTTATTACATTTATTCTTAAATATTTTATTCTTTTTGATGATATTATAAATGAAATTGTCAGTTTAATTTCAAATTATTCACATTTAGTGTATGAAAACACAACTGGTATTTCTGTGCTGATACTGTATCGTACAATTAACTGATTTTTTTTTAGTGCTAAAATTTTTTGAGTGTGGAATCTAGGATTTTCTACATATAGTATGTCATCTACAAATAGAGGCAGTTTTAATTCTTTTTCAACTTGGATGCCATTTATTTATTTTTCTTGCCTAATTGCTATGGCTTCTACTACTTAGGACTTCTAGTGTGGTGTTGAATAGAAGTGGTGAAAGTGTAGTCCTCCTTAACCTCTTCCAGGTTGTAGGAAGAACTTGCCTTTCACTATTGAGTGTGATGTTAGCTATGGGTTTTTTCATATATGGTCTTTTTTTTTTTTTTTTAAAGATTTTATTTATTTATTTGACACACAGAGAGAGATCACAAGTAGGCAGAGAGGCAGGCAGAGAGAGAGAGAGGAGGAAGCAGGCTTCCTGCTGAGCAGAGAGCCCGATGCGGGGCTCGATCCGAGGACCCTGAGATCATGACCTGAGCCGAAGGCAGCGGCTTAACCCACTGAGCCACCCAGGCGCCCCTCATATATGGTCTTTTAATGTTAATGTATTTCCTTCTGTTCCTTATTATTGAATGTTTTTAATCATGAATGGGTGTTGAATTTTTAAAAATTCTTTAACTGCATCAGTTGGTATCTCATGTAATTTTTTCCTTTCATCCTGTTAGTGGAGGAGCACATGGCTGACTCAATACATTGTGTGACTCTTGATCTCAGGTTGTGATTTCAAGTTCCATGTTGGGTATAGAGATTGCATTCTCTTAGTGTGGTGCATTACATTGGTTTTCATATGTTGAACCATCTTTGCTTTCCTAGGAATAAATCCTATTTTGTTTTGGTGTATAGTTCTTTTAATATGCTCTTGAGTTTAATTTGCTAATGTTTAGTTGAGTCTTGAAACATTTAATTTTTTTTATTAAAAAATTTTTTTTAACATTTTGTTTGTCAGGGAGAGCACATGCATGCACAGAATTAGAGGGAGTGGCAGGCAGAGGGAGGAGCAGGCTTCCTGCTGAGCGAGGAGTTCATTGTGGGCCTCCATCCCAGGACCCTGGGATCATGCACTGAGCCAAAGGCAGATGCTTAACTGACTGAGCCACCCAGGCGTCCCAAGTCTTGAAACATTTTAAAAAATAAAGTTATTTTTGTTGATACAATCCAGTCTTAGTAAATGCTAGGGGTTATGTTCATTTTTTAAATGGAGAGTTTGTATTGCATGGTATTGCTTATATATGATCTCATGGTTATAAACTGCCTTATTTGGATTACACCTGAGTTAAGTGAGTTTATGGTTACTCTAAAGCTACAGGCGGCTCCATAATATAACTGAAAGGCTTAATTTCACATTTGAGCAACAGAGATTAATTTCACATATGCTAGTTTAAATCATACAATTAAATATTAGTAAGTTTGATACAGTTTTCAGTTCTAGTATGTAAGATGCATATTCTAGGGCACCTGGGTAGCCCAGTTGGTTAAGAGTCTGCCTTCAGCTCATGTCATGATCCCAGGGTCTTGGGATCTAGCCCCATGTCTGGCTTCTTGCTCAGCGGGGAGCCAGCTTCTCCTTCTCACTCTACCTGCTGCTCCCCCTCCTTGTGTTCTCTCTCCAATCAATCAATCTTAAAAAAAAAAAAAGTGTATTTTGCAACTAGAGCATAGGTAAGTTGTCAAAACATTCTGAATTATTTAGATTAACATAATTTTAGTCTAAGAGGTACTATAATTTGAAATAACAATTTCTTGTTATAATTCAATTGATACTTCATTTCTGGCATTATGTATTGTTAACACTAAATTTTTAGTGTGTGTGCTACAACAGCCAATGTTTAGTGTTTCTTTAGAATTATTTGTGAGTATTTCTTTCATTTTTATATTTGGCAAAATTTATATCTTGATGTATCTGCTTAAGATGGAAACATATTAGTTTATAATTTTACATAAAGACATAAATGAGAATTTATCCCCTGTGCCATTCTTTTTGGATTGGTTCTCAACTTTTGCTTCCCACTGCATCAGATCCATCCCCACCTCAAACTAAATCTGGTAGATAGCATAGTGTTCTGTATTGCTCCATATATTTATCTCTCTGTTCATGTAATCTTACATAAGTAATTGTATTCCCAATTATGTATATACACCTGTTGTCCTAATGAGTTTGGGGGCAAAAAGGGATCATTATACGTACTAGTTTGCAACTTTCTGTTTTTATTAATACCTCAGAGAAACCCCCCCATCTAAGATGTAATTCTGCTGTTCATCTAACGTTTAAGTCTGATTTATTATTTTTATGACTCCATAATGAATGCTTTGTGGTGTGTTGTGTAAAATTTATTTAAGCATTCCCACATTTACAGGAATATTGTTTCCAGTTCTTTGGTATTTTAAACAAGGATGCAGCTTTGAATATGTTCTTAACTTCCAGACGCTCGTATTTCTGTGGGATAGATTTGCAGAAGTAGAATTGCTGGGTTGAAGGTAGGTGTTGCCAAATAGCTCTCAAAAATTTTTTCTAGTAGCAATGTGTGAGAATACTTTTTCCCATATGTCTCTGCCAGATATTGGGCTATAGTTTTTAAAACATTTGCCAGTCTAATAGGTGTGATGTTACATTTTGAATCAGAATTTTCCTGAGTATTAATGATTTTGAACCTCTTTTCTTGTGTTTGTAGACATTTGTGAATGCTCTTTTCTGAATCATTGTTTTCATATCCTTTGCCCAAATTCTTTTGTCTTTTTCAAATTGTAGGTGCTCACTGTGTATAAAACATTAATACCCTTTATCTGTGTTGCAAATGTTTTTATTTTTCCCCAGTATGAAAACTTTTAATTTATATGAATTACTTTATACTTCTTAGTTTTGAGTTGTGAATAAGATGTTGCCCATACTCTTCTCCCACAGGTTTTTATTGTCTTTTCTTTACAATTCATGTTCATCTTGTGTTTTTGTTGTTTTTTTTTAAGACTTACAGCCTTAGGGAACCTAGGTTTTTTCCTACAAGATTACTAGCACTTTCTAAAAAATTAAATGGGTCATTCATTTTCCACTGATTTGAGTGACTGCCCTTACTTCATTCAAAATTTTCATTTTTATGGTATTCTTTTAACTACTATTTTATTGATAGTATTCTGTTTGTATATTAATACTATGTTGAGTTTTCTTTGATGACCTGTTTTGCGCAGGTTCAGCTTACCTTTTTCATCTTTGGTTGGTCTGTTGCATTAGTTCTTAAATATAAATGTGGTAATTTCTTCCTTAAAAATACAACAAAACCCTTTGGGTTCTAATTTGAATTACATGAAATTTGCTAATACAGGGGACAACTGACATTTCTACGATAGTCCTTTCCAAATATATCATAATGTTTATGTCTTTTAATAAGAATGTATAGGAGTGCCTGGCTGGTGCAGTTGGTTGAGTGTCCGACTCTTGGTTACACCTTAGGTCATGATCTCAGGGTCCATTGATCGAGCCCTGCCTCAGGTTCCACAGTCAGCACAGAGTCTGTTGGAGATTCTCTCTTCCTCTCCTGTTAACACACATGTGTGGTTCTCTCAAATCCTTGAAAAAAAGTATAGTTTATGTATATAAGTGCCAAATTATTTAATCCTTCAAAAGTATTATATAGGTCTTGTTGTTTTAAGAACATTTTAATTTGACTTCAATTTCAATGATTTTTTTCTCCAATATAAAAGCTATCGATTTTGTATATTGCTCTTTTCTCCAGTCTTCAACTAGTGAATGAATAAACAAAATATGGTATATTCATATGATGAAATGTCATTTAATCATAAAAAGGAATGTATATTGATTCATGCTGTAGTGTGGATAGAACTTCAAAGGCATTAATGCTAAGTGAAAGAAGCCAAACCCAGAAGTCATATAATGTATAATTCCATTTATATAAAATGTTGAGAGTAGTTAAGTCCAAGGATGCAGAGAGTAAATTTAGTGACTGAAAGATTAATACATTAGTGATTTGGGATGATAAAAATATTCTGGAATTAGATAGTGGTGATGATTATACAACTCTGTGAATAAACTAAAAATTACTGATTTGTATACTTTAAAAGGATATTATGGTATGTGAATTGTATCTCAACTTTTAGAAAAAAGTAGTGACTAATTTATGTTAGGGTTGCATTTGGTGTTAGATAACAGAAAACCAGATGACACTGGCTTGATAAAATAGGACTTTATTTTTCTTACATAATTGTTATTATTGATTCATTAATACAGTGATTGATAATAGGACAGATATTTCTATGATTAAATCTTGGCCTCTCTTTCACGTTTGCATATGACTATTAAGGCTCCAGGGACTGGATTATAGAGGAAAATTACAGAGGAAAGGAAGCAACGGTGATTGTACCAGGAACTCCAAAGTTGTTCTTTATGTCTCATTGGCTGGACTTTTTAAATGATCACTGGTGGCTGGACATTGGTTGGGGAAAAGATGGTGGAGAATGAGATTTAGGTGAGAAACTTCATGGTACAGTGAGCCTTCCTGTCTAGATCCTTATTTTTTTTTTTTTAAGATTGTTATTTATTTATTTGACAGAGAGAGATCATAAGTAGACAGAGAGGCAGGCAGAGAGAGAGAGAGGGAAGCAGGCTCCCTGCTGAGCCGAGAGCCCGATGCGGGACTCGATCCCAGGCCTCTGAGATCATGACCTGAGCCAAAGGCAGCGGCTTAACCCACTGAGCCACCCAGGCGCCCTAGATCCTTATTTTGACTAATATTTATTGTTTCACAGTTGAAAAGGACATTTGTTGTTGGTTTCATAGTCTCAGTTTAAGTGGTTTTCACCGCTCACTCAAGTTTCTTCTTTTTTAAAGTTAATCTACATTTTTAGTGTTTGTCTGTAGCAATTTATTTATGAAAAAGGGAAGAGGGAACTAATTATTCAAGACTCCATTTAGTTTTTTTTAAGTTTTATTGAATTAGAATTGACATCCCATAAAGTGTACATATTTACAGTGTATAATTTAAGTTTTAACATAAGTGTACACATATAAAACATGTCACCCCAATCAAGATACTTTTTAAAAAATTAGTGTCCTTTTAAAAATTGAAGTATAATTAACATACAACATAATGTTAGTTTCAGATATGTATGTAATGATTTGATATTTCTATATATTGTGAAATGATCACCATAGTAAGTCTAGTTAACATCATACTTTTTTTTGGGATACGAACTTTTAAGAATTACTCTCAACTTTCAGGTATGCAATATAGTAGTATTAACTATAGTCATGTATATAGCTGTATATTATATCACCAGATCTTAATTATTTAATAATGGGAAGTTTGTCCCTTTTGATTGCCTTACCTGTTTTACCCACCCCTACACCCTGCCTCTGGCAGCCACCAATCCACTCTCTGTATTTATGAGTTCATAGTTTTTTTCATTGTTGTTTGTTTTTGCTTTTGCTTTTGTTTTGAATATTCCATATTTAAGTGAGATCATACAGTATGTATCTTTTTCTGTCTTACTTCCCTTAGTGTAATGCCCTCAGGGTCTATCTGTATTGTTACAAATGACGAAATTTCATTCTTTTTTATGCCTGAACAATTGTGTGTGAGTGCATGTGTCTGTGATTTTTTAAAAATCCCTTCACCTGCTGATGGAGCTATCTTAGCTATTGTAAACAATGCTGCAGTGAACATGGAAATGCCGATATCTCTTGGAGATAGTGTTTGTTTCCTTTAGATAAATAACCAGAAGTTGAATTGCTTGATCCTATGGTAGTTCTACTTTTAGCTTTTTGAGGATATTGTTTTCCATAGTGGTTACATCAATATACATTCTATCAGCAGTGCACAAGGGTTCCCTTCCCCTCCTTGCCAGCAGTTGTTAGTTCTAGTCTTCTAGTCTTTTTGATAGTAGCCATTCTAACAGGTGTGAGATGATAGAACTCATTATGGTTTTGATTTGCATTTCCCTGATGATTTGTGATGTTGAGCATTTTTTTTTAATGTGTCTGTTGACCATCTGTATGTCTTCTTTGGAAAAATGTCTCCTCATATCCTCTGGGCATTTTTAAATCAAATTATATTTTGCTGTTGAGTTGTATAAGTTCTTTATAGATATTGGATGTTAATCTCTCATCAGATATACAATTTATAAATACTCTCCCCTATTCACTAGGTTGCCTTTTCATTTTGTTTTTTTCTTTGCTGTGCAGAAGCTTTTTAATTTGATATAATCTGAGTTGTTTACTTTTGTTTTTGTTGCCAAATCAAAAAATTGTCAGCAAGACCGCAGTCAAGTAGCTTACCTGCCAATGTTTTCTTCTAGGAGTTTTATGGTTTCTGGTCTTATATTCAAGTCTTTAATCCATTTTTATTTAATTTTTGTTTGTGGTGTAAGGTAGTGGTCCAGTTTCATTCTTTTGCATGTGGCTGTCCTGTTTTCCCAGCACTATTTATTGAGGATACTCTTTTTTTCCCTATTGCATATTCTTGGCTTCTTGACTTACAAGTCAATGAACCATATATATATATACATATATATATATATGGTTAAACCCACATACATATATGTATGTGTGTGTGTGTGTGTGTGTGTATTTCTGAACTCTACTCTGTTTCATTGATCTGTGTGTTTTTTTTTTTTTAAAGATTTTATTTATTTATTTGACAGACAGAGATCACAAGTAGGCAGAGAGGTAGGCAGAGAGAGAGGGGGAAGCAGGCTCCCTGCAGAGCAGAGAGCCCGATGTGGGGCTTGATCCCAGGACCCTGAGACCATGACCTGAGCCGAAGGCAGAGACTTAACCCACTGAGCCACCCAGGCGCCCCTGTGTGTTTGTTTTTATGCCAATGCCATTTTGTTTGATTTGTTTGATTTCTTGTTATTATCTTTGTAATAACAGTTTAAAATTGGGTAGGGTGGTGCCTCCTGGTTTTTTCTTTTTTCCTTTGGCTATTTGGGGTATTTTTTGGTTCGATACAAATTTTAGGATTGTTTGTTCTTTTTCTGTGAAAAATGCTTTTGGAATTTTGATAGGGATAGCATTGAATCTGTAGGTTGATTTGGATAGTATGGACATTTTAATAGTATTCATTCATACATGAACATGGGATATCCTTGCATTAATTGTGTCTTCAGTTTCATTTATCAGTGTTTATAGTTTTCAGCGTCTTTCAGTTTCTTGGTTAAATTTGTTCATAGGTATTTTACTCCTTCTAATGTAGTTATGAATGGGATTCTTCTCTTGATACTTCTTGCAGTCAGTTTTATTAGGGAAATAGTGTTGTACAGTGGGTGTATTTTAAGTGTATGGTTTTGTTTTTTTTTTTTTTAGTATATTTGATGTGCAGTGTTACATTAGTTTCAGGTGTACATGTATAATTTTAGTTTTGACAACTGTATGCATTTTTAGAACCATGACCAGCATGGTCAGATGAAAACATTTCCAGTACTCCAGAAACTTTCCTCATGCTTTTACCCCACCATTACCCTTCTCTTTGCCAACCACAGTCTGCTCTCTCTCACTATATAGGACAGAATTTCTAAATAGAATTTCATTTAGATAGAATCATATTGTGTGTACTGTTTTGTCTTCTTTTGGTGAGACAGTGTTTTTAAGTCATGCAAGTTTGTTGCATTTATCAGTAGTTCATTCTTTCTTTTTTTTTTTAAAGATTTTATTTTTTATTTATTTGACAGAGAGCGATCACAAGTAGACAGAGAGGCAGGCAGAGAGAGAGAGAGGGAAGCAGGCTCGCTGCAGAGCAGAGAGCCCGATGCGGGACTCGATCCCAGGACCCTGAGATCATGACCTGAGCCGAAGGCAGCGGCTTAACCCACTGAGCCACCCAGGCGCCCCTAGTTCATTCTTTCTTTATTGGTGTATAGCATTCCCTTGTATGGATATACTCAGTCTGTTTATTCATTCACATATTGTTGGACATTTAGGTTGTTACCAATTTAGGCCTATTTTGAATAAATCTCTTCTTCTTTTTATTTTTTTATTTTTTTTATTTTTTAAAGATTTTATTTATTTATTTGACAGACACAGATCACAAGTAGGCAGAGAGGCAGGCAGAGAGAGAGAGGGAAGCAGGCTCCCTGCTGAGCAGAGAGCCTGATGCTGGACTCGATCCCAGGACCCCGAGATCACGACCCGAGCCAAAGGCAGCGGCTTAACCCACTGAGCCACCCAGGCGCCCCTCTTCTTCTTTTTAAAAAGATTTTATTTATTTATTTGACAGAGACCACAAGTAGGCAGAGAGGCTGGCAGAGAGAGAAGGGGCGGGGGAAGCAGGCTTTTGCTGAGCAGAGAGCCCGATGTGGGGCTCGATCCCAGGACCCTGGAATCATGACCTGAGCTGAAGGCAGAGGCTTTAACCCACTGAGCCATCCAGGCGCCCCAAATAAATCTCTTCTTGAACAGTTGTATACAAGTCTTTGTGTGGATGTTAAGTTTTTATTTCCACAAATAACCTCTGTCTACATTACTTAAAATGGGTCTGTATGATTGACTACATTACCATTATTATATTAGGAAGATCACAGTAATTTTTTACTGTAACATTTATTCTGTATTCATATTTACCTAGTTGATTGCAGAAGTCTTTCATAGTGCCCTCCCCCACTTGTGTGTGTGGATAACGGACTATGTCAAGGTCCATAGTTGTTATGTCTTTGTTTTCTTTTGGTATAGAATAACTCCCTCTCTTTTCCCTTTAAAATATTGACTTTTTATTTTTATTTTTTCAAGATTTACTTTTTTTTAGAGAGAGAGAACAAGAGCATCCTCAAGTGGTGGGGGGCAGAGGGCGAGGGAGAAAGAGGAATCTCAAAGGGATCTCTATCTCATGACCCTGAGATCATGACCCAAACCAAAATCAAGAGGCAGATGTTTAACTGACTGAGCCAGTGGCCCCAACATACCGACTTTTAAAATAGGTAAATGATGAGAGACTGTGGACTCTGAGAAACAAACTGAGGGTTTTGGAAGGGAGGGGAGTTGGGGGGTTGGGTGAGCTGGGTGGTGGTTATTATGGAGGGCAGCACGTATTGCGTGGAGCACTGGGTATGGTGCATAAAAAATGAATTCTGGAACACTGAAAAGAAATAAAACAAAATGGAAAACAATAAAATAGATAAGGCTGCTTATTTTTAAAATGTCCTAACTTGTTTTTTGTTTTTAAGAATGAGGAATTTTTTTCCCCTGAAGATTTTATTTGCTTATTTGGGAGAAAGAGAGCATGAGCTGGGGGGAGGGGCAGAGAAAGAGGGAGAAGCAGGGTCTGCACTGAACAGGGAGCCATGATGCAGGGCTTGATCCCTGCTCCCTGGGATCATGACCTGAGCCAAAGGCGGATACTTAACTGACTAGAGCCACCCAGGCACCTCTGTCCTAACTTGTTTTTAATTTTTTCTCTAATGTTGCATAGGTGTTCTTTAACTTGTTCTTTTATCTATTTCTGCTGAGCTGAAAATTCATTTCAGTCTAAATCCTTGATTAATTTATGGTCAAACATTTTTCTTTTTGCAGACACAGTTTATGGATGATGTTGTATGCTTTATATTCCATCACTTCAGAGGAACATAAAGTCAGTATTTTCCCACTGTGATGATGTATCTGATCACTTATTTACTAAGATGGCAAGATTTGCCAGATTTTCCCCTTTGCAGTTTGTAAAGTGATACTGTTACTGACGATATCTTTCCTGTAGTGTTAGAATCCATGGATGATTCTACCTGAATCAGTTACTTCATTGAGGAATGAAAAATGGTAATTTTCTATTTCTTTTATTTTGCCTACATTTATTGGCAGCTTTTTTTTTTTTTTAATTAAAAAGAATTTTCCTTCTACAACCAGGCGTGAATAATAGCTCTGTCTAAACATGCAGGAGATATGGTTAGTTCTTTACCTTTAATTAATACTTCCTTCAGAATAAGTTTTTCTTTTGCACATTCTTATATCAAATCAGTTTCTCTTTGTCTTTACTGAGTATCTTTGCGGACTTATGTACATTTTCTATGATCAGTTATGGTTATTACTTTTGATGTTAAAATTACTTGAAAGTTAGCCATTGGGTTTCTTTTATGCATGGATACAACAAAATTGGAGACCAAGAAGCAGTGTCATCTAATGGGGAGGCTTTGAAATAAAAACTTTTCTCTCTTCCTTGATATTGGTTATGATAAAAGATGGAACTATTTTTTTTTTTAAGGATTTTATTTATTTGTTTGACAGAGAGAGAGGGCACACAAGTAGGCAGAGTAGCAAGCAGACAGAGAGGGAGAAGCAGGCTCCCTATGGAGCAGGGAGCTGGATGTGGGGTTTGATCCCGGGACTGTGGGATCATGACCTGAGCCGAAGGCAGATACTCTACTGACTGAGCCACCCAGGTGCCCCAAAAGATGGAACTATTGAGATAGTAACATTATAGCGTATACATACAGCATACTATAGGGTTCTTGCGCCCAACTCTATTACAGTTTTCTAAACTTTACATTAAGCAGTCATTTCTGAATACCTAAATTCATTTTTATATAACCTTCAACATTTTTTTAAATGTCTTATCACTTGTGTGTCCTGTTGTATTTAGTACCCCTCTTTCCTCCCCAAAATAAAATATAAAATAAAAAAGGAACTATTTATTCATCCTGGGCTCAGTACATATCCATCTTTATCACAGAGTGAAGAGATTTTAAGGTAAAAACTAGCTAGGACTAAGACTCTCTAGTTAACACAGTCATTGGTCTGTTTGAAAGCTAGTATTATTAGTTGTATTGCATCTTATCTTTTTACATTTATTGCAGTTATTTATAATAAATATATAAAATGCAATATATTTATTGTAGCATTACATTTATCTGTTTATTGTCTAAGCCTTTGGTACTTCACTAACTCTTGAGATTCCCCCCACCCCACCCTGGGCTTTCTGAAAGCCCAGTTGTGCAGCTTTAACTGGTTTAAATAGAATTTTGCTGTTTCTAGAAGTTTAAGAGTAAACTGGTTCACCCTCTGTCTTTAAGGTCACCTTCTATCTTGTTATCTTCGTAATTCTGCTTTACAATTTGGTGGAAAATAGCTATCTCTTCTTTCTGATATCCCATCTATTATTAGGATGATGCTCAAAGTGTAATGCCAGTAGTGAATAGATAAGAATAGATAACATCATGTTTTGATTTTGGGAGTTGAGTGTTCTTCCATCTTCTTCTGTATGCTTTGTGTAGTCTGTTGTTTTTCTTAATATCTCAACTACCAGTTTAGGTCACCTCTTTACTATGACCTTTGTCTAACAATATACTTGTATTTCAAGATCTGAAGTTTACCTGCTATACTAATTCTCTTTGTATCTTATGGTGACTGGCTTGTGGGTGTGTGGGCATGTGTAGGTATGTGTGTGTGTGTTAGGGTTGAGATGGAGTGGTTGGTACATTTGCTAAATTCTTACCTTGTTCCACGTTCTCTAGTTTTTTATTTTACATCATGATGCAATGCTTTCTTAATTTCTGTGTTTCATTGTAAACTTCCAGTGTATATGTGTGGATGTCAAAAATACAAAATAGCAAGATTTTGTTGTAGTCTTTTTCTTTCTCAAAATTGTATTGTTTTATAAATGTACATCCAATATATACATATACACCTGTGTAGGCATATAATACATCTGGAAAGACAGACAAAATTGGTCACAGTGGGTCCACAAAATTGGTCACAGTGGGTCCACAGTGGGCCTCTGGGGTCAAGGATTGTTAAAAGTCTTATTTTTCACTATATATCCTTATTTACCTTTTAACCCCATTCCCCAAATTTTAGATCTTCTGTCATGTCAAAACACACGTATCTGTGTGGCACACACATCCATTTAAAATGCTGTTTCCACTTTAATTCATTGTAGCTGGAGCAGTAATTTTGTAGTTTTTATTTTTGTGGGATAGTCTAAATTCTCAGGACATTTCTGTTATTCTAGTTGGGCACATGTGTGTTGTTTACATTACCAGCTACAGCTTAAGTGAATCCTTGCTTTGGTAAGGGACAACAACAAAGAGAGAAGTATTTCTGAATATTTATGTGAGTGCAACTGTAGAGAAGTGTTTTGTTGGTGAATGGGTTATGTGAGTCAGCACATATTTCAGCAGCTCAACTTACTAGCACCTTTTAAGTCAGTCACTCAGGTGAGAACATTAATTTATTCCTTTCTTTGTTTCTGTACGTAAATCAGTGATTTCATTTATATATGTTATTTATATCTGCTCATTTCAGTGTATTTCTTTCTCATTAAAGTCCTTCTTAAGATTCCTATTTTTAAAGTCTTCCTCATTTTATCTTTACATATCTCTTAATGCTATCAAAGTAATATCTAGAGATATGTTAGGTCCAGACTTTAACTTTGAGCCTTTATTTCCTGTCTTCATTTGTGAAGATAGTAGGCTATATTGAGAATCAAATACATTATGAGATATAGTGCCTGTCATAGGTATACAAAGCATCTGGAAGAGAAAAAAGATTAGCTATATGGTATATATACATTTATTTTTGGTAATTTATTTATTTATTTATTTATTTTTTAAAATATTTTATTGATTTGACAGAGAGAAACCACAACTAGGCAGAGAGGCAGGCAGAGAGAGAGGAGGAAGCAGGCTCCCCGTGGAGCAGAGAGCCCGATGCAGGGCTTGATCCCAGGACCCTGGGTTGGGAAAACTAAGAGATAATGTGTAATTATGTGCTTTTAACCATAGATGATGATAATTTTGAATGATTCTATAAAACTGAAATGATTAGTGAATAATTTGTAAATTATTGCTGACATTTATATATAGAAATCATTGAAAATTTCCTGAAAATTATGGGGTATGTTTTAGTTATTTTTGTGCCAAGTGCTATGATTCATTAGTCAAATGTAAAGATGTTACATGGAATAAAGCATATATTGTCTTTTTTTTTTTTAAGATTTTATTTATTTATTTGACAGATCACAAGTAGGCAGAGAGGCAGGCAGAGAGAGAGGAGAAAGCAGGCTCCCCGCTGAGCAGAGAGCCCAGCCTGATGTGGGGCCCAGTCCCAGGACCCTGAGATTATGACCTGAGCCAAGGCAGAGGGGCTCAGCCGTCGTAGCCACCCAGGCGCCCCCATATATTGTCTTAACAAAGAGAGTGCTCTTTGAAGTAAATGTTATGATTTGTAAATTGATTTTTTTTGTTGTTGTTACTAGTTAATAAGAAACTTAAGTAGGGGCGCCTGGGTGGCTCAGTGGTTTAAGCTGCTGCCTTCCGCTCAGGTCATGATCTCAGGGTCCTGGGATCGAGTCCCACATCGGGCTCTCTGCTCAGCGGGGAGCCTGCTTCCCTCTCACTCTCTCTGTCTGTCTCTCTGCCTACTTATGATCTCTCTCTGTCAAATAAATAAATAAAATCTTTGAAAAAAAAAAAGAAGTAATTTTCTGTAGTAATACAGCTCTGAAGTTTTGAGAGGAATCGGTTTGTCAGTTTGGGGCCTTTAAAAATTTTTAATTAATTAAGTTAATATAAAGATACATTTATTTATTTTAGAGAGTGTGAATGGGAGGGGCGGAGGAAGAGGAAGAGAGAATCTCAAGAAGACTCCATACTGAGTATGGAGCCAGATGAGCGGCTTGATCTTAGGATACTGGGATCATGACCCCAGCTGCCAAGAGTCAGTGGCTTAACCAACTGTGCAACCCAGGTGCCTTGGCCTTTTTTTTTTAATGTACATTTTTTAAAAAAAGATTTTATTTATTTATCAATTTTATTTGACAGAGATCACAAGTAGGCAGATGGGCAGGCAGAGAGAGAGGGGAAAGCAGGCTCCCCCCTGAGCAGAGAGCCTGATGCAGGGCTCAATCCCAGGACCCTGAGATAACGACCTGAGCAGAAGGTAGAGAGGCCCAACCCACTGAGCCACCCAGGCGCCTCTTTAATGTAAATTTAAAAAAAAAATATTTTATTTATTTGACAGAGAGAAATCACAACTAGGCAGAGAGGGAGGCAGAGAGACTAGGAAGCCCCCCGATGGGGGGCTCGATCCCCGGACCCTGGGATCATGACCCAAGCCGAAGGCAGAGGCTTTAACCCACTGAGCCACCCAGGCGCCCCTAATGTAAATTTTTAAGAGTTTTATTTTCCCAATTACCAGAATCTCATAATGCGAGTTGTAAATAATACAGAAAATACAAGTAAGCAAAAAGAAAAAAATAGTTAAGTTCTTAACCACCAGTAGGTAGCCATTATTAAAACATTTTGATGTTTATCCTTTTAAACTTCTTGGTGTATGTTGCACGCTCAGGCTTACCAATTCGTAACAAATTTCGTAACAAATACGAAAGTTAATTCTAAACATGTTTGTTACTTTTTTCATTTAAAAGTTACTTTTTGAGGGGCGCCTGGGTGGTTCAGTGGTTAAGCATCTGCCTTTGGCCCGGGCCATGATCCCAGGGTCCTGGGATCATGCCTGGCATTGGGCTTCCTGCTCAGCGAGGAGGAGTCTGCTTCTCCCTCTCCCTCTGACTGCTGCTCTCCCTGCTTGTGCTCACTGTCTGTCAAGTAAATAAGTAAAATCATTAAAAAAAAAAAAAGTTACTTTTTGTGACAGATGATTTTTGGATTCTTGTTAAGCATTACAGTTCTCAGTTCAAACAGATCTTAGGAGAAAATGCGGTAAATGAAACCGATAAATGTGGATCTGCTTTGGTTGAAGGCAGCATGGAAATACAAAGCCTCAGTGTTTGGCTTTCTTCACTACCCCAAAGAGTCTGCCTTGGAGGTACCTCTTCTGAAGAACTCTATGCTTCCTATGGGATGCATAGTTGAAAACTTCTGCTAGGTACTTCTAATAGCTGCAGAGTATTCCTTTCTATGGCACCTGTGTTTCTTTTTTTTTTTTTTTCCATTTTTATTAATTTTTTCAGCGTAACAGTATTCATTCTTTTTGCACAACACCCAGTGCTCCATGCAAAACGTGCCCTCCCCATCACCCACCACCTGTTCCCCCAACCTCCCACCCCTGACCCTTCAAAACCCTCAGGTTGTTTTTCAGAGTCCATAGTCTCTTATGGTTCGCCTCCCCTCCCCAATGTCCATAGCCCGCTCCCCCTCTCCCAATCCCACCTCCCCCCAGCAAGGCACCTGTGTTTCTTGAAGGAAACCTGCCTTGATGAATATCATTAGTTGATACACTCCAGCTAGAGAGCCTTTGGGATTTGGTGCTGCATTGAGCCATGCCACATTCTTCCTGGGCAGCTCCTTGCCAGTAACTGAGCATAGCATACTAAGGGTGTAGCCATTTCTTCTGAACTTGGGACTTCTGTATGGGCAGTCTTTGCATCTGAATCCCCTGTTGGGCTGGCAGACAGAACTCATGATCTGAGGCTTGACAGTGATCAGACCTGCATTGCAGCCAGATGGCTTTCTCTGCTTATTCAACTTAATTCTCCCTTTCATTCTTCATAGGCATTTCTGACAAAGACGTTCTTACACTTCTAACTCCATTTTGGTCCTACTTCCCAGACAACCTGACCTGACACACATCCGTGTGTATGTGTGTGTGGTTTTTTTTTTTTTTTAATACACATTTTTAAGAGTTATAGATAATAATGTTGATGGTTTTAAAAAACAGACAAGGGCGCAAAATGAAAATTGCAATACCTCCTTTCTCCCAATCCTCTTTTTTATACCTGTGTCATATTCTCACTTATATCAGTATTTCCTGATTATCATCTTTAGGTAGTATCTATTTTCTTACTTTTCTAAAATATAAGGGGATTAGTGTATCTAGCATTTGTATTTGTATCTAGCTAATGTATCTAGCATTTCTTTTATCTCCCCCGTCTTTTTTTTATCTTGTCAAGACTTTGTTTAATATCTATAATTTGGACTTTGACTATAAATTCACTTTAAAAATTGAAGATCAACAATAGTATTAACCATATTATAATTACTTAAATGTAATTCAGTCCTGAACCAAGTGATTTGGTTGAAACTGTAAAGGAGGAATGTAAATCCATCTGTCTTATCTCTGCCAAGGAAAATCTTCAGATTTCATTCTAGATGCTTAACTATTTCAAAATGTTCCTTTTGTTTATACTGTCTTCTTTAGTGGGTTCAAAAAACAAGTCACACTACTTGGGATTGAATCCCAGCATCAACAGTTACTGGTAATATGATCTTGAATAAGTTAATTAGGTTCTCTGTATTAAGATTTTTGATTGCAAAATTGGTTTAACAGTTCTTGTATTAGTTTTCTGTTACCATTGTAGCAAATTACTGCAACTTAGCATATTTCAATGTTTGTATGCCAGAAATTCAGTGGGTTGGGCTGAGTCTCTAAAGTCTTACAAGGCCGAAATCTGTTGGTAGGCCTGGTTCCTTTTTGGAAACTTTATGAGAGAAACTTTCCTTGATCATTCAGATGGTTGGCAGAATTGATTTCTAAGAAGTTATAGGACTGAGCTCCCATTTCCTTGTTCACTGTCAACATGATGAGGGGAGTCATTCTCTGCTTCTAGAGACCACTCACTTTCTTTGGTTTATGGTGTCCTTCATCCCTCAGTCAGCCATGAAGGGTTGAGTTTCTCTTAAGCTTCAGATTTCTCTGGCCTCTTCTGCTGATCTTTGCTATTCTGCCTTCCTCTTTTACTTTTAAAAAAAGGCTCATATGATTACATTTGGGTTTACCTTTGTAAATTATGATAGTCTCCCTATTTATTTTTGTTTTTTTAAACATTTTAAAAATTTATTTGACACAGAGAGGGAGAGAGCAAGCACAAGCTGGGGCAGGCAGGGGAAAAACAGGCTCCTCACTGAGCAAGGAGTACGATGTGGGGTCAGTCCCAGGACCCTGGAATCATGACCTGAGCCAAAGGCAGCAGCTTAACTGACTGAGCCACCCACGTGCCCCTAATCTCCCTATTTTTAAGTTCCCAATTCTTCTGCCGTATAACAAGACATACACAGGAATAACAGCGGAGAGTGAAGATCATGGTGGGGCCAACATCTTGCCTACCATAGTCCCCCGCCCCCCAGGCCTCTGTGATCCATATCTATCTCATAAAAAATACGTTAATTTCATCCCATCCCATGGTCTCCAAAGGTCTTAACCTATTATAGTGTCAATTCAGAGTTTAAAAATCTCATCTAAATCTTATCAGCTCCTAAGCCCCAAGTCTTGTATCTAAATCAACTATGGGGGAAACTTTCTGTCGACTTATGTATGAAGCTTAAAGAAACTGGAAACTTTCTGTCGACTTATGTATGAAGCTAAAGAAACTGTTCCCCCCAAAATACAATGGTGTGTATAACTTTAGGAAGACAGTTATAGACAGTTTGGTTTAAAAAGGGAGAGAATAGAAAAAACGAGTCACAAGTTTCTAGTAATTTTAAAAAGACCAGCTAGGAAACAATACTTGATTTCAAGGCCTGGGAATAATGCTCTGAAGTTTGCAGCTTTAAAATTCTGGGCTTACCCTCTCTGGTTATTTTTGTAGGTTTTCATCTTTTGTTTTTCCTCAGATTTGTTAATTCTTGGTTGTCTGTGCATATTTTTTTTTTTTTAAGATTTTATTCATTTATTTGACAGAGAGAGAGAGAGAGATCACAAGTAGGCAGAGAGGCAGGCAGAGAGAGAGGAGGAAGCAGGCTCCCTGCGGAGCAGAGAGCCCGATGCGGGGCTCGATCCCAGGACCCTGAGATCATGACCTGAGCCGAAGGCAGCGGCTTAATCCACTGAGCCACCCAGGCGCCCCTGTCTGTGCATATTAATGAAAGATTAAGTTGGTTAGTTTAGGGTAACTGACTGGCATGAGTTTGTCTGCTGCAGGTTTGTTTCATTCATAGGTCTCTTTCTAGACTGTGGCATGTGGTAGGTTTATTTACTGTAAGACATACATTCTCAAAGGGATAAAAATTGGTTGGGGGGGTAAATTTTTTTTTATGGATAAGCCTCAGATATACATACGGTATGCAAACAGACACACAGTGTATCTGTGGTACTAAAATTTCATGAAGGATATGTTTGGAGGGGTGAGGGATGAATGTCTAAAAAACTCCTTGAGGGTCAATAATGGAAAGAAAGGTGGGAAAATGGTGCTTATCTGATTGAGGAGGAGGCAGTCTGTTAGGTACCCATAATTGTCAAACTAATCACGGCTTATTTGGGAGAATGAGAGTGCTTTAGTGTCTCTAGTGCTACTCTGCTTTTCTTTCAGGCTTCAACATCCAACCTAGGAGCCCTCCACTGAATTACACACTGTATTTAGATCCTTAGCTAACGTTAAAAACTGTGATCCATAGTATAAAATGATTTATGTTGTTAATGTAGTACACACATATATATGAATTAATAAATGAACAAATTTTCACAAAATTATATATTCTAACATTGTATTTTCTGTTCTATTCTAGATTGTTAAATTGCTAGTTGTACCCACCAAAAATATTTCCAACCTACTGATTGAAGAGCAGTTTAGATTATTACTTGAGCTTAATCTTGAGGCTGACAGCCATTGCTCTCAGCTCTTTCACTTTAAGCAGGGAAAGGAGGAGAGACCTAATTACCTAAGTCATTTGGAACGCAGTTCCTTAATTACTGATTTACGTAGTTATATCCTTGATGAAATCCCACCCTCACCTTTTACTCATTGTATTTTAAGTTTACAGGCTCTTTGGCTTTGTTGGGAAGACCCAAACTACTGCCTTGGTTATAATTTACTTTGTCACTTTTTCTTTTTATTAACACATAATGTATTGTTTGCACCAGGGGTACAGGTCTGTGAATCATCAGGCTTACACACTTCACAGTGCTCAGATTAGCACATACCCTCCCCAATGTCCATAACCCAACCACCCTCTCCCTAACCCTCACATCCCAGCAACCCTCAGTTTGTTTTGTTAGATTGAGTCTCTTATGGTTTGTTTCCCTGCTGATCCCATCTTGTTTCATTTTTGCCCTTTCCTATCCCCCCAAAACCCCCTGCCCTTCCCCTCAAATTCCTCATATCAGAGAGATCATATGTTAATTGTCTTTCTCTGATTGACTTATTTCACTCAGCATAATACCCCCTAGTTCCATCCACGTCGTTGCAAATGGCAAGATTTCATTTCTTTTGGCAGCTGCACAGTATTCCATTGTGTATAAATAACCACATCTCCTTTATCTCTTCATCTGTTGATGGACATCTAGGTTCTTTGCATTGTTTGGCTATTGTGGACATCGCTGCTATAAACATTCGGGTGCACGTGCCCCTTCGGATCACTACATTTGTATCTTCAGGGTAAATACCGGTAGTGTGATTGCTGGGTCGTAGGGTAGCTCTATTTTCAACTTTTTGAGGAACCTCCTTGCTGTTTTCCAGAGTGGCTGCACCAGCTTGCATTCCCACCAACAGTGTAGGAGGGTTCCCTTTTCTCTGCATCCCCGCCAGCATCTGTCGTTTCCTGATTTGTTCATTTTAGCCGTTCTGACTGGTGTAAGGTGGTATCTCATTGTGGTTTTGATGTGTATTTCCCTGATGCCGAGTGGTGCGGAGCACTTTTTCATGTGTCTGTTGGCCATCTGCCATCTGGATGTCTTCTTTGTAGAAATGTCTGTTCATGTCTTCTGCCCATTTCTTGATTGGTTATTTGTTCTTTGGGTGTTGAGATCGATAAGTTCTTTCTTTTTTTTTTTTTAATATTTTGTTTATTTATTTGACAGATCACAAGTAGGCAGAGAGGAAGGGAAGCAGGCTCTCTGCTGAGCAGAGAGCCCGTTGCGGGGCTCGATCCCAGGAGCCTGAGACCATGACCTGAGCCGAAGGCAGAGACTTAACCCACTGAGCCACCCAGGGGTCCATCAATAAGTTCTTTATAGATTTTGGATACTAGCCCTGTATCTGATATGTCATTTGCGAATATCTTCTTCTGTTTTGTCGGTTGTCTTTTGGTTTTGTTGACTGTTTCCTTTACTGTGCAAAAGCTTTTATCTTGATGAAATCCCAGTAGTTCATTTTGCCCTTGCTTCCCTTGCCTTTGGTGATATATCACTAGGAAGAAGTTGCTGTGGCTGAGGTCGAAAAGGTTGCTGCCTGTGCTCTCCTCAAGGATTTTGATGGATCCTTGTTCTCACATTGAGGTCTTTCATCAATTTTGAGTCAATTTTTGTGTGTGGTGTGAGGAAATGTTCCAGTTTTATTCTTCTGCATGTGGCTGTCCAATTTCCCAACACCATTTGTTGAAGAGACTGTCTTTTTTCCATTTCCATTTCCTGCTTTGTCAAAGATTATTTAACCGTAGAGTTGAGGGCCTATTTCTGGGCTCTCTGTTCTGTTCCATTGATCTATGTGTCTGTTTCTGTGCCAATACCATACTGTCTTGATGAAGATAGCTTTGTAATAGAGCTTGAAGTCTGGAATTGTGATGCCACCAACCTTGGCTTGCTTTGTCAACATTGCTCTGGCTGTTCAGGGTCTTTTCTGGTTCCATATAAATTTTAGGGTTTTTCGTTCCATTTCTTTGTGGAAAACAATGGATGGTATTCTGATAGGGATTGCATTAAACATGTAGATTGCTTTAGGTAGCATAGACAGTTTCACAGTATTTGTTCTTCCAGTTCATGAGCATGGAACGTTTTTCCATTTCTTTGTGTCTTCTTCCGTTTCTTTCACAAGTACTTTGTAGTTTTCTGAGTACAGAGTCTTTGCCTCTTAGGTTAGGTTTATTCCTAGGTATCTTATGGTTTTGAGTGCAATTGTAAATGGGATCGACTGCTCAATTTCTCTTTCTCCTCTTGTTGTTTGTGCATAGAAATGCAGCTGGTTTCTGTGCAGTGATTTTATATCCTGACATGTAAGTGAATTCCTATATGAGTTCTGGCATTTTTGGAGTGGAGTATTTTGGGTTTTCCACATAAAGTATTGTATCATTTGCAGAGAGTGAGAGTTTGACTTCTTCTTTGCCTATTCAGACGCCTTTAATTTCTTTTTGTTGTCTGATTGCTGAGGCTAGGACTTCTAGTACTATGTTGAATAGCAGTGGTGATAGTGGACATTCCTGCCGTGTTCTGACCTTAGGGGAAAAGCTCTCAGTTTTCCCCCTTTGAGAATGATATTTGACGTGGGTTTTTCATAGATGGCTTTGATGATATTGAGATATGTATCCTCTATCCCTACACTTTGAAGAGTTTTGATCAAGAAGGGATGCTGTACTTTGTCGAATGCTTTTTCAGCAACTGTTGAGAGTATCATACGGTTCTTGTTCTTTCTTTCATTAATGTACCGTATCACATTGATTGAGTTGCGGGTGTTGAACCAACCTTGCAGCCCTGGAATAAATCCCACTTGGTCGGGGTGAATAATCCTTTTAGTGTACTGTTGGAGCCTATTGGCTAGTATTTTGATGAGAATTTTTGCATCCGTGTTCATCAAGGATATGGGCCTGTGATTCTCTTTTTTGGTGGGGTCTTTGTCTGGTTTTGGGATCAAGGTAGTGCTGGCCTCATAAAACGAGTGTTTTATTAGGAGAATAGGTATTAATTCTTCTTTAAGTGCTTGGTGGCATTCCCCTGGGAAGCCGTCTGGCCCTGGGCTCTTGTTTGTTGGGAGATTTTTGATGACTGCTTCAGTCTCCTTACTGGTTACGGGTCTGTTCAGGTTTTCTACATCTTCCTGGTTCAGTTTTGTTAGTTTATACGTCTCTAGGAATGCACCCATTTCTTCCAGATTGTCAAATTTGCTGGCGTATAGTTGCTCATAGTACGTTCCTAAAATTGTTCGTATTTCTTTGGTGTTGGTTGTGATCGCTCCTCTTTCATTCACGATTTTATTAATTTGGGTCCTTTCTCTTTTCTTTTGCAGAAGTCTTGCCGGGGGTGTCTATCAGTCTTATTAATTCTTTCAGAGAACCAGCTCCTGGTTTCATTGATTTGTTCTCCAGTTCTTTGGTTTCTGTCTCATTGATTTCTGTTCTGATCTTGATTATTTCTCTTCCCCTGCTGGGTTTAGGCTTCCTTCACTGTTCTTTCTCCAGGTCCTTTAGGTGTAGGGTGAGGTTGTGTACTTGAGACCTTTCTTGTTTCTTGAGAAAGGCTTGTATCGCTATATACTTTCCTCTCAGGACTGCCTTTGCTGTGTCCCACAGATTTTGAACAGTTGTGTTTTCATTATCATTTCTTTCCTGAATTTTTTCAGTTCTTTAATTTCCTTGTTGACCCATTCATTCTTTAGTAGGATGCTCTTTAGCCTCCGCGTATTTGCGTTCTTTCCAGCTTTCCTCTTGTGATTGCGTTCTCGCTTCAGAGCTAGAACATTGTGGTCTGATAATATTCAGGGAATGATCCCATCTTTGGTACTGGTTAAGACCTGATTCGTGAGCCAGGATGTGATCTGTTCTGATGCATGTTCCATGTGCACTAGAGAAAAGAATGTGTATTCTGTTGCTTTCGGATGGAATGTTCTGAATGTGTCTGTGATGTCCGTCTAGTCCAGTGTGTCATTTAAAGCCTTTATTTCCTTGTTGATCTTTTGCTCAGATGATCTGTCCGTTTCTGTGAGGGAGGTGTTAAAGTCCCCTACTGTTTTTGTATTATTGTCAATGTGGTTCTTTGATTTTGTTATTAATTGGTTTATATAATTGGCTATTCCCAGGTTAGGGGCATAGACATTTAAAACTGTTAGATCTTCTTGTTGGACAGACCCTTTAAGTATAATAGGGTGTCCTTCCTCAACTCTTGTGGGTTATTCTGCCTTCAGCTCGGGTCATGGTCTTGGGGTCCTGGGATCGAGCCCCGCGTCGGGCTCTCTGCTCAGCGGGGAGCCTGCTTCCTCCTCTCTTTCTGCCTGCCTCTCTGCTTACTCGTGATCTCTCTCTGTCAAATAAATCTTTAAAAAAAAATGTAATTTATCTTATATCACGTTTGCCACCCTGGCTTTCTTTTGATGTCCATTAGCATTGTAAATTATTTTCTACCCCCTCACTTTCAAATGGAGGTGTCTTTGGGTCAGAATGGGTTTCTTGTAGACAGCATATCGATGTGTCTTTTTTTTTTTTTTTTTTTTAATACATTCTGATACCCTGTGTCTTTTGATTGGGACATTTATCCCATTTACATTCAGGGTAACTATTGGTGAATATGGAAATAGTGCCATTTTATTTCCTGTAAGGTGACTGTTACTGTATATTGTCTCTGTTCCTTTGTGGTCTGTTACTTTTAGGCTTCCTTTTTGCTTATATGACCCCTTTCAGTATTTTTTGTATGGCTGGTTTGATGTTTGTAAATTTTCTTAATTTTCGTTTGTCCTGGAAGCTTTTTATCTCCCCTATTTTCAGTGACAGCCTACCTGGGTGTAGTATCCTTGGCTGGATATTTTTCTTGTTTAGTGCTTTGGATATATCATGCCAGTCCTTTCTGGCCTGCCAGATCTCTCTGGATAGGTCAGCTGCCAGTCTAATATTTCTGCCATTGTATGTTATAGACTTCTTGTCCTGAGCTACTTTCTGGATTCTCTTTTTGTCACTGAGACTTGTAAGTTTTACTGTTAGATGACGGGGTGTGGACCTATTTTTACTAAATTTGAGGGGTGCTTCTCTGTGCCTCCTGGATTTTGATGCTTGTTTCTTTTCCATATTAGCAAAATTCTCCACTATAATCTGCTCTAATTTTCCTTCTGCACCCTCTCGCCCCCTTTCTCTGGAATCCCAATTAATCTAGTACTGTTTCGTCTTATGGCATCGATTATGTCTGGATAGTCTCTCCTCGTGGTCCAATAGTTGTCTCTCTTTTGCTCAGCTTCTTTATTGTCTGTCATTTGCTCTTCTTTATCACTAATTTTCTCTTCTGCCTCATTTGTCCTAGCAGTAAGAGACTCCATTTTTTATTGCACCTCATTAATTGCTTTTTAAATTTCAGTTTGGTTAGATTTTAGTTCTTTTATTTCTCCAGAAAGTGTTTTTATTTCTTCAGACAGTGTCTCTCTAATATCTTCCATGCTTTTTTTGTGCCCAGTTAGGCCCTTGATAATCATCATTCTGAATTCTGGTTCTGACATACTACTAATGTCTGTTTTGATTAGGTCCTTAGCTGTCAGTATTGCCTCTTGTTCATTTTTTTTGTGACTAGTACTTCTGCCTTGTCATTTTATCCAGATAGGAATAGATGAACGAGAGAATAAAATACTAAAAGGGTGGCAAAGACCCCAGAAAAATATATGCTAAACAAATCAAAAGAGACCATAAACCAGGGGGAGACTAAAGGTGGCAGAAGTAAAAAACAAAAAACATATATATTAGACTGGTGAATAGAACAGAGCCAACCACTTGACTTGGGTGTATTGTGGTTTCATAGAAGAAAGTACCTCCTAAAACTTTAAAGAAAGAAAAACCTACATATATATGTACACAAAAATAAGGGTAAACATGATGAAAGAATGGAATGAGTGTATAGATGAAAATTCTTAAAAGTTTCTTAATAAGCAATTGATAGGATAAGTTGTTTGGGAAAAGAAAAAAGAGGAGACTGTGTGATCAGGCTGGAGACTAGAATAACGCCATATGTGATTTAGGGTATATTTTGATCTGTTAGACAAAATTTTATCCCAGAATTTTAAGGGAAAAACTGTATATGTGTTCAAAAAATAAGGTTAAATATAATGAAGGTATAAAATATTACTATAACAATGGAAAATTAAATACATTTTTGAAATAGATGTTCATAAGATAAAATAGTTATAAAATGTTGAAAGAGGAAAAGTTAAAGTAGAATAAGAGAAAATAAAATAATTTAACTTCGAAAGACTAAAGTATCATGGGATAAAGCCATGAATTCTATATGTTGCCTTTCCCTAGCTCTGGAGTTCCACCATTCTCATTGATTGGTAATCTTGGTCTTGGCTGAATGTTCTTGCTGATCTTCTGGCGGAGGGGGCCTCTTGAAGTGATTCTCAAACGCCTTTTCCTGAGGCATAATTGCATTGCTCTTGCCAGGGGGTGGGCTAAGTTACCTGCTGGGGTTTGCTCTCAGTAGCTTTTGTTCCCTGAATGTTTTCTGTAGGGCTTTGTAGGACGGGAGTCACGATGGCGGCCTCAAATCTCCTGCCCGAGGAGCTGAGAGCTTGGGGTCTCACTCCTCATTTTGCTGTCAGAGAAAAGCAGTCAATTGCTCTCATCTCCCTGGTCTCTGGCTGCACTCCGTGCTCACCTGGCCAGTGACCGAGCGTTTCTGTCTCTGGCGCATGGCTCCGTTTGGAGTCTCCAAACCAAGCAGATTTTTGCTGCATGCTCCCGAGCTGCTTCTCTTGGAGGAGTAAGGAGAGGGTCTCTCTGGAGTTGCCACTTGGGGTCCCTGCTTGAAGAGCATTGGTCTGACTGTGCCTTGGAATTCGGTTTAAGGTAACCCTGGGCTGAGAGTGCACTCCTCAGCTCTGTCTCTGTAGCCGGCTTCCCTGCTCCAATACCTGGCAGCTCTGCCACACTCAGAAACCCCCTTTTTGTGACCCCGCATGTCCTGAGACCACACTGTCCCCGTGAGGGCTCCACCACTTCTTAGCCGCTGGAGCTATGTCCCTCAGTGGAGCAGACCTCTAAAAGTTCTGATTTTGTGCTCTGATGCTCTGGTGCTTGCTGGGAGGCGGCCCCTCCTCCTGCAGTCTGTCTTTCCTCGCTTGGGATTCTCTGCCTGTCCTTCCTTTCGGAAAGTGGTGGATTTTTTGTTTGTAGAATTGCTGTTCTTTTCTTCTGTGTCATGTTGAGTTTTTAGGTGTTCAGAATGGTTTGATAACTGTCTCGCTGGACTCCTGGGACCTGATGATATTTGTCTCCTACTCTTCCACCATCTTGCTTCCTCCTCCTCTAGTCACTTTTTCTTGATCTGGTCTCATTCATTGTATTTTCAAGGTGTTACCCAAAATTTCTAATCTGTTGATAGAACGCTTTTTCTCTCATACGTTTATGATTCGAATTGTTTTCTTTCTGAGTTTGTTAAAAATAGAACAAAACAACTTCCTGTTGTTACCTAAACACCAGGAGTGGGAGAAAAGACATTTGTGTGCTCGCTCAGTCTGCTGTCTTGAATTGGAAGTCCTGTAGGTATTTAGCAGTTCTCAAGTGTTTTATTTTGTTTTCCAGTTTTTCTAAAAGCTTATTATTACTAAAGTGCATGCATAGCCATGATTATTTTTAGGAATGATTATAGTATGTTGTCTACCTGTATCACATATATCTAGTTACATGTAAAATCCAGTTCCTCTTTTCCCTGGTTCTAATTGGTTTGGTCATGGTTATGTGCAGGTTTTTCTGGTAATGCTGTCAGGGGTGTTTTGAATTTTAGTTCTACCACTTACTAGCTCTTTGCCTTTAGGCAAATTACCTCATTTCTCTGTAACTGTTTGCTTATTATAAAGCAAGGATAACTGTATGGACTTCATAGGGTTGTGAGAATTAAATGTTAGGGCATGTGAAGAAAGCTCTTAGGACAGTGCTTATCATGTAGGAAGCATTTAATAATTGTTATTTGTCTATATCAACATCATAGCCATACTTGTCCATACACATATATATCCTTTTGCTTAAAATGAAAATCACATATATTTTAGCCTCTAGAACATTTTTTATCTAGCTTCATAGGTGAGCTAGTTGTTCCTTTGTTTTCAACCTACTTGATTTTCATTAAAAAATAATTCTTTTTTGTTTCGCTGGAATTATTAAGCTAGGATATTGGTCTAAGAAGGAATTGGCTACGCTAAGGGTGAGATGTAACTAGAGAAACATGAGTTTGTTGGGATGAAGCATTGGAGATTGCAAACTATATTCACTTACATGGGCTTCATAGATAATAGTTAATGGAAAGGGATATATACTCAGAGTGGGTTAGAACATTGATTGTACTACAACTTACTCTCCATATGACCTTGGGTATGTTTTCTTTGTCCCAGTTTCACTACCTTTAAAGTGGAGAAAATAAGGGATATTGTGAATATCCCATGAATTAACACATGCAGGTTGCCTAGTTACACTTAGCTGTTTGTATTGTTAACATTTTGTGAGAATTTTGAATTCATTGTTTGGCTGTGTTTAGAGTTTGTATAAGTATTAGGAATGTGGGGTTGAAATAAAGGATGAGATTTTTATATGGAAAAGAGGAATTTATTATGTACTTTCACTCTAGAGATGGACTAAAATTTAGGACAAAGGAAATACCTAGGTTAGAAAAGACTTCATTAATATAATAATACTTAAGACATTGGACCTTCTAGGGTTGTTTGGAGGACTTAGGAGCCATACCTGATTATTGCTATGGTGCCTTGCTGCTAGTTCTCTCACTTAACAGCCTTTCAATCAGTTTCTGTCTTTCATCCTTGTTATACCTTATTTTCTGAATTTCTCCTTTAGTTAAGAGGAGTAGTACTCAGTTTTTAAAATCCTTCCTTGGAAGTTATACAAAATTTGAAGTTAAAATATATAAGAAACAGTATCTTATGTCATGCAGTTTGTTGTTTCTTTAAAAAGAAGTTTATTAGTGGAAATATTTTCCTTCCCAGCTCTTGAGTATTACATAGGTTAGTAGCCATTTCAGTATGTTTTATCTAGTAATCCTATTTGTAGCAATTTCTTCTGAATCACTTAACACTCTAGTAATACTTTTTATGCGTTTACTTACATGAGTAGATGTTTGAGTATAGTTTAAGAAGAAGATTTCTCAAGACTGCTCAGTTTTGTTTACTACTTTTCCCTTTATGGACATTCATTTAGTACTAATTGAGGTTACTTTACAGAGACAAGGTTTTTTGGGGGGAAAGTTTTCTATTGCAGAATTGCACACTGTTCAAATGACTTGGTTAACCCTGGCTAACTGTGCCATATCTTCATGAGAAGGAATTGCCCCAGGATAATCTTGGAAGAAGAGAGATGTCTATCTCTGGTAATTTGCTAAAATGATGATTTTTCTTGAAAAAGGTAGAATTTTGTGTTTCATACTTGTCTGTAGATCTTTTCATTACCTGTGAAATATGTGTCTCACACACACACACACACACACACACACACACACACACACACACCATATGTATGTTGAAAAACATTTTGGTTTACTACATTTAGGGCCAACTTTTTCATTAGTAAAATTGCATGAAAATTTGGCAGTTTATTGCAGCATATGGTCGTTCATTCATTATTCTTGATGGTCCATTGCCGAATGTAGTTCTGATCATTCTTCTTTACTGTATCAGTTTTGTGCATTACTAAACATGGTATTCAATCATTCTGTTATTAATTGTAGGCTTGGTTTTGAAATTTACAACTGCAATAGCCCTTGGTTCAAGAATATCAAATAGCCCTTTTGTTATGAAGTAGTTGCCCTGTTATGGTAGTTGAGTTTTTTGTTTCATTTGAGTAATATGCTATGTTGAGCTTTGGTTGTTAATTGATAGATGTGGTATCCTCTCTGTGAGAGCTTTTAAAATGCATAACACGTATTTCGGAAAGCAGCTGTTGCTATGGCAACTCTCGGGTCACTTGCAGCTCAGCTTACATGATTGGCTGTTAATGGAGTCTAATATGCTTGAGAAGAGAACTGAACAAATGAAAGAGGGTTTTGAAGGAATCCCCTTAAAGCTCTTGAAGTTTAACTGAAAAGCACCTGAAAATTTAACACTTATATTACTGTTTTATACAACTGTACTGGAAATAGTTTTATGAATAATGAAGGCGAGAGAGAACAAATTTTTGGAAAAAATAATTTTCTGAACCCTTTGAAGAACGTTGAAAGCTTGTGTTGTTACTTTTTTTCATTTTACTATTGCTTAAAGAAGTGTTCTCAATAGCTTTCAGTTACATTTTGTATTCTACCTTCTCTAGCACCTACCTCAGAGGAGTTAATTAGATTGAAGCATGAGAAGGTTGTTAATTGTGCAGGGACAGAAAGAATGGTAAACTCAGGAATCATGTCTAAATTCACTCTGGTTATGTGAGTTAGAGTCTGCTCTTTCTTGAATTCTTAAGGTAGTCTCATGAACCTTCCTCTCTTTAGGCATGTGTGAATGGTGTGAAAAGGGGTGGTGGTGGTATGTACTTTGGATTTTGAGGCCTATAAAGTAAGTAAAATGAAGTCTAATTGAGAACTGCCATAGTAAAAATTAATAAGAGCCATTCAAAATGACATAGTAATATCTGTCTTGTTAAATGATGGAGTTTTCATCAGTATCTACCACCTCCTTTGTAACTGTGGTACTAATTTTGGCAGTTAGATAACATCAAATGTAATTAAACTGAATTATGAAATTTAAAGTTTAGATTAAATGCATTAAAATAGTAAAGTAACATCACGTTAGAGTGATTTTACTTTGTAAAACGCGTGTCAGCTGGCCAGTTCAGCAAGCGTAGGAAATAGGACTAGGGCATGTAGATTATTTTAAGTATTTGCTGTTTCTAATTTATATTAGTAAAAAATATTGATTATGGTGATAGTGTTGAAACTGATACACCAAATAAGTTATAGCTATTAATGTGTATAATTCTATTAGATTTTCTGATTTTGCTAGCAAAAATAACTAGTGATAAAAAATTAATCAGCACTTAACACCCTAAATTACCTTTGATTTACTATTTTCTTTATTAAGGAAACACTTTGGAATAGTAAAGATAAACTTTTCATAAGAAACTACATATATAAATATAGAATACCTTCAATTCTATTTTGATAGAACACTTTAGAAGTTCATTAAACACCTTCTAGACACTAAAATCTAGGTTCATCCTCACTGTGACCTTTGGAAATATTTTAAAAAATAATTTTGTTTTTAAATGCCTGGTGACTATAGGTCCTGGTCTGCCTTGGGCAGTTCTGGTAGTACTGGATTAGTCTGTTCCTAATGTAATTATTTATAGTGGTTGCATTTTATATTTATCAGGAAATATAAAGAAAAGTAGAGAAAGTCACATATAAATCTGTAATTCATAGGTTGCTACTGTCAACTGTGACATTTCCTTTTCAGTCTTTTTGTGCATATGAGCATATATAAAACTTATATAGTAGAGGCCATCCTTTACATGTTTTCCTTTTTAAACAGCTCATTAATTTTCATTGATTTTAGTGATATATAAAAATATTTTATAAGTAAATGCTCTCCATTTACTTATGGCTTATTATTATTACTAGGGCTTAGGTTCTTTCAAGGTTTTTTTTTGTTCTTTTTCTAGTTCAGGACAGTTAAACACCTTTACTACATGTAAATATGTTTACTTTTTTTTTAATTTTAGGGTAGAATGATAGCAATCACTGAATCAAAGATTATAGAATTGTAAGGGTTTCAATATGTGTTATTTGCTTTGTAGAAGAACTTTTAATATTTTTGACTTTGAAGTTTTTAAAAAATTTAATTGTTGGGGCGCCTGGGTGGCTCATTCGTTAAGTATCTGCCTTCAGCTGAGGTCACGGTCCCAAGGTCCTGAGATTGAGCCCCACATCGGGCTCCCTGCTTGGCAGGAGGCCTGCTTCTCCCTCTCCCATTCCCCCTGCTTGTGTTCCTTCTCTCACTGTGTCTCTCTCTATCAAATAATTAAATAAAATCTTTTAAAAAAATTTAATTGTTGGACTTCAGGTACAGAGGGTTGAATTAATTTTGCCCTCAGTTCATGAAACACGGTAATTCTTTTTTTTTTTTTTTTTTAAGATTATTTATTTATTTAACAGAGAGAGATCATAGGTAGTAGGCGGGGAAGCAGGCTCCCTGCTATGCAGAGAGCCTGATGTGGGGCTCGATCGTGACCTGTGCCGAAGGCAGAGGCTTAACACACTGAGTCACGAAGGCGCCCAAACATGGTAATTCTTGACTCGTTCAAGGTGTTGCTTTCGTTTTATTTTTTATCTGCATTATCCACTCTTTTTTATCTTCTCCCATAGGTATTCATTTAATACGTTTGATATATATACATTTATTTTTATTCATTCTTATAAAACATGTGTGCATTTTTTTCAAGTTCTTGTTCATTGAATCCAATGGCTTCCATGGTGTGTATTAGTATTCCATAGTATGCATCTGCCATATTTCACTGAGCCATTACCCCAGTGCAGTGATGAACACTGTGATGCCTCCAGCTTCCTGTATTACAGACAGTTCTGAAAAAGAGCATCCTCATATCATCCCTTCATGGATATGTATTATCCAACTGAGTTAGGGGTGTGTGTGTGTGTGTGTGTGTGTGTGTGTGTGTGTGTATCCAGTTTCACTAAATACTGCCTTATTACTCTTCTGAATAGTTGTACCAGTCTTTACTCCCAGTAGGGGTATATGAGGATTCTTTTATTTCTACTACAGATAAATCCCAATACCAGTATGGTGTGTCCTATCAAAATTTGTAGGAAAGGTAGGCAGAATTTTTTCCATCTTACTGCTTACCTCCAGGTTCCAGAAGTGTAGCTGTTCTCCAGTAACTTCCTTTCAATCTTACCAGGCTTGTATCATTGCAGTGTTTCATCAAGTAGAATAATGAAGTGGTTAAGAGCATGTACTCTGGATCCAGTCAGCTTGGAGTTGAATCCTGGCTCTGTTGTTAGTAATTGTGTAACCCTGGGCTTTGCATAGGGTTGCCTCAGTTTTGTAATTTGTAAAATGAAGTTAGGAGTTTTCCTGCCTTTGTGAATATATGTATAATGTTAGAATAGTGGCAGGGGCACACAGTAAATGCTTTATAAGTAGGTTACTGTTACCAATTTAAAAATTCCAGCTGAAATTTAGAATGGAATTGCTTTAAATCGATACATTTGAGGGAGAAATCACATCATAAGTTGTCCCATCCAACAGCATGGAATAGCTCTCCGTTGATTCAAAACTTTCTATGTATTTTAGTGAAATTAGATTGTCTTTTGTTTCTTCATGGTACTCATTCTTGATCACTAATTCTTAATCACTAGTTCTTAATTTTGTCTCGGGGTGGGGACAAAATTTGATGTTTTGGATTTGGTATTGTCTAAAGATACACTTTTGGTTGTCAGAGCTTAGGAGATGTTATTGCATATAGTGGGTGGAAGCCAGGGATGTTGCTAAAGATCCTATAGTGCATAGGCTAGCCTCCAGTTATCCCGCTCAATGTTAATAATGCTGAGGTTAGAAATTCTGTTTAAGTATATGGTTTTGTTGCTGTTGTGAATGGTGTTCATTTTATTTTCTAATTGGTTATTGTTATTTGGGAAATGTTATGGATTTTTCTGTTAAACTTTTGTCTGGCGGTCTAGCTGAACTTTTTCTCATTGTCTGTAGATTCTGATAATTTTTCTGTGTAGATGATAATGGTCTCTTCTAATTTCTCTCCCTTCCTTTCCCTCTCCTCCATCTTTCTTCTCATAGTATTGAAAAAGACTTTTCTGTTATGTTAAATGGTAGCAGTGATAATGGCCATATTTGTATAGTTCCCAACTTTGTGGAATGAGTTTAAAGTTTCTTAACACTAAGTAACACCAGAAATATAAGGGTATCAATCTCATTTTATCTTGCCATTATTATTACCACTTACAGGTGTTCTTGAGGGAAGAATGCTTAACTTGACTATTGAACAAAGAAATGCAATAAAGCAATAATGAAATGGTATATTGTATTTCACTAGTGATAAACAAGAATTGTTCTACAAGTACTTTAGTCATTTTTCCTCTGTATCTTTGTCTTTCATCAGTTTTTGTTTGTTTGTTTCAGTGGTTTTATAAGTTATGACTTACTCAAATGTTAATACTTTGGGGATTTTTTGTTTTGTTTTGTTTTTGGTAGTTTTAGCTTGTTTGTTTTGATGTGCAGAAATTTAATTTTTAATGAAGTCTAACCTTAAGATCTTTTATTATTTTTAGGCACAAGAAGATCCTGAATTTACTGAAATTTTCTTTTGTCTGTGACATTTTCCTGGTTAAACAGGGGTATACTTATCAATCCTTTTTCCTTTGTTCTAAATCATTCACTCACCTAACTTCTGGTGTTACTTTTTCTTCTGAAACGCTAGATTTCCATGTTCCATGCCCATTGGTTTACATAGAGCTCTGGATTTTTTGGAGGTACCTCAGGCACCATTGGAGATATGGCACTGAGATTTGGGCTTGATAAATGAACAGGGCTCCAGACTTTCTACGCAGATTATTTTTGTGTTGGACATTTCTGACTGAATGATCCATGGTTAACTTCCTCTTCTAAGAATGAGCCTATTATATTATCTTCACCCTTTGTCCTGCGGAGGTGCTTTCTTCCCCAGTTCTTTTTTTTTTTTTTAAAGATTTTATTTATTTATTTGACAGAGAGAGATACAAGTAGGCAGAGAGGCAGGCAGAGAGAGTGAGAGGGAAGCAGGTTCCCTGCCGAGCAGAGAGCCCGATGCGGGACTCGATCCCAGGACCCTGAGATCATGACCTGAGCCGAAGGCAGCGGCTTAAACCACTGAGCCACCCAGGCACCCTCTTCCCCAGTTCTTTATTCTTCATCCTTTTTCTTTCCTCCTTCTGTGTTCTTCCACCATTCTCTCATGCGTAGAATTTGAAATATATTGCTTTCAGTGGTACTTTTTGATCCACCTCATCCAGTTCAAGGCTAAGGGTTACCAGTTTGGTCTTTATATTGTTTCTTGAACTTAACCTCTGTCTGCTGTTAGCACCATGGTTGAGTTTCTTCATATCTCTTGTCTGTACTATTATAATTGCTTTATAATTGGTTTTCTTATACCTAGGCTTTAATTTCTCTGGTCTTTCCTTATACCCTGCCTGAAATTAATATTTATAAAATACAGCTTCATGGGACAAAATAAAGTCTTAACTTTCCTGAACTGACATTGAAGGCCATTCACAGTTTGACTAGGCTCTAGGAGGTGTGTATATGTAGGTATATGTATATGTAACATTAGAGTACTATATTCCTAACAAATTATAGTCAGGTGTATATATAGATCTCCGAAAATATCTTACATTTTGTTCTTATCACATATATAATATTTGTTTACAATAGGTACAGAGAAGCAAAAGCAAAGAATGAAAGTTGTCCATAATTTTACTATTCAGAGATAATCATTACGTCTTTCAAAATAAACTACAGAAGAGTTGACTTTATTTTCATATTTATCCTCTGTATGTTTTGCTAAGTTTGGACCTAACCTTTAACTTTTGTAGTGTTACTATGAACTTTGGAATCTTTATTTTTTATCAAGTTTTCTTTATATAAAAATTTACTCATTTTTCTATATTTTGTGGGCTGTGTTACTAAAGTTCTTATGAACTTGAACTGGACTCTTTAAATTTAACTTGCAAAATGGTGACTAGAATGTTTTAGGGAGGAAATAGTTTAAGCAAAAGCATGAAGGTATGAAACAGAAAGGTGCTTACAGTGAACTACAAGTGGTTAGGCATTATCAGAAACATAAATTAAAATGTTAGGGAGAGACTGGAAGTAAGGCTAGGAAAAGCCAGATTGTTAAGATTTTTGCTTCCTGTGTTTAGGAACTTGAATTTTATTCTAGAAGTGATGGGGAGCTATTTGAAATATTTTAAACAGGGATCTTGTTGATTAATATTTCAAATAATCCAGTCAGGTTACAAGATGGAGGATTGAATGGGGGGAAACAAGACTAGGAGATTATGGGATACTGGGAGCCTTTATTAGTGCAGTGTGAGTAGGATTAGAGAGGAAGGGATAGATTTTAAGGTGCATTTTATTGGTTAAAAGTGGGCAAGATTCAAGGGAGTCAAGGATGATCTTAGGGTTTCTGATTTTCTAGCTTCTGTGACAAGATAGTGAGATGAATAATTAAAAATATATAATTTTAAATTTAATTTTATTGAATTATTTTTTGAAGGGAGGTGAGGTACTATTCAGAAGAAAAACTCAGCTGATGGCATGTCATGAAAAAAGTCTTAATTTTGCAGCTAAAAAATGTGCATATGAAGCAGTAGTAAAATCATATCTGAAAAAAAGATTTTGCTTTTTAATTGCTTTACAAGTTAGCATTAACAACCTTTTTAAAAAAAGTAGTCTCTGCATGCAGTGTGGGGTTTGAACTCTGTAACGCAAGCTCAGGAGTGGCATTCTCCAACAACAGTGCCAGCCACGTGCCCCACATCAACAACCTTTTTAACTGCCTAATATCCCTAAAGAATTCATTACATCCACATCCCATTATGTTGCCAGGGCAAATGTTGGAGAATATTTGGGAGGTTGGAAGAGGGGCCTGCTTCCCCAACCCAAGGTGACTTAGTGACTTCAGAGGGTTAAAAACTATGGTCTACCATCAGATTCTTAAATACAGAGAACTTGTGGTCGCCAGAGGGAGGTGGGTAAGGAAATGGGTGAAATAAGTGAATAAATAAGTGAATTATTTATTATAAATAAATAAGTGAACTAAGAGGTACAAAATTCCAGTTATAAAATAAATGAATTATGGGCACCTGGGTGGTTCAGTTGGCTAGGTGTCTGCCTTCAGCTCAGATCATGATCTCTGGGGCCTGGGATGGAGTCCTCTCAGGCTCTGCCCTCAGTGGGAAGTCTGCCCTCCTCCGTTAAATAAGTAAATAAATCTTTAAAAAATGAGTTACGGAAATGAAAAGTACAGCATAGGAAATATAGTCCATAATACTGTAATAATGTTTTATGGTGATTGCACTTACTGTGGTGTGCTTTGAGTAACATATAGAATTGATGAGTCAATATGCTGTAAGCCTCAAACTAATAGAACATTGTATGTCAATTATAATTTAATAAACATATCTTACAATGTAGAAACAAACCATGGTGTAGTTTAAAGGGATACTGTGATAAAGGTAGAGATCTGTTTTTTATTATCATGCATGTATTGTTAAGGCAGATTTCAAGTATATGCAAAAGTAGATGGAATTGTATAGTGAACCACTATGTAACTATTACCCAGCTTCAGTATTTATAAACTGAGCATTTTTTCATTTGTACACTTCCAGTTCTTTATTCATTTGAAGCAAATTGACATCATACCATTTCATCTGTAAATAATTTAGTTGGTGTCTATAAAAGATAGTAACTTCAAGAAACATAAAAGCATCAATAATAGTTTTATAATACCATAAAATATTTCATAGTGATTTTCTTGTAAAGGTAGATTCAGCAGAGAATTAGAGGTAAAATAAGATTTTTAAATTTTACAGTGTTTTTGTTTTTTGAGAGAAAGCGCACGCAAGCTGAGGGAAGGGTTTGGGCAGAGGGATAGGGAGAGAGAGACTCCTAAGCAGGCTTAGTGCCCAGCATGGAGCCTGATGAGGGGCTCAATCTCACGACCTAAGCTGGATGTTTAACCAACTAAGCCACCCAAGTGCCCCAAGATTATTTTATTTTTTTATTATTATTTTTTTAAAGATTTTATTTATTTATTTGACAGAGAGAGAGATCACAAGTAGGCAGAGAGGCAGGCAGAGAGAGAGGAGGAAGCAGGCTCCCCGCGAAGCAGAGAGCCCGATGCGGGGCTCGATCCCAGGACCCTGAGATCATGGCCTGAGCCGAAGGCAGCGGCTTAATCCACTGAGCCACCCAGGCGCCCCCCCCCAAGATTATTTTAAACTAGGGGAGGAAATGAGAAAATCTGTCCTTCTAGGAAGGAAAACATGGAGTGTGGTACTGACAAGGATAGGGGGCTACAGTCTTTATGTTTTAAGTGATAGGGGACACTTGAATAGTTTGTAGGCTTGGGGAAAGAGATAGTGGAAAATGAAATTTTGACATGGGGGGATGGAACAAGAACAAGAGGAAGGATATCTTATTTATTGTGATAACATTGAAGGACAAAGAATAAGTGAGGGAGAGGCAAAAAGTTGAGCAGGTAGTTTATAACTAATGGCTTTTTGTTGTTGTTGTTGTTGTTAATAAACTTCAGGGAGGGTGGAGGTTGGTCATAGGAAAGGGTCTTAAGATTAGTAAAAATTTGTAATAGTTGTTGAAGAGAAGGGGAGAGGGAGTCCATCATAGACAAATAGAAAGATTGCTTTAGAAGGTTAAGATTCCACCTGAAATTGGAGATCAGAATTTAGAGTGGTATAAATTTTCATGTCTCTGTGATCCATTTTCTGACACCACTCAGTCTCTTGATTGTTTAAGAGTAGATAGTTTGTGAGGGTTATTTTAGACTTAGACTTTTTACACGACAGGCCCTACAGAAGAACCCAGGGGTAAAGTGTGTTGGTGAGAAGTGATTTAGGAGATTATTCATGTACATATACATGAATAATATGCTTACTAAGGAAAGGACATGACAAAGGGACAAGTAGACAATGTAAGGAATGTATGAAATTGAGGAGCAGATACAGGGATTATGTGGGCACAAGAAAGTTATACATCTTGGAAGATGGTGTCAGATCGGTGAAGTGTTTGGCTGTGAAAGTTCATAGATGAAGTCCAAAGGCTGTGTGAAGTCTTCAGAATTGATAAGGTTCAGGAATCTTGAGACTTGGGTTTTAGGTGTTTCCCATGGTGGTAGGACAGAAATCTGACCAAGATGCAGGCATCTTCAGTGAATGTGAAGAGCAGTGCTAGGTGGTCAGGAAGTGAGTAGATGACACTGGTGAGGAAGATTAGAAGGTATGCAGATAGAGAGGGGGCTGATAATGGTTTAGGAGAGATGGTGGATAACTAAGAGAATTTCTTAGTTATCTTAGTTATCTTAGTGTGGGATAATATTTGTCTTAAAGCTAAGATTTTTCTTTATGAGGATGTCTGCGACCTTTCGCTTACAATAAAGTTCAAAATAGTCATGCGTAAATATAAAACAGGGCAGTTTTGTAAGTAAGTGCCATGAATGCCATGGTCAGTAAAATTCTAGGAAACTTCTTTAGATTTATCACTTTATTCTGTGACTGTAATATTTGAAATGTTAAAGAGATACAGAAATATGCATGAAGAGGGACGTGTGATGATACAGGTGAAATGAAGGTCGGGAGTGGTGTGAGCACAGGAAATTGGGGCTGAAGACAACAAAACTAACCATTTTACCTATGATAGAGCGTGTGGATAGGGGTAAGTTGGAGAAGAAAGTACATACTAGCACCAAAAAAACCTCCCTTCATATGTTTAGCTTTTTCACTAGATTGTCCTAAGTAACACCTTGCTTTCTTATAAAAGAATATCCCTTATAGCCCTTTTGGGGGTGGGGAGATATAACAGTGTTCCTCTGAACAGTGAAATCAAGGGATACTTTAGTATAATTTAGGCTTGCCATTCAGTTTGCTTAAGTGTTTTGGGAATTAATGTAAAATATCACTTTTCCTAGATATTTTCTACATGGAATCATTGATACTCTGCAGATTCTAGTTAGTACAGGTTTTTCTGTAGTCTCTGGAATACCTAATGTTTAATAACAGCATGTGACTGAAATATTTCCCGTTTGTAAGAAATGAGTCCGGTAAACTGGTAACGAAATATAACAGCGTGCATTAAACCTGATCATTGTGTTAAACTTTATTAAGCTATAACAATGACAATACCCTAGAATTTTGTCCTTAGTACTGTAGTTTTTGTACCTTCACTAACTCCCTGAATCACTATCATGGGTGGTAGTAAGCTTGGCATTGGGGAATGCTAGAGAAATAAAGAGAAGAAACCTGACCAGAGTCATCCCTGGAGTATATTTAATCAAGATGATTGCCTAGGGCAACTGGCAGGCATGGTGCTCCAGTGAGTAGTGATAAAAGTGTATAGTTATGATTGTTCTGATTTATACATACACATCACCTAACTTTCTGCTGTACCCTCAATTTTATAATCAGTGGGATTCTGAGAAGCTTTCTGTTGGAATGCTTCAACCTCCTTGTAAGTTTTTTTTCTCCCCCAGGTTAATTTTCTCCTAATGTGAGCATAGTATTTATTTACTTCAGAGTAAATATGCAACTGTATAATCTATGGTTTCATATCATAACAGCACATTATCTTGACTTAGCTTACAATTACTAAGTTAGTGTCATTTGTAACTATGGTTTGTGATCAGCAAACTGATAGGATTATGGGCTATCCAAATTTAAATTATCCACAATAAATTAGCATAATATAAAAATTAAGGGTCTAACATTTTGATGTACAAAAATTTTTTTTTAAAAGATTTTATTTATTCATGAGAGAGAGACAGAGGTAGCAGGAGAACCAGCTCCCCATGGAGCAGGGAGCCTGATTCAGTCCTTGAGACATGAGCAGAAAGCAGATGCTTAACTGACTGAGACACCCAGTTGCCCCAGATGTGCAAAATTTGATAGAAGATTCTCTTTAACTAAAGGAAAGAAATTCTTTAAGAGTCACATAATTTCCAAGTTGTTGTATGTAATAAATTGTCAGCTCTCTGCACCATTGGCACGTGGCCGAATTGCTTAAGTAAACAAATACCTTCATTGTCAAGAATAATCTCTACTCCAGCCTCCTACCTTGGCCATTAAACTTGTACATCCTTCAAGTCACTCCAGTATTACCGCCTTAGAATCTTTCTAAGACCTCCTTTTAAAGTACTTTATAACCTCATATCACTTCTTACAATCTGAAATTGTCATATATATGCTTTCATTTATTGTCTGATTCTGTGAACTAGAAATACCATCTTCTTAAAGACCGGAATTTCATCTAATTTGTTTACCATTCTGTTTAGCACGTAGGATGTTGCATAGCATATAGGAGTTGCTCAGCAAATATTTTAAAGTGGTTTTGAGTAAGTAATTTCTAAACAACTCTTAAGGAACAGAGGAGTGTTACGGCCTAATTTGTGTGCCCCCAAAAGTATGTTGAAGTCCTGTGAATGTGCCCATATTTGGAAATAGGGTCTTTACAGATACAATTACTTAACATGAAGTCATTCTCAGGGTGGGCCCTAATCCAGTAGACTGGTATTCCTATAAAAAGAGAAAACGGAGACATGGAGGAGAACTATGTGAAGACGTAACACACAGACATGGGGGAAGACAAGCATTTGAAGATGGAGGCAGATTGGAGTTATGCTTGCAGCAAGCCAAGAAATACCTGAGGCTGTCAGAAGCTGGAAGAGGCAAGGAAGGAGTCTTCCCTAGAGGCTACCAAAGGGAACATGACTCTGCCAGCATCTTGATTTTGGACTTCTAGCCTCCAGAATGTGAAATAATAAATTTCTGTTGTTTAAAGCCATGCAGTTTATGGTAATTTGTTATGGCAACCCTAAGGAACGGATATAAGGGAAGGGTCTTTGAAATGCAAAATACAAGCATAAAGGAAAAAATAGCATACACCTATTATTGAAGCCTCTGGCTTTTAGCATTCTTTGGTTAGTAATATTTTTAATGGGTTTGAACACTTTGGCATTTTGAGGCATGTAAAAATATCATTGGATTTATCAGATGGTTTCTTTTTTTCCCCTACAAAAATTCCATTTGTTCCACATAAGAGTCTCATGGAACTCTATGGAATATGAAAATAGTTTTAAGTATTATAATTTGATTATAATTAGGACAAATAGTTATCATAATTTCAGTCTTCAAGAGGTAGAGACCAAATTGAGTAAGGGAGAGGAGGAGGAATCTACATAGCGCCAGTGCCCAGTTTTTGGTAAGTGAATTAGTAAGAATAAACAAAGATGTTTTGAACCTGGGGAGAAAGTGGGAAGATCATTTGATAAAATGTGTTACCTGGTTTTCCTTCATGTTCTTGGATGTTTTAATGTGTTGCATTTTAGTATACAGTTTGGCAGTTTGGATTCTTACTCTTCCCTCCAGAATAATTTTAGTCTTTAGGTTGCAAAAATAATACAGAAGTTTCTCCTCTCTGTCCTTCAACCTGCTTCCCCAAATGCCAGTATCTTTCATAACCACAGTATAATAATCAAAACCAGAAAATTAACCAATACCATACTGTTAATGAATATGCAGACCATATTGTATCAGTTGACCCATTGATCTCCGTTTTCTGATCCAGGATCCAAGGTAGGATCACAAATTGCATTTAGTTATCCTATCTCTTCTCTAACATAGCACAGTTCCTCAGCATTTCTAAGTCTTTCATGACGTTGACACTTTAGGAGAATACTGGCCTGTAATTTTGTAGCATACCCCTCAGTTTGGGTTTATGTGAGTATCCTGTGATTAAATGCAAGTTTCTCTTTTTTTGTCAAGAATACCACAGAACTGAAGTTGTGCCCTTGTTTGTTCATTATATTAATGGGAGTCTCTGCTGATATATCTCATTATTAGTGGTGTTAACTATGATCCCTTGGTTAAGGAGGGGTTTGCCAGGTTTCTCCACTGTAATATTACTATTTTCTTCTTTGTAATTAATCAGTTACCTTGTGGGGACATACTTTAAGACTGTGTATAAGTTTCTTATTATACTTTTGCCTATCAGTTTTAGTATCTCTTTAATGATTCCTGCCTGAAAAAATAAGGTATATCAAGTGTAAATCTTTAAAATAAATCTTTAAAATTGTACTTGTTGGTGAATCAGTAGATTTGAAGAGAAGTTACAACCCTGGAAAACAAAATGAGGGTTTCACATAGCTCTCCTTGGATTTAAAGTAACAACACAAAATTATATGCCTTATTATTCATTAACCAATATTTGTTCAGATTTTCTGATTGTAAATGAACTTTCTAAACCAATCCACAAAGTAATAAACCACTACAATTTCCTTTCTTTCATCTGGTTTGGACCTTACTTCCTTAAAGTTCATTTAGTCATAGGGATTAATTAAGAACCTGTTTCTTCCTAATTATGGTCCCATAGAATTTGTTTTCACACTGCTTCATCAAACTTAATAAGCATATATTCTTTCTCCAAGGAATTTAGAATCTACCTATTGTGGTCTCTGGGTATTTTTTCTCTCTTTCTGAACTTTAAGTTCTTTAAGAGTTAGGTACCATAATTTAAACATTTTTGGATACTAACATTGTCTAACATCGACTTATATTTAGTAGATTTTAAGTACTGGGGAGGTTATGGAATGGAGGACTCCAGAACAAGATGGTCTTGGCTTTTTAAGTTTGTGGGAGTTTTTCCCCATGAAACTAAGCATATAGAAAACTATTTCAGAATATCTCATGAAGACTATACCTTCATCTCTAGCCAGAAAACAGAAATGTGCATGCTGCAGTGAGAAAGGTTTATTATGTTGTTCTTGTTTCAAAATTAGAATTAGTATTATAGAGCCTACTTTGCAGATTAATGTTGTACAGAGTTAATAAAAGATGGAGACAGTGATTATACGGAAAGAGGGTGGATTAGATAAGACATTAAACTTGAGATATACATTATGGTTCAGATTTTAATTTTTAACTTTTGTTTATTTAAAGTTTTATTTACTGGACTAATAAATTCACATATTTTAAGGGGAGTTGAAAAAAAAAGTTTGGCTTTTAGTGATGCTTTCTTCACCAGATTAAAAATAATTACCATTTGTGCTTTTGTTAAATCTTAAAATTTTATGTTTTATTTCTTAGGGCTGTAGTAAGACAGTGGTACTTTCAACACTTGAAATAATTCTTTTAAGGCTTATTTATTTATTTTAGAGAGCGCATGTGAGAGCACAAGCGGGGTAGTTATAGAGGGAGAAAATCTCAATCTGACTACCTACGGAGTGCAGAGTCTGACTAAGGGCTCTGTCCCAAGACCTTGAGATTATGACCTGAGCCGAAATCAAGAGTCAGATGCTTAACTGACTGAGCCACCCAGGTGCCCCAACTTGAAATAATTTTTATATGAAAATCATGGGGCTTTACAAGTTACTTATTTTGATAAGATTTTTTAAGAGGTAAGTTTTTTTGTCTTTGCAGAAATTTCTTTAATGATGGATGTTTGTTTTAGCCAGAGGACATATTTGAAATATTTTTATTGTTCCCCATCTGGAGTAACTAAAATGGTGATATATACTGTTTCACATAATGAAGTTGTTAGTTGTCAGACAATTCTTTTTTTTTTTTTTAAGATTTTATTTATTTATTTGACAGAGAGAGATCACAAGTAGACAGAGAGGCAGGCAGAGAGAGAGAGAGAGAGAGGGAAGCAGGCTCCCTGCTGAGCAGAGAGCCTGATGTGGGGGACTCGATCCCAGGACCCTGAGATCATGACCTGAGCCGAAGGCAGTGGCTTAACCCACTGAGCCACCCAGGTGCCCCCAGACAATTCTTATTTGTATGAGTCAGTATATCCATTAGGAAAATATTTAAATGAATATAATTTTTTGCTGGGTAGAAGTTAAATGGTGATGGTTGAATTTTAGAAAAACTTTAATTTTAAAGGATCACAATGCAGTTTTCATATAAAGCACATGGAAATATAAATTTCAGTAATTTTGACAAACAGGCTGTCAGTTTTCTATTCAGTTTTCTGTTTGCACATATTGTTTCTTATATGTGTGGTGCAGTGTGATTTAGTGTGAGGCAACTTTATTTTCTTGGCGTTCCTTTTGACTTGCTGCTTATTTGAAAGGCTGGCAGCACTTTTTTTTTTTTTTAAAGTTTTTATTTTAATCACTGGTGCTCGTCTCTGTCAGGGTATGCCTTAACCTCCATCCATCACCTATTTCACCTATCCCTTTGCCTACCTCTCCTTTGATAACTATTAGTTACAGGTAAGAGTGTTTCTTGATTGGTGTCTTTCTTTTTTTTTTTCTGTTTTGTTTCTTAAATTTCATGGTTTGAAATCATATAATATTTGTCTTCATCTGACTTATTTCACTTAGCCTTATACTCTCCATGTTGCAAATGGCAAGATTTCATCATTCTTCGTGGCTGTGTTATATTCCATTGTGTATATATAACACATCTTCTTTATCCACTTCAATCCATGTTCATTTGGGCTCCTTCCTATGTTGGCTATTGTAAATAATGCTGCTATGAACATAGAGGTGTATGTATTGCTTTGAATTAGTGTTCTTTGTATTTTTTTTCGATAAATACCCGGTAATGTGATCACTGGATCATAGGGTAGTTCTATTTTTAAGTTTATGAAGAACTTCCATGCTGTTTTCCTCAATGGCTGTACCAGTTTGCATTCCCACCAGCAGTGCATGAGGGTTCCTTTTTCTCCACATTCTTGCCAACACCTCTTTTTTACTTTAGCCATTCAGACAGGTGTGAGGTGATACCTGTTGTAGTTTTGATTTGCATTTACCTGATGATGAGTGATGTTCAGTATGTTTTCCTTTGTCTATTGACCATCTGTATGTCTTCTTTGGAGAAATGTCCGTTCATGTCTTCTGACTCCATTTAATTGGATTATTCATTTTTTGGGTGTTGAGGTTTACAAGTTAATTATGTATTTTAGATACTAACCCTTTATTGTTTATATCATTTGCAAATATCTTCTCCCATTTTTTAGGTTGCCTTTTAGTTTCACTGATTATTTCTCTTTGGCATGTAGAAGCTTTTTATTTTGATGAAGTCCTGATAGTTTATTTTTGTTTTTATATCCCTTGTTTGAGGGAGTCCATCTAGAAAGCAATTCCTATGACCACTGTCAGAAAAATTACTACCTGTGTTCTCTTCTAGGAGTTTTACATTTTCAGGTCTCACATTTAAACTTTTAATCCATTTTGATTGTATTTTTATCTATAGTATAGGAAAGTGATCCAGTTTCATTCTTTTGCATGTTGTTTTCCACTTTTCCCAGCACTCTTTGTTGAAGAGACTGTTTTGTTTTGTTTTGTTTTGTTTTCCCCCATTGGATATTCATTCTTGCTCTGTTGAAAATTAATTGACTATTTAATTGTGGGTTTATTTTTGGATTTTCTATTCTGTTCTTTGATATATGTGTGTGTGTTTGTACCAGTACCATACTGTTTTGATTACTACGTCTTTGTAATGTAACTTGAAGTCCAGAATTGTAAAGCCTCCAGCTTTGGTTTTCTCTTTCAAGATTGCTTTGGCTAGTTGGGGTCTTTCATGGTTCCATACAAATTTTAGGATTTTTTTTTTTTTTCCTGTGAAAAATACTGTTGGTATTTTGATAAGGATTTCATTAAAAGTGTAGATTGCTTTGCATAGTATAAACATTTTAACTGTATTTGTTCTTCCAATCCATGAGTATGGAATGTGTTCCCATTTCTTTGTGTTATCTTCGGTTTCTTTCATTAGTGTTTTATAGTTTTCAGAGTGCAGGTCTTTCTTTGGTTAGGTTTATTCCTAGGTATCTTACTATTTTGGGGACAGTGAGATAATTTTCTTAATTAAATGATCATTAAATGGGACAATTAAATGAGATAATTTTCTTGATTTCTTATTTCTGCTGCTTCATTTTCAGTGCATAGAAATGCAACGAATTTCTTTACACTGGTTTTGTATCCTGCACCTTTACTGAATTTATTTACCAGTTCTAGCAGTTTTTTGTGAAGTCTTTCAAATTTTCTATATATAATATTGTGTCAGTTGCGTATAGTGAGTTTTACTTCTTCCTTACTGATTTAGGTGCCTATTACTTTTTCTCTTTTTGTTGTCTGATTACTGAGACTAGGACTTTATGTGAAATAGAAGTGGTGAGAATGGACGTCTTTGTCTTGTTCCTTACCTTAGGGGAAAGGATCTCAATTTTTCCCTGTTAAGGATAATGTTAGATGTGGATTTTTCACATATGGCCTTTGTTATGTTGAGGTGTATTCTTTCTAAACCTACTTTGTTGAGGGTTTTTATTATGAGTGGATGTTGTACTTTGTCAGATGTTTTTTCTGCATCTTGTGAAATGATGACATGGTTCTTATCCTTTCTCTTGTTGATGTGATGTGTCATGTTGTTTGATTTATGAATAACGAACCACCATTGCAAGCTAGGAATAAAACCTACTTGATCATGGTGAATGATTTTTTTAAATTTTATTTATTTACTTGAGTGAGAGAGAGAGAGAGCGTGAGGGGGAGAGGGTCAGAGAGAGAAGCAGACTACCCGCTGAGCAGGGAGCCCAATGTGGGATTCGATCCCTTTCTTGATTCCTTTCTACTGAAGGAATTCCCTTTAATATTTCTTGTAGGACTTGTTTAGTGATCATGAATTCCTTTAGTTTTTATTTATCAGGAAACTATCACTTCTTCTAATTGCTGGGTATTCTTTGTTGTTGTTTTTTGCCTTTTCAGTACTTTGAGTTTATCAAGCTACTCCTTTCTGATCTGGAATTTCTGCTGAAAAATCTGCTGGTATCCTTATGGTTTCCTTTAAATGTAACTCTTTTTTTTTTTCTTCCTTTTTCTTTAGTAGTGTATTTTCCTTCTTAATTTACAATATGTTTTCGTGTATAGATCTGCTTTTGTTGATTTTGTTGGTGGTTTTCTATGCCTTCTGGATCTGGATATCTGTTTCCTTCCCCAAATGAGGAAATTTTTAGCTACTACTTTTTCAAATAAATTCTCCTCCTCTCTTCCTCCTCCTTCTTCTGGGACTTTTGTAATATGAATGTTATTATCTTTGATGAAGTCACCGAGTTCCCTAAGTCCATTTTCATATTTCTTAAGTCCCTTTTCTCTTTTTTGTTCAGTTTGAGTACTATCCATTATACTGTCTTCTAGGTTATTAATTCATTCCTCTGCTTCTTCTAGCCTGTTGCTCATTACAGCAAGTGTGTTTCTCATTTTGTTTATTGGACCCTTTATCTCTGTATTATTCCTTATCTTCCTGTTAATGGTCTCATTGATGATCTCCACTCTATTTTCAAGTCCAGTGAGTATCCTTATGATTATTCCTTTGAATTCTCCATTAGGTATATTATTTACATTTGTTTTGCTTAGATGTCTGTCTGTGGCCTTGTTCTGTTCTTTCATTTCATCTAAATCTCTGGGCCTGTTTCTCTCTGTTATGTAAGTCTGTTGTATTTCCTGTTCTTGAGCATAATGACCTTATGAAGAAGCTGTCCTGTAGTGCCCTGCATTGTAGTGTCCCCTGTTCTCAAGGGCACGCCAGTGTGTTCTGGCTGCTTTATCCTTCAGGCCTATCCTCTGCAGGGGTTCTCTCAGCCTGTGGTGTGCAGTGTTTATTTAGTTCCTGGCCTAAATGTGGTTTAACTATATATACTCTGATCTGCTTGTGAAATGAGACCTGTGCTGCTGCCACTGGAATGGAGGCTTCACAGAACTCCCAGACTGGGAGATGTGGTGTTGGTAGGGGTTTGGGCCAGTCTCCTGGAGGAGTGAGTCCACTGTGCTGGGACTGAGGCAAGTGTGACTGGAAATGGTAGTTCTTCCACAGTGCTGCAGGGTGGGGCTTGGTGTAATCCAGTTAGATACCAAGTGTCCATGCCATGCTGGTTCCCACAGCATGGCCTTGTGTTTTTGCTGCAGGATGGAGGGCAGGAAATGGCACCTGCCAGTTTTTTGGTTATTTTGTTTTTTTGTTTTTTCTCTCTCCAGAGCGTTCCTCTCAGGGACACACATGGAGATGAGCAACTAACCTCCCTTCTATTTCCATACTGTAAGACAATTGGCTGTTTACCTCTGCCTTTTCTCCAAGAGCAGCACAATACCCATAGAACTTTCTCAGGGCCAAACCCAGTGACTTTTAAAACTCCACAGTCTTTAAGCCCTGCAGACTGTCACCATTCGTGAAATTCGGGTCCTCTCACTTTCCAAGCCAGTTGTTACAGGAATTCATTCCCCCCATGTACGCCTCTGTGTACTAATTTGCTAATTTGTTTCTCTTCCTTTTTGCCCACTTTAAGCAGTCACAGTCCATTTCTCTCCCAAGACATGTCTCCACACTCCACCTTCTTTGATGTATCTTCTTCTCTGCCTTTAGTTGTAGAGTTTCTTCTGCCCGTCTTCAGGTAGATTACTGGGATATTCAGCATTATTTGATAGTTACCTAGTTGTATTAGTGGGAATAGTTGATCCCAGAGTCCTCGTACTCCTCTGCAACCATCTTACCCTCTGTCTGAAGAAAAAGTCTGATGGCATTTTTAATGCTCTTTAAATTTAGAGCATGCCAGTCAATGATGTATTTATCTGTGATCATTATTTGTATGCTTTAACATGGTGTAAGATAACTTTGGAAGCTTTATATTTAAGTTTACATTTAAATGTATTTTTAAGTTAAAATTTTTCTTTTACAAATGCTAGTGAATACATATTTATAATGGTTTCTTAAATTTTGATTGAATTGGATTAATAATAGAGATATGAGTGAATGTTGACTCTGCCACAGATCTGCCCCTACAGTCTTTAAACTTTGATTCTTTCCAACCTGCTCTGGTGTTTGATACAGTCCATTTGATTCTTTTCTCTTGCTTCCACTTTGTGTTTATAATTTTACTCCCCCCTTAAAAAAAAAAGTTTTATTTACTTATTTGAGAGAATGTGAGAGGGCACAAGCCAGGGGGAACAGGAGAGGGAGAGGGAGAACCAGGCTCTTTGCTGATCAAGAAGCCTGATACCACCTCAGTCTCAGGATTTTGGCTGGCCTCTTGACCTGACCCAAAGGCAGATGTTTAACTGACTGAGCCCACAGGTGCCCCCAGTTTTATTCCTGTCTGTTAGATTTGTTATTTTGTATCTCACTTCTAATCCTTCATCAAAGCTGTAGTTTGGATCTATCCAGTTGATGTTCTTAGATTTTTTTCTGCCTTTTTCACATAGTATACCTGCCCTAATTGTATTCCTGAATCCCAGCCCATTACCTTGGCCAGATGCAGTATTCCATAGAGAGAAACGAGGTATGGATCCTGCCAGAACCTTACTTCCTTTTGTGGTTCTAGTGTTTTACAGATTGCTGGAAGTCAGAAATTTCAGTTAGATTAAAAGGTAAGTTATGTAATAGCTATGTAACCAGTTAGAAATCATAATGAAAAAAAGCCCATGCACAATAGCATTAAGAACAGACTTACTAATGAATTGGTATATCTTTATGTTTTACAATTGTTAATTATTAAGCCCCCTTTCTGGTGCCAAGTACTACACATTAATTCTTTAGGAACAGAAAGTGAGGATAATTCTTTCTAAAAGATCATAAATCAAAAAAAAGATCATAAATCTTCTGAAGAGATAGAAATGCCAATGAATCACTAAAAATATGTGGAAAATTGCTGTGAACTTAAAACTATTCTTTAAAAAACGTTTATTAATTAAAAAAAAAAAAAGACTAACATAGAGTGATAAATGTAAGGAACTGGGGACACTTGGGTGGCTTAGTTGGTTAAGCATCTGCCTTTGGCCCAGGTCATGATCCCAGGATCCTGGGAATGAGCCCCACATCTGGCTGCCTGCCCAATGGGCAGTCTGCTTCTTCCTCTCTCTGCCCCTCCCCCTGCTCCTGGGTGTGTGCCTGCTCTCTTGCTGTCTCTTTCTCTGTCTCAAATAAATAAAACCTTTTTAAAAAAGGTAGAGAATGGAATAAAATTTTTAACACTCCTAATTACAAAATAATACATGGACACATACAAAATATGTGGCAAAAAGTACTCTCAGTTGTATGTACAAAGTGGTGTGAAAATTTATGAGACCTAACTCTGCCTGGGTTTCAAGGTAAGAGCTTCCCAGTTTACTTCAGGAAGAGTGGGTTGTGTAGCATGAGGTAATATGTACACCTACACAGAAACAAGAGAGTGATCTTACAAGAGAAGTAATAAGCACTTTGGAATTAAGACTAGAATAATTGAGGAACACCAAAGTTGAGATGTTAGGAGAGTGTTAAGGTTCTTGGTGTAATTTCATGGCATTGGAGTATAAGAAGATAAAATTAGGGGAATACTAAAAGGGAAAATGTGGGTAGATAAGAAGAAAATGTGGAGGCAGCATTTTTGGGAAAGAAGTTGAATACGTTTATTCATGGGATTGCATTTTCAGAGCTTAATGTATAAAGCTTTTGGGAGAGACTGGTTAATATGGAAAAAATTAAAAGCTTGTTATTTTCTATTAATCCAGAGACATTTCATCTGAGTTGTGGGATTTTTATCTGTATATAAGATCATTTTTAAGGGCTTTTTCAAACATAACCTTCTGACGTTCTAATGTTCTAATCTTCCATTCTGATATACCATACTCTTTGGTCTCATCCTCTAGCCTCTGCTTGGTCTCCCACTTTCCCACTCTACCAGTTTTAGGTGTCACTGCTAAATGAGTTAACTGAGAATTCAACCCTGACCTGTTCTTTTCGGTTTCCTTTTTCTTTTATTTTTATTTATTTATTTTTTTTATTAAAGATTTATTTATTTATTTATTTATTTATTTATTTATTTATTTATTTGACAGACAGAGATCACAAGTAGGCGGAGAGGCAGGCAGAGAGAGAGAGGAGGAAGCAGGCTTCGATGCGGGACTCGATCCCAGGACCCTGGGATCATGACCTGAGCCGAAGGCAGAGGCTTTAACCCACTGAGCCACCCAGGCGCCCCTTCCTTTTTCTTTTAAAGAAAAAGCTCCTCTCTTTGGTTAGTTTGTTAACTGAGAGTTCTCCTCATGTCCAGTTTTGCATTAAATATATATATAGACACACACGCACGCACACATATATATATGTATATTCATACACACTTCTTGTTAATTCAACAAATAATTAGTAAGCTTTAGTCATTAAGACTATGGCAGTGAAGGAAGGACAAGGAAAAAAAAGTTGCACTTATTAACATTCCTTTGTATTTTTATTTGCTTCTTTCTCCTGTAACTACGAGTTAATATTTATTGAAGAGTTATGGGCATTCTGATTACTCCTCTTAACAATCATTTGAAGTTTTCTTCTTTTATTTTTCCTCTTTGAGAAATAGGAATATTGAGGCAGAGTAAGTTACAGTTAGAAAGCATATCTGTTAGGAGCCCAAACTCTTAAACCATTCTACTACATTCCTTTTGATTTGTAAGGTTATATTACTCAGAAATGCTAAGAAGGATAGCTTTTTGTAATATGTTATTAGAAGAGAAAGCAGATTAATGAACCAGCTTGCTCTTACTAGTGAACCTATCTCTTTGCCGTTGAGCATATAATTCAATTTTGGTGTAAATTATCCCTCTGCCTCTTTAGCATTTGAAAATTTTAGGTTAATATGTTCAAAAGTTTACCACTTTGCCATTTCTTGTGTCTTAATGCTACATATTTCCTATTTAGGCCATCTTGTAGGGTGAATATTATCTTGGAGCATTAATTGTATTTTGGCATTCTTTTTAGTCAATTAAAAGTGGTAGAAAATCTTTCTTGTTCATAGTTGACCTCTAAAAACAACATGGGAGTTAGGGGTGCAGCTCCTCTCATAGTTGAAAATCTGCATATAACTTTGACTACCCCAATACTTAGCTACTATTAACTTACTGCTGACCAGAATCTTTACCAGTAAGATAGTCTGTTAACACAAATTTTGTGTGTTATATGTTTTCTGTACTATATTCTTACAGTAAAGAAAGCTAGAGAAAATAAAGTGTTATTAGGAAAATCATGAGAAGATAAATTTATAGTACTGTGCTGTATTTATGGCAAAAATCCATCTGTAAATGGACTTGTGTCCTTCATACCTGTGTTGTTCAAGGGTCAGCTGTATAATACAGCTAAATTTTACTGGGAAGAGGGTTAAGAACTTTGTTTTCTTGATTAAATGCTACTTAAATTCTGTATAGTATGAAATATACATGTGTTAATACTGGACAAAATTTTTTCTTAATATCTTTTATTTGCTGTTATAAAGAATGGGAACAATCATAAATCCAGTAAAAATAGTAAATGAATATATTCCTTCTATTTTGGTACAGGGCAGTAAACAGTTTGTTGAAAAACAGTTTTAGAAATAATATAATTGTCATTTTAATCATTGCTTTGTAAATCATGTGTATGTGTGTATGCATGCAGATATATATACACGCATATTCACTGTTAAGAGATTTTTCTCTTTTTAAAAAGATTTTATTTGTGCGTGCATGAGAGAGACAGGGAAAGAGACAAGTAGACTCTGTGCTAAGCATGAATCCTGGTGTGGGGTTCAGTACCATGACCCCGAGATCATGACTTGATCTGAAATCAAGAGTCAGATGTTTAATTGACTAAATCACCCATTCCCCCTCTGCTAAGAGATTCTTTAAGACAACTTAGATAAATAATTAGGAATGATAAAAGAAGGGCCTGAATTAATTAGATTGTATTATATGTCTTTACAGAATGATTCTTCTGATTAAAGAATAGAATCTTGTACTATACAGATGAAAATGCATGTAATTGGAAGGAAACTACAGCTATTTCTCTTTAACCTTTGTTCTTCATTCAGGTAATAAGAATTGATAAAAGAGTTTTATGGTAGGAAATGAACAGAGTAGCAGTTATATTCTTTGTTTCCTTTCTTTCATCATTTGTGGCAGTGAGTCCATGACAAACAGATGGAGATACCAAATGTTTAAGAAAGGTCATTGTTCCTCTGTATCTGTGTGTACACATGCACTCTTGAATACATGTGCTTAAATCCACATAAAATTATAAGATTGTCCAGAGAAAAAGATATTACAGCATATGGGCATAAATTAGCATCTGTTGAAAACATTAAACTGTTTATAAACTATTTACTTTTTTTTTCTTTTTAAGGACACTTTATTTTTAAGAGCAGTTTTAGGATCATAGTAAAATTGAGCAAAAGACATATGAACTTCCTATACCTTTTGTCCCCACATACATACAGCCTCCCAACTATCAGTGTCTTGCCACCAGAATGGTACATCTCTTCAGTACCTCACTGACACAGCATTATCCTAGTTTACGTTAGGTTTCACTCTTGGTGTTGTATATTCTGTGGGTTTTGATAAATGTATAATGACGTGTCCATCTTTGTGATATTACATAAAAACTTTCACTGACCTAATATTCCTCTGTGCTCTTTTCTTCCTTTCTGCCCCCTAACTTCTGGCAAATCTAAAATTTTTACTGTTTTCATAGTCTTGCCTTTTCCAGAACGCTATGTTGCTGAAATCATATAATATGTAGCAGTTTCAGATTGGCTTCTTTCCATTAGTAACATACATTTAATATTCCTCCATGTCTTTTTCATGGCTTGATAGCCCATTTGTTTTTAGGGCTGAGTAATATTTCATTGCCTGGATATACCAGTTTGTTTATTCACCTCCTGAAAGACAGCTTGTTTGCTTCATGTTTTGACAGTTACTAAAGAAACTGCTGAAAACATTTATATGCAGGTTTTTGTATGGAGATGTTTTCATCTCCTTTGGATAAATACCTGAGGAGCATGATTGCTGGATCATGGGCTTTTTTTTTTTTTTTTTAACGATTTTATTTATTTATTTGACATAGAGAGAGATCACAAATAGGCAGAGAAGGCAACAGGCAGAGGGGGGAAGCAGGCTCCCCGCTGAGCAGAGAGCCTGATGAGGGGCTCAATCCCAGGACCCTGAGATCATGACCTGAGCCGAAGGCAGAGGCTTAACCCACTGAGCCACCTAGGCGCACCGCTGGATCATGTTTTAAGAGTATGTTTAGTTTTATAAGAAACTGCCAAATTGTCTTCCAGAGTTGCTGTATCATTTTATATTCCTGTTGCTTCACATCCTTACCAGCATTTGGTTTTGTCAGTGTTCTGGATTTTTGCCATGCTAGTTGGCGTGTAAAGGTAGCTCACCTTTTTTTTTTTTTTTTTTTTTTTTTTAAATTTGCAGTTTCCTAGTGACATAAGATGCTTGAGTATTTTTTCTTGTTTTTCTGCCGTGTATCTTCTTCATTGAGGTATATTGGTTTAGAAATTATGCCCATATTTTAATAGGTTGGTTGTTTTCTTATTGTTGGGGTTTAAAAAAATTTTTGTATATTTTGAATGATACTTCAGAAGTTAGAAAGACAAAAATGTTTTTGCAAATATTATTTCCCAGTTTGTGAGTTGTTTTATCATTCTTTTGCAGAGGAGAATTTTAAAATTCTAATGAAGTCCAGTTTGTCAAAAGATTTTTTTTCATAGCTTTACCTTTGGTGTTGTATCTAAAAACTCATGATCATACCCAAGGTCATCTAGATTTTCTCCTGTGTTATTTTCCAAGGATTTTATACTTCTTTTTTAAAAAAAAAGATCTTACTTATTTATTTATTTGACAGAAGGAGCGCGTGAGATCACAAGTAGGCAGAGAAAGACAGAGAGAGAGGGGGAAGCAGACTCCCTGCTGAGCAGAGAGCTCAATGCGGGACTTGATCCCAGGACCCTGAGATCATGACCTGAGCTGAAGGTAGAGGCTTAACCCACTGAGCCACCCAGGCGTCCCGGGTTTCATACTTTGGAGTTTACATTTGGATCTGATCCATTTTGAGTTAACTTTATGATGAACGTAAGATCTGTGTTTAAGGGTTTTTGTTCTTGATGTTAGTTTTTTTGTCTGTTGACATCTAGTTTCCTCTGTTGAAAACACTGTCTTTTATCTGTGGTATTATCTTTCCTCCTTTGACAAAGATTGGTTGTCTGTATTTGTGTGGGTGTATTTCCAGTCTATTCTGTTCTATTGATCTACTTTGGATTTTGGTATAGTCTTGATTACTGTAGTTTTATAGTAAGTTGGATAGTGTCATTCTTCTAACTTTGTTCTTCTCTCTCAATACTGTGTTGATTATTCTGGGTCTTTTTGCCTTCCCTGTAAACTTTAGCGTCAGTTTGTGATACAAAATAATTTGCTGAGATTTTAATTGGGATTGTGTTGAATCTATAGATCAAGTTGGGAAGGACTAATGACTTGACAATTTTGAGTCTTCTTATCGGGGAACGTGAAATTGGTATCCATTTATTTAGTTCTTGGATTTTGTTCATCAGGGTTTTACAGTTTTTCTTATACAGGTCTTGTGCATATTTTGTTGAATTTATACCTGTTTTCTCTCTTTTTTGGTGCCAAGGTAAATGTCATTGTGTTGTTAATTTCAAATTCTAGTTATTCATTGTTTGCTTATATGAAAGGTATTCTATATATTAACCTTATATCCTGCAACCCTGCTATAATTGCTTATTAGTTCCAAGAGGGTGGGGTTTTTCTGGGAGGGGGGTGTCTAGTTTTTAGATTTCCTGCATAGACAGTTGTGTAGTCTGTGTACAAAGGAGGTCTGATTTCTCCTTTTCCAGTCTGTGTACCTTTTATTTCCTTTTCTTGTCTTAACTGCATTTGCTTGGACTTCAGAATAGTGTTGAAAAGGAATTTAAGTTAAGAAGGAGTTGTCCTTGTTTTTTTCCTGTTCTTAGTGGGAAAGTTTCTGGTTTCTCAGTTACATCAGTTATTAGCTGTAGGATTTTTATAGATGTTCTTTATCAAGTTGAAGAAGTTCTCCCTCTTTCACTTGCTGAGAGTTTTATTAAAATCACAGATGTGTTTTGGATTTTGTGAAAATGCTTTGTGTTCATTTATTGATACTACCACATGATTTTTCTTCTTTGCCTCTTGATGTGTGATAGGTTTCATTACTTGATTTTTGTATGTTAAGTAATTGTGCATACCCAGGGTAAATCCCACTTAGTTTTGGTATACAGTTCTTTCAGTACATTTAAAATTCTTGATTTGCTAATATTTTTTTGAGGATTTTTACATCTTTGTGAGAGATATTGCTCTGTGGTTTTCTTGTAATGTCTTTGTCTGGTCTTGGTATTAGGGTGACGCCTCATAGAATAAGTTAGGAAGTATTTCCTCTATTTATATCTTCTGGAAGATGTTGTACAAAACTTCTTCCCTAAATGTTTGGTATAATTCATTAGTGAGCCCATTTGGGTCTAGTGGTTTTTTGTCTTGGAAGGTTATTAGTTATTAAGTTTCTTAAAATAGAACTATTCGTATTTTTTATTGGTAGTGTCTTTCAGGGACTTGATCTGCTTCCTCTAAGTTATCAAATTTCTGGGAATAGTTCACAGTATACCCTTTTATCCTTTTAATGTCCTCGGATTCTGTAATGATATTTCTTCTTTGATTTCTCATTTTAGTAATTTGTATCTTATCTCTTTTTTTCTTAATTAGAGGTTATTGACTTTTTGATCTTTTTGAAAAAACTTTTGGTTTCGTTTATTTTCATTGTTGATTCACTGTTTTCAGCTTCTTTGATTTCTACTCTAATCTGCTGCTTGCTTTTGCTCTTTTTCTAGTTTCCTAACATGAAAGCTCATTAAATGATTGCTTTTAAATTTTCTCTTTTCTGTTGTAGGCATGCAGTGCGATAAATTTTTCTCTAAGCACTGCTTTTGCTGCACCTATAAATTTTTATTAAGTTGTATTTTAGTATTCATTTATCTCAAAATATTTTAACATTTCTATTGAAATTTCTCTGACTTGTGTTACTTAGAAGTGTGTTGTTTGATCTCCAAGTATTTTAGGATTTTCAGCTTTCCTTTTGGTGATGATTTCTAATTTCATTGTAGTGTGAAGTATACACTGTATGATTTTTTTTTTAAAGATTTTATTTATTTATTTGACAGATCACAAGTAGGCAGAGAGGCAGGCCGAGAGAGGAGGGAGGAGGCTCTTTGTGAGCAGAGAGTCCAATGCAGGGCTCGATCCCAGACCCTGGGATCACGACCCAAGTTAAAGGCAGAGGCTTTAACCCACTGTGCCACCCAGGTGCCCCTACACAGTATGATTTTTATTTTTTCAGATTTGTTAATGTGTATTTAATGGCTCATAATATGGTCAGTCTGATCAGTGCTCTAAGTGAGGTTGAGAAGAATGTGAATTCTGCTGTTAATAGATGAAGTAGTGTGTTGATGTCAGTTATATCCAATTGATTGGTGAAGTTACTGAGTTTACCTAAGTCCTTACTGCTGTTCTGCCTGATATTTTCTAGTTTTGCCATTAAAAAAAAAAAACTCATATAATTTTGACAAAATAGGGGAAACTGCTCTTTGTACTTTATTTTGAGAGTGAGAACTGATTGGAGAGATGGAAGAAGTAATCAGGTCAGCATAGAGAAAAAATTTCCTCATCATGAGACGTGTACTTAGATACTAGAAAAAATTCCAGAGAGAGGTGGGGGTGGGGGCGGGAGGAAGGGATGTTCTTTTATGTAGGGTATCTTTGAAACCAAGCTAACTCTGAAAAAATGGGGAATTTTCATTCTTGAAAATCAAATTTAACACAATGCCTGGCATGTAGGTACTACTCAGTAGATACTTATTTAATTAATGTTGGGTGTCCTCAGTAGTAAGAAAAAAAAGACAACCTGGTTACAACCAGTTTAAAGAAGACGACCTGTAAAAACAGAATAGATTCATATGTGGCCAAGGAGGATTTATAAAATTGATAGAACTTTAGAATAATGTTGGGATGGCTTCTGGAAAATACTAAAATACTAAGTATAAACAAGGCTTTTAAAACTATGTAAGAACAAAATAATTAGATTAAGGGTTGGCATAATGTTAAGGGAAAGGCTGTAACTCATCATTTATTTATTATCTTCTCCACTGAGGGAAATAGTTCTAAAGCTGTACAGAGTACACAAGGCAAAATGTACAGATTTCTAAGACAGAGTTGGATGTGCTCAGTAAAATGAGACACTCAATGAAAAAAGTGAGTAGAGGATAAGAATGCACCGGATTATTATTATTATTATTATTTTAAGATTTTATTTATTTGACAGACAGAGATCACAAGCAGGCAGAGAGAGAGGAGGAAGCAGGCTTCCCACAGAACAGAGAGCCCGATGTGGGGCTCCATCCCAGGACTCTGGGATCATGACCTGAGCTGAAGGCAGAGGCTTTAACCCACTGAGCCACCCAGGCACCCCCAGATTATTGTTCTTAAGTAAAATCTCCATGAATTCAAATTTTCGAAATCTTGCAGAAGTCCCCAAATTGTCATTAGACATCTTGGTATATGATCTGGAAGCCTAGGGTGGACTTTCTTTTCAGAGCAAGGTAGTTATGGAGCAGGAAAGGTGTACTGATGTGTTTTTCCTTTAAAGGTGTATTGGTATGGGGCGCCTGGGTGGCTCAGTGGGTTAAAGCCTCTGCCTTTTCACTCAGGTCATGATCCCAGGGTCCTGGGATCGAGCCCCGCATCGGGCTCTCTGCTTGGCAGGGAGCCTGCTTCCTCCTCTCTCTCTCTCTCTGCCTGCCTCTCTCCCTACTTGTGATCTCTATCTGTCAAATAAATAAATAAAATCTTAAAAAAAAAAAGGTGTATTGGTATAAAGCTAAATCTGTGGTACTTTAAATAAGCTTCAATATATAGTGAGTATATTTTTATATTTAACTAATTCAACATATACTGGTGAGAGGAGTGTATATTGGTACAGTATTTTTAGAGGGAAATTTGGCAGTAGAAAATTGTATGAATGTTTTATAAATGTTCATCACAAGGAATCTGTCCTACAAATACGTTTGTGTAGTTGAGAAAGGATAGATGACAGTATTGTATACGGTGGAAAAAAATTAGAGACATGCTAAATTTTCACTGAGAAATGGTTGAACTACTTTTAAACAATCATTTTAAAACATACACATATTAATAAATAATAATGAAAACAAATGAGGTAGAGTGTCCACAGTGCTTTCCTTAGTGAAAAATGCAGATTGCTTGGCAACATATAAAACATTCCATTTTTGTGTTTCTTATATAAAATTTTGTAAGCTTGTATGTTTATAGGAATTAGGTAATATGAATCTTGTGATTTTGTTCTTTTCCCAGGTTTTGGTTCTTATAGTTCTTTTTCTTTTCCTATTTATTTGAGAATAATTTCAGTAATTTCTATAAAAAAATTCTGGTTGGATTTTAAAGAAAAGTGTTAATTTGCATGCAGCATATACCCCCAGTTTCTCTTAAGCTGTCTCTTTTTAGTCAGTCCTCTTCTCCCCCAACCTCTAACAACCATTTATCTGTTCTCTGTACTTTTCTATAATATCTCATAAATGGAATTATATAGTATGGAGATAGTCTATGCACTTGAAATTCATAAATATTGTGGCATGTATCAGTCAGTAGCAGTCTTCCTTTTAGTTGTATGGTAGTAGTATTTTTTTTAAAAGATCTTAAAAATTTATTTGATGAGAGAGCAAGCACAAAAGCAGGGGAAGCAGCAGAGAGAGAGAGAGAGAGAGAGAGCGCACGCCAAGCGAGAAAGCAGGCTTTCCACTAAGCAGGGAGCCTGATGCTGGGCTGGATCCCAGAACCCTGGGATCATGATCTGAGCCAAAGGCAGATGCTTAACCAACTGAGCCAACCAGGCACCCCTGTTTGATAGTATTTCATTGTATAGATGTACCATATTATATATCCAATCATTTGCTTTAGGCCATTTGGGGGATGTTTCCAGTTTTGGGGAATTAAGAATAAAGCTGCTATAAACATTTGAATGTATATTTTTGTATGAATGTAAGCTTTCTTTTTTACTTCAACAAATACCTAGGCGAGAGATTTCTCGGTCATGGTTAATGTATATATAACTTTTTAAGGAATGGCCAACCTTTTTTTTGAAAGAGTTTATTCAATTTTTTCATTCCCTTTAGCCATATGTGAAATTTCCTGTTGTTCTGTTCCCTCACCAACACTTGAAATGGTCTTTTTAATTTTAGTCATTCTAAACTCTCACATGACCCTGAGATCACGACCTGAGCTGAAACCAAGAGTCAGAGGCTTTAATCGACTGTGCCACCGGGTGCCCCTCCTTTGCTTTCTTTTTTACTCTCTCAATAGTGTTCTTTGATGCACAAAAATTTTTGATTTTTTTTTTTTTTAACATTTATTTGAGAGAGAGCATGCACACGCTTGCGAACAGGGGAGGGGTAGAGAGAGAGGAGACAGAATCCCAGGTGGATTCCCCACTGAGTGCAGAGCCTACTGGGGCTTGATCCCATGACCCATGAGATCACGACCTGGACCAAAACCAAGAGCCAGACACTCATCCAGCTGACCCACCCAGGTGCCCCCACAAGTTTCTGATTTTGATGAAGTCCGTCTTACTTGTTTATTTCTCTTGCTGCTTGTGCTCTTGGTGTCATATATAAGAAATTAATGTCACATAGAGTGTCATGAAGTTTTTGCTCTGTTTTCTGAAAAAGAGCTTAATAGTTTTAGCTTTCGCATTTAGATGTTTGATCTATTTTGAGTTAATTATTGTATATGGTGTCTGGCCAGCGTACAGCTTCATTCATTTATATGTAAATGTCTACTCTTCCTAGTATCATTTGTTCAAAAGACTGTCCTTTCCATGTTGTATGGTCTTAACACCCTTGTGAAAATTCATTTGACAGTGTATGTGAGGATTTATTTCTGGGATCTCTTTCATTGTTCTTTGTCTTTATGCCAGAAACACAGTATTGATTATTGTCACTTTGTGGTTAAGTTTTGAAATCAGGAAATATGAGACCTCCAACTGTGGTCTTCTTTTTCAATATTGTTTTGACTTTTAGGAGTCTCTTCCTTGAGATTCCATATAAATTTTTTTTTTTTTTTTTAGATTTTATTTTATTTATTTGACAGAGAGAGAGATCACAAGTAGAGAGGCAGGCAGAGAGAGAGGAGGAAGCAGGCTCCCTGCGGAGCAGAGAGCCCCATGCAGGGCTCGATCCCAGGACCCTGAGATCATGACCTGAGCCGAAGGCAGCGGCTTAATCCACTGAGCCACCCAGGCGCCCCTCCATATAAATTTTTGATGGAATTTTCTATTTCTGCAGAAATGTGATTGGGATATTGATAGCAAATGCATTGAATCTGTACATTGTTTTGGATAGTGTTGACCTCTTAACAATAATAAGTTTTCCCATTCATGAACAGTGGATGTCTTTCCATTTACTGGTGTCTTCTTTCATTTCTTTCAGCAGTGTTTTGTAGTTTTCAGTGTACAGGTCTTTCACCCTGGTTGTTTATTTTTTATTACTATGTTTTCAGACAATTGTTTTTTTAAGATTTATTTATTTAATTGAGAGAAAGTGAGAGAAAGGGCAGGGGGAGGGGCAGAGGGAGAGGAAAAAGCAGACTCCTCGCTGAACAGGGAGCCTAATGCTGGACTTGATCCCAGGACTCTGGGGTCATGACCTGAGCCCAAGGCAGACACTTAACTGACTGAGCCACCCAGGGACCCTGGTTGTTTATTTTTAATTATTTTATTCTTTCTGATAGTATTACAAATCGAATTTTTCCTTTCTTGCCTTCTTGATTTGTTCATTGCTAGTGTACAAAAGAACAACCCAATTGTTTGTAGTAATTTTTGTCTCCTGCACCATTGATACATTATTCAGTTCTAATAAGCACAGTGGATTTTTGTATGTTATTTGTACCCTGCAACTTTTCTTTACTAGTATTTTATTGCTGTTGATTCTCTGAGATTTTCTGTATATAAACTATTATGATGCCATTTGTGAATGCAGTGAACTTAATTCTTTTCTGTTTAGGTGTAATTCATATCTCTTTCTTGACTAATTGTCTCTTGCTAAAATGTATAGTGGTACATTTTTAAAGGTGTGATGAGAATGGACATTGTTTTCTTCCTGATTTTAGGGGGAATGCTTTTATTTTAGTCTTTCACTATTGATGAAGCTACCTATGTGTTCTTCATAAGTGGCCTTCATCATATTAAGAAATTTCCTTTTTTAGTTTTTTAAAATGTTTTTATTATGAAAGAATATTTGGCTTTTTGGTTTCCCTTGAGATTGTGCCAGATGCTTTCTGTCATAATTTGAGGTGATCATGTAGCTCATTTTTCTTTTTATTAATGTATTAAATTGACCAGTGTTTTTAAGTTGAATCACTCTTGCATTCCTGGAATAAATCCCACTTGCCCATGGCATATATTACATTGAATATGTAGTTGGATTCTGTTTGCCAGATTTTTTTGTTTTGTTTTGTTTTTAGGATTTTTACATAAGTATGTCTGTTCAGATTTTCTATTTTTCTTGGGCCAGTTTTGGCAGTTTGTATATTTCTAGGTATTTGTCCGTTTAACAATGGGTTATGTGATTTATTGGTGTACAACTGTCCATTCTAATAATCTTTTTATTGTCTGTAAGGTGGATAGCAATCTCCCACCTTCACTTGTGAGGTGATGGATATGTTAATTACTTTGATGAGGAGGAGTCCTTCACAGTGTAGACACATATCAAATCATCACCTATGCCTTAAATATCATACAATTTTATTTGTCAGTTATACCTCAGTAAAGCTGGAAATAAAATAATTTTCTTTATTTTTTTTTAATTAACAGGATTGACTTTGAGGTTATTTAAAAAGGTTTGAGTTGGACAGCACTTGGTTCTTTTGCTGCATTGTGGAAAGACCTCTTCAGCAATGATTACTTCAGAGTTACCAGTGTTACAGTAAGTATTATAGTTTTCTTATTTTTTAAAAAAATACCACATTTTTGTATATGAAATGCTTTTTTTTTAATGACACACATTAGATAGGTTCTCTGATAGTTGAGCAGTATGTCTGAAATCAAACAACTGTTAGATTGTGTAATTACCATATCTGTGCATGGCCCTTGCTGTAGTAATATAAGTATTTTTGTGTTATTGAGCAAAGATGCTACTCTCCTTATCAGGGGTTAGCATACTATGACCCATGGACCAAGGCTGGCATGCTGCCTGTTTTTTATAAAAATTTTTAAATAAATTTTTATAAATTTATACAGAGCCATTCTTATTCTTTTACAAATTGTTTAACTGCTTTTGTGCTACAAGTTGTGATAGAGAATGAGAATTCATTCTCATTCTCTATCACAAAATAAATATTTTGTTGGACCATTCATTATATACAGAAGTGTATAAACTCCTATCCTGTATCATACTGTTTCTCTAACACATACCCTCCCACCTCCCCCACCTTCTTTTGCTGAGATTGCGATTGTTGGGGCATTCCAGTTGCATTGGCATTTTTAGTAGTATCTCATTAGATTTGTTGGAATTGTAGGATGGATCTAGAATTGGGTCTTACTTTGTATTCTTGGGGAAATACAATTAGTGTAGTTGCAGATACTTTCTCTTTTGTAGGTTTCATCAGGATACAAATTAGGAACCTGCATACTGTGATCCTGTATGATAACAGTGGTTTAGATATAATAAGAGTGATTAACGGTTTATGTACTTATTTATATTTTTATTGTCCGGCTTCATTTATATATCTCTTTACCAAGAGATTGTAGGCACCTTTTACTTCGTTTTCCGGCCTTGTGTTTTTCCTTCGGATATCTAAGACAAAAAGGTGTCTAAGTGTCTTTACCTGCTTGAAAAACTATCCATACCTATTTTCCTTTTCCCCCCCAAATACAGGAGATAAAATTTAAGCTCTTTCTAATTACTTAACTCATGTCTTAATACTTCTTAACATAAAGTTTTTTAGAGGTCTCCACATAATATTTTCTTTCTTTTTTTTTAATCTTTGTCCTGCCAGCAGTTCCTACTTAACTCTGCTCTTACCTGGCAAGCTCACTAATACTGTAGGTCTTAGCTAATGTGTCATGCCTCCAGCAAAATTCTTCTTTCCCCTCAGAGTTGGCGTAGGTGTCCTCCTGTGGTTTTGTAATGTTCTTTGCTTTTCTTCGAGTATCGTATTTTAACATAATGTTTTATAACCCTTGTTTCTGCCTAAACTGCACTTTTTTATCTTATACTATTAGGTGTTAGGTAGGCCCATTAGAAATATGTCTTTGATTAAATATGGAACAGAGATTGTATTTAAATACATGTTGCATTTAAGGAGAAGTTACATCGACACAGTAGTATTTAACACCATTTTTTGGGTGAGTAACTGAATTTTTTTCATTAAAATGTAAACCTGCATTACGATTATGGGTAGTGGATAGTGGTGATCTGTTAGGTGGATAAATGAACTTTCCTTTCAGTCTGTCAGTGGGAGATTGTACTCTTGGTCAAGTTGAGATCTAAGGAACATTTGTTGGGGACATACAGTTCTCTGAGGATTTTGACAGATACTGTAACAGCAATATGTTACCTTGTTAATTCCAGCCAGCCAGCAATACCATGTCTGCATTGTAAGTGAAAGGAAATATATTTCTTAGTGTTTGTAAACTTCAGTTTCCATCATTTGTAAAGTGAAGACAGTATATTAGAAATTGATCTTGGGGTGCCTGGGTGGCTTTGTTGGTTGAGTGTCTGACTTTTAATCTCGTGATTTTGAGTACAAGCCCCATGTTGGGCTCCATGCCATCTTTTTAAAAAAAGAGGGAGAAAAAATGATCTCTGCAATCTCCTCAAAAACAAAAATATTTTGACCCAGCAGTTCTTAATGTTTAGTTCAGTAATAATTATTGTAAGTAGACATGAGAACCAGTGAATGACCTTTAAAAAATTTTTTTTGTGACCTTATTATTTTTTAGCTTATTTAGATAATGTTATCACTGATGAATTTGTCACCTTTGTGGTGTTTACTGTTAGGCATTGTGAAATATTACCAGTTACCAAATATTTTTATGTTCTCCTACCTAGTACAGTATCTGAAGGTATGTTAGGTTCTTGAGAGAAAGAGCATGTTGTAGAGATTCAGTCCATGTTGTCATGAAACATATAAATAGGTATTAGTGAAGTAATCACAAATATATAGATCTGCCATTGAGGTGCTAGAACGATAAATTAGAATTTTGTGAGAATTTTCCATGAGCCTTGATTTAGTCTACTCTTCTATGGAAAAGTGTTGAGCTTAACTCTGAAGCAGAGGAAAGGTTTGGGAAGAAGAAGAGATCAGAATATTAATTTCAGATTGAAGGAATGGCATGTACGGAGACCCTGAGTTAGGAGGACTCATGGTATGTTTGAGAGACTGATATAAAGCTCTTCTTTCTCTTTTTTCTTTTTTTCAGGGTTGGGGATGGAGATTGACATGAGATTAAGGCTTGTGAGTAGAGTGGGGCTATATTATACAGGGACCTGCTTAAATGATATTAGGAATTTTGAATTTTTCTTTTTAGGGACAGGAAGAAGTCAGTTTAGGATTTTAAGTGTGGAAGAGATGCATGGGATAGATTTAGAAAATCACTCTTGGGTAGTATAGTGATTATTTGGGAGGGAAAACAGTAGAAGCAAGGAGACCTTTTAAGAGGAGCGTATTGCAGTATGCAAGCCAGTTATATTGACAACTTGAACTGAAGTGGTTACAGTACAAATGGAGAGAAGTAGACAGAATTTAGAGTTTTAAGGAATAAAAATTCATTTTTATAAGATTTGATCTGGTTCTTCCATTCTCTTAACTTCTGTCTAGTAGTAGTATAAATGTGAACATTAAACATTGGCAGGGTGTTTGTAGGTTTTTGTAGCACTTGGTCAAAGTTTGAATTTTTGATCAAGGATTCTGTGTCTGTCCTAGATAGCAGTTTGTTACTATATCATGGGAGTTAACTGTACAAGATAATTGTTTCAGCTCTTTAATAGTTTAAAACTAGAGACAGTCTGAGTGCTCACGGATAGGGAAGTAATTAAATAAATTTCATATGTATTATAAAGCATACTGTATTAGGAAGTAGACTATTCCAGAATTCTGTGTACTTGCATGGAAGATTCCTATTAATTAAAAAATTTAAAACAAATATAGTTAGAAGAAGAAATTAAATAAAGTGTATTTTGATATGTATTTATATATGCAAAAACATAAATATTTATGGCAGGGTAGTAGTCAAACTGTTATTCTTCAGTTTGGGATTCAGAGTTAGGGAGACTCTTCCTTGTATTCTTATATCCTCACTATTGCTTGAAGTAAAAAAAATTATATATGTATTCTTGTATATTCTAATAAACATACATACACACATATACTAATTGGAATGTATTCGTAATTTGTTGATAATAGCTATCATCTTTTAAACTGGCTGCAGTTGGCAGAATTAGAAAATATATTGTACCTTTCTCTTTTATCAGTAAAGTGTACTGCTCAAGGATAAATTATTTTCACTAATGCGTTATGTATTATATACTAGAACAGACATGTTCCTATAGTTGCTTTCTGATATAAAGCATCAAAAGCACTAGTAGATTCTGTCTACACAAGAGAAAAAGAAAACATAATATTTGCTAGACATGAAGATAGAGAATTCAGGTTTACCTAGAGATCTAAATATACTGTGCCACATACTAGGTATGTCACTATAAATACAGTCACATTTTCAGATCTTTCATTTCTTTGTCTGTATTGATATAATGTGTTTTTTTTTACAAGGTTTTTGTACATGTTTATTGTAGATAATGTATATAAATAGCACACAGTATATGTAAACATAATCTATTTGGTCTGTATTGAGGAAAAATGCAGTATGATTTATTATTTTTTAGTGGCGATGAATAAGATGAGCTAGATCATGAATTGACTACTGCTGGTGGCTCAGAGTTCTGTTTTTATGAATATTATTGGACTACAGACAGGTCCATTCACTTATGTATATGTGGCTGCATTCAGGCTATGATGGTAGAGTTGAATAGTAGACAGACAGATTTTAAGACCCTGAAGTGTAATATATTTACTATGTAGTCCTGGACAAGATCAATATTATTTATAATTTTAATTTTATTTTTTAAAAAGTTAAAAAAAAACCTTTCATTCCAGTATAATGAATATACATTGTTATAGTAGTTTCAGGGTAAAATACAGTGATTCAGTGCTTTTGTGAATCCCTTTACTGACTTTTAGAGACATACTTATTTTTACTGCTTCCTACTTTTCCTACTCTTGCTTTATGGTATTTCCCTCCATTTAAAAAGTCCCCTTTAACATTTTTTGTAAAGCTGGTTTAGTAGTCATGAATTCCTTTAACTTGTGTGTATCTGGGGAACTATTTCTCCTTTTATTTTGAATGATAGCCTGGCTGGATCGAGTATTCGCGGTTGCAGGTCTTTTCCCTTCAGCACTTCCTTTCAGTGACAATATATTATGCCACTTTCTTTTGGTCTGCAAAGTTTCTGCTGAAAAATCAGCTCATTGCCTGATGGAGTTTTCCTTGTATATAATTGTTTCCTTTTCTCTTGCTACTTTTAAAATGCTCTCTTTATCACTACTTTTTGCCATTTTAATTACTATGTGTCTTGGTGGACACCTCCTTGGATTGATTTACAGGGGAGAGGGCTTTCTCTACCTCCTGGATATGGATTTCTTGTTTTCTTTCCCATAATCAGGAAGCTTTTCCACCATTATTACTTGAGATAAGTTTTATTCCCCATTTTCTTTCCTTTCTTTTTCGGGTTCCTTATAATGCAAATGTTATGCTTATTGGTGTCACTGAGTTCCTTAAGTCTGTTTTTTTTTTTTTTTTAAAGATTTTATTTATTTATTTATTTATTTATTTGTCAGAGACAGAGAGAGTGAGAGCGCACAAGCTGGGGGGAGCAGAGGCAGAGGGAGAAGCAGGCTCTCTGCTGAGCCAGGGGCCTGATGTGGGACTCCATCCCAGGGCCTGAGGATCATGACCTGAACCGAAGGCAGATGCTTAACCAACTGAGCCATCCAGGCATCCTGCTTGAGTCTGTTTCCATTTATTATTATTATTATTTATTTTTCTTTCTCTCTATCTCCTGTTCAGCTTCATTGTTTTTCATTAGTCTGTCCTCCAGTTTGCTGATACATTCTTCTGATGCCTTTAGTCTACTATTTATTCCCTCTAGTGTATTTTTAATTTTAGTTATTGAGTTTTTCATCTCTGAGTGGTTCTTTTTTATATTTTCTACCTCTTTGTTAAGGCTCTCATTGAGGTCCTGTACTCTTTTTTCAAATCCAGTGAGTATCTGTTACTTTAAATCTTCTCTCAGGCATATTTCCTCCATTTCATTTTAGGTCTCTAGCTGTGATTTTTGTCCTGTTCTTTTATTTGGGACACATTCCTCTGTCTCCTCATTTGTGTCTTATGTTTTATCTCTCATGTTTTAGAAAAGTCAGCTACATCTCCTCCTATTGAAAGTAATGGCCTTATGAATAAGATGTCCTCTAGTTTGCTACAGTGCATTGTCCCCTAATTATCCAGACCTTTGGTTTCACGGGTGTCTTCTGTGAGTGTTGTACGCACTTTGCTGTTGTGGGTGAGCTGTATTTGCCTTCAGTTGGGTCCTCTGTAATGGTTCTTCCTGCCTGTTGTGGGCAGTTTGGTTCTTATTAGTGTGCCTGTCTGGGTGGCCTTGGGATTGAGTTAGGTCAGACCAGGCATTTGCCAGAGCTCCAGTAGCATCAGACTGCAGGTACTATCCCTGTGTTGACCCGTGAGAAGCTTTCATTGGTGGGAAGTGCCTGCAGGGACTTCCAGGGACTGCAGGTGGGAAGTGCCTGTAGTCGGACCAGCTGTCTGCCCCAAGTCCATTGCCTATGCTGCAGTCGAACTGGTATGTGTGGTTTTCTTCCCCTTTACCCAGGGCTGGAGTCACTTTGCAGTGTTCCTAGTCCCTATTGGGGCTGTTAGCACAATTCCATACCTATGATACAGCTTTGTACAGACTCCTTTGGAGGTGGGCCTGGAGGGGGCAGGTCCACAGGAAAGCATGGGGGTAAGGGTGCTGTTAGCAAGCTAGATGGAGAGTGTGTACATACTGGTTCTGTATGTGTCCATGTGTCTAGGCTGAGTAAGAGGGAGAGGAATGGCGCCTGCCAGCTCCTCTGTTCTTGGAGAAGTCTCCCAAAGATCCGGACCCCTTCAGCATATTCACTGAGATTAGTAAACAAATCTCCCTTCCTTAACCCTAGTCATTTTTCAGACTGCTGCTTCTGCTCTGTATCTCCCTGGGGCTATTTGTTACTGCTGTTTCATGTCCCCCTCCCCCACCCTTATTTTAAGGGCAAGGACTCTGTTTCCCATTGCCCTCCAGCTCTCCCAGAGGCAGCCTGCTAATTTTTAAAGTTCCTGGTATTAAGCCCTGGTGATAGTGAGAACTTGCAAAGTTAAGCCCCTCTGGTTTTTAAAGCCAAATGTTATGGTGATTAGTCTTCCTAGTATGGGTCCTCCATGCATGGGATGCCTTGTGTGCTTGATGTGGTATCTCTTCTACTCTCCTGTCTGTGTCAGTGGTTTCCTGACCTCCCTTAGACAGTCCTGTGAGTCTGTTTGGCTCCCAGCAAATCTTTGCCTTTCCTATCCTCTTTGATGTGGCCTCTTCTCTAAATGACCTGTGGGGAGTCTGTTATAACAGTCTTTTGGTCGTTTTCTGGGTTATATAATCTTGATGTGGGTGGTATCTAGGTGTATCTGTGGGTTGATGTGAGCCTAGGATCTTCCTACTCTCCATCTTCCTCAGAAATCTCAGTCTTTTTTTTTTACAGTTTTAAATACCAGATCACCTTTGAAGATTTGCAAATAAGGAAATATTGTGATGTTAAGAATCTTACTGGCAATACGTCATGTAGAATGCCTTGCATGAGGGAACTAGAAATAGTTAAGTTGAAATTAATTCAGGGAGTGGTGATTATGGTAATAATCATGGAGAGAATTGGAGAATTATTATATGGGGGATGTCGTGGGAACACTTGTTAGTTAATGGCACAAGAGGAAGATTGATAAGATTCTGGGAGTATGAGTAAGACAGGATTACAGTGACCATGATAAATTTGCATAACAACTTTAAGTACACTTATACATTAACTAAATAAATCAATTAATTATATTGCCTTGAGCAGAGAGCTAGAAATAAGTCAGTGTTGCACTTAATTTTATATGTGGTATTTGGTGAATTTGATATGGCGTTCAAAGAAGCATGTTACATGTGACTTAAAAATCTTGAATTGTAGATGGTCAGGTCTCTTATTAAAGCCTTTTAAAATTTATATTCAATTTAATTAACATATGGTGTATTATTAGTTTCAGGGGTAGACTTTTTGAT